>NC_092809.1:134967870-135284709 GCF_040954645.1 Diabrotica undecimpunctata | reverse complement strand
AGAGAGATAACTAAAGGCTCTATTCTGCTGTCAATAATTTTTTTGAATCTTGGGTCGTTACTTCCGATATACTCTCGTTAACACGGAAAATAATGTTACCGCAGGGACAAACCGCAGAATATGCATAGCCAACACATGCTATTTTAAGTTAAATCTTCTTCTTAAATCCTTAATTATATCATGAAATACAAAGGTAAAACTCTACAAAACAATAATACGCTCAATCCTAACATATGGTTCCGAGATCTGAACTCTTAAATAAAATAGATAAAATATACAGTCAAGCACCCGTAAGGGCTTTCATAGCGCCCAAAGTTAGCTCTAAGCTGGTTTTTGTTTGCAAGAGAGCACTTGTTGATGTTGAATGGAAGGGAATAAAAGGGCTGACGCCCTGGCAAGACAAGGCTCATTCACTTAATCATTCACTTCACGTTCACCCGAACCTATGATTGGAGTCCCTTCAGTACTAGTCAGGATAGTCTCAAAGAGCTTCTGCTGCGAAGGTTCCAAGACTCCTGGACCAGTTGTGGGGGTATGAGACAAACAAGGCCCCACATAGTGGGGCCATCCAAAAGTTTTACAGTCCAACTTCTCCTTCTAGACCGTAGAAGATGCTCTCTGCTGGTCAGTATGCTCACCGGCCACTTGTGACTTATGCGACACCTTTATCTGCTTGGATTGGCGGATAGTCCACGGTGCCGTATTTGTAATCAGGAGAAGGAAACCTCACATGTCCTCTGTAAGTGCCTACCACTGGTCTATTGATATTATTGTCATATTGGCAGATTCTGGGTTCGGTCTTGATGAAATCGAGCCAAATGAGGAAGTTATCCTTGAAGAGACTTATGGCTCCGTGAGGCCACAAGGTGACTGAAGCATTAGACGTTCAGAATAGCAGGAAGGGTTCAGACTTGGAGGCCCCGCTGATTATTGCTGATATGGGAGCCCGGAACAGCCTGAACTCCAGAAATACCGAAGACTAGGTCCTTATGGGCCTATTTCGTATGATACGTTTGATACAATGAACACGTCTTAGAAGGTCTAAGTGTCTGAAGGGCTCATAAATGGGCCCCGTCTCGATCTATCATAACAAAACATAGAATATATTAGGATCCAGATATCGTAAAATATATTAAGGTAGGACTTCTGAAGTAGATAGGGTTCGTTATGCGGATTGAACGAAGTGACCCAGCCAGAAAAACACTCCTTAATAGACCCATTGGCCAGAAAAGAAGAAAAAACCCCAGAATAAGGTTCATTGATAACATCGATGAAGACATAAGAAATATAGAATACGTGCTTACTCTATGCTCTATGCGAACGTACGTAATAATCCAAACTATACATGACGACCTGGATATTTCCACCATTAAATATGAAGGATTATACAAAAATATTACAGAGGATATTAGGCCCAATTATTAAAAATCACAACTTGCGAATTAGATATAATAAATAAATATATGAACAATATAGAGTATTAGTACTAGCACAATCCACTAGGCTGCAGCCATTACATTGTTCGAATTCATAAGAACAGAATCCCCAAAAAATTACTAAATGTAAAAATGCAAGGAAAAAGACCTGTTAAAAACCAAAAAGAGATGGAAAGACGAAGTAGATGTTAATGCCAAAAACCTACAAAACTTCCTGAAGGAGGTCAAGACCCGACTTGCGCTGAAGTGCCATTGCATGGATGGAAGATGAAATCCGCTCGTTTTAGTTATTATCGCTCGTTTTAGTTAATATAATTATCTTAGTGAACCCTAAACAGTACATAATAGGGTAAACAGGAAACGAAGAACTGATTTGCAGGAACAATAATAATTAAACTACAGTAATCAATAAAAACAATTTCCTTTTACGATTTTAAGTAGCATTCTTCAATCAGTTTGATCTTCAAGAAATTACTTTTTTTAACTCTTCTAATAGAAGCACAACTTTTAATTTAAAGACTTCTATTCTAACTATAACTAAAAATGATTGTGGCATGATTTGCAAATGATATTATTATTCTGTGATAAAATCAATTACTTTTAGAATAAATGTATCATATTTTTACTGTATTATACGAATACCGGGTTTAATTATAAAGCCAATTCAAAAACATCTCACTAGAAAATCCTTTTAACGTTCTACGCGATGAAAAATATTCTCCAAAGCGTATCCAATTCCGTTACGCATTACTTAAGTGCTAAAATCTCGCTGGAATATAAAACAGTAGCTTGCCACGGTTTCTGTTGCTGGTGCGTTTCCTCAAAAACAAAGGCGTCGAATTCATCAAAGACCCAAAAGGACTTTTCGAGCCCCACAGCCCAACGCTCCCAGTCGCTCTTTAAATCCCCTCATCCCTTAATCTCGTGCATGTAGTAAACTGTGGAACGTGCTGTTGAAAATATATTGCAACATAACTGTGACATCTCTCGAGGGTGACTAACACGGGGCTTTATGATGGATGGGGTCCACAATGTCCAAAGATTCGTAGCACAGGTTAAATATCTCATTTTATAAAAATTGTGTATCATAGAATTAATTAAAAAATTAATTAATTAAACAAATATATCATGCTGGATTTTTTAAGTAATAATAAAATTGTTTGATAAAATGTTTATTAGTTATAATTATTAAAATTTATTTTATCTTAATGGACAACATAAAATTAGTTTATGGACACTTTTGAGGAATGATTTGTTGTCTTCGATAGGATTATGAATTAATTAACTCATTCAGAATCAAAATTTTATCAAAATAGCTACATTGGCCAAACATCACAATGGCTAAAACAACGCATCGCACAACATAAAAGTGATTGCCGCTTGGGAAAAAATACTTGCGCAGTAGTTGAGCACTATGAAAACACTGGTCATATGCTAGACTATAACAAAGCTCACATTTTGGCACAGACTGATAACTACAAAAGTAAATTATTTCTTGAGATGTATTACACTAACAAAAATAAAAACACTTTAAATTATAAAATGGACACTGGACAGTTAAGTAACATATATTGTAATATATTGAACAAAATTTATAAATATTCAAAATAGCCAACATTCACCTTAATAACAACTAACGTACTAACGTTAGTAATTCATCAAAGAAATATCATTCTTCTGGCCATGGCTCCACGAGCGACAGATTGTCGCTAGCAGTAGCAGTAAAATGTAGCTTAATAAATGAAAACAACAGCAGTGATACTGAGTGGCTCCACGCGCTGTAGATTGTCGCTTCGTTTCGAGATCGAGACGCGTCGCCAAGGTCGTGTCGCGTTCGAATAGATCCGGACCTATTTTTTAGCAGTAATTTGCAGCCATTTGTGGCTCCACTAGCAGTAATTTGTGGCTTGTAGCGGTAATTGCCATTTAATCGGATATTTTTGTTCTTTTTTGTTTATTTCTCTGTGTTTGTTAAGTTGTTTCTTTGTTTTTATAAATGACTTTATGGTTTTTTCATACAATTTTGTCTCTCGAATCGTAAAAAAAATTATAAGTTCTAAGAAAGAAATAAATCCATTTTCTTTATCGGTATTCTAGATAACAAAAATCAATGGATGGTTTTTTTTTCAATCCCAATTAACTGTACTTTATATTAGATGCCATTATTAAACAAGAAAAAGTTGAATAAAGAGAATAAACAGTTTTTATTGATTTCCCCAAAAACTATTTTTTGGATTTTCTTCTTCGAACTGGTGATTCATTTCTATATAAGTAGTAGTCTAATCATGTCATATAAATAAAATTTTAATAATTATTGTTTATAGTAAAATTTTATTATCCTTCAGTACTAATGTTTCGTTTTCGATAGCTTGGCGTGATTCAGAAATAAAATAATGCAACTAAGCAGATTTTATGTCGCATCAGAATTTTTTGAATTATTGTAACATAAAAAAGCAAGTTAGATATTGGAAAAGGAAGATTCATTACATCAACCCAATATGATAAACGAATATAATCGACATATGGGAGCCGTCGATCTACTTGATAATTCAGTAGCTAATTACAGAATACGCAGAGGTAAGAAGTGGTGGCGGCCCCTTTTTATTCTAATGAAAGTTTTTTTTTATTTTTAGGTAGATACATGTATAGGATTACAAAATATGTAATTTGAAATCTTACTTTAAGGTAGGTAATTGCTAATTTTTCTTCTGGGCTTAGACTATCGCGCATTGATGTATCCTGTTTTCGTATGACATCTTCTATTTCACATAATAAAAAATTAAAAGAAGACACCGACATTCTGTAATATTCAAAAAACTTGTCAGGATATTCTTTTAATTTGTTGTGTAAAAGAAAAAATTTTCCCGTTGTCTAGGCACTAGAACAGGGTGAATGTGAAATGTATGATGTTTAAGTTCACTTGAAATTTTGATTAATAATTCTACCCTTAAAACAGTTATGTTGAATAACACTTGGTACAAACCTTGTGACTAGCGCCTCTATGAGAGTCAGATATAAAAATATATACATGAGATGTATCAGCTTCCAAAAAATATCCTTATAAAATTTCATTACAATGTTACAGTACTTTCGGCAAAATTGTAAAAATTGGGTAACATTTTTTTTTCTTCAACGCCTAAAAACGAATGGTGCTACAAAAATTTAAACCAAACAAACCCCAATTATTTTTCAGTTATTTACCGATCCTAGAGACAATGTTACCGTTTTTGAAACACCTTGTATATAATTTAACAATTATAAATAAATAAGTTAACAATTTTTACAAAATTTTTGCAAAATGGAGGTGCTTGCTTTAAGATTTTGAACTTTTTTTAACAATAAACACTTTAAACTATCTATTCCCAAATTTTCATGGTGTCGGCCGATATGCGCTCGACCGTTTTGCGCCCTTACCTGAAATCGGCCGGTTTGCGTTCTAACACTTTCTTAATGGAGATGTATAGCTAATTATTATCTTATATCGACCGTTTTGCGGTTTCTTGTAATCGACGTTAAATTTTATTCTACCATAACGATCAGGTAAATAACGGTTAGGCTAGTAAAATTATATTTAAAAAATCATAAAACTATAAAAAAATAAGAATAAACCATCTTCCCTTCACAGTTTCATTCAGGCTTAGGACTGTCATAGTTTATACATAATATAAACATTGTCGTGTTTAGAAGATGTTTTTTTATCTTTTCATTTTTTTTTCGTTTTTTTTTAATTTGTTAACTTTTCTTTTATTTTTTTTTTTAATTTTTTTTGTTTTTTTTTTCGTTTTTTTTTCAAACTTTTTATACAGTAAAATACAAAAAAATCTTGGGAATAAAAAATTGTCTATTAATTGCAGCTTCTGGATATATGCCAATGTCCTTAAATACAACCTTAAGTCCCTTGTATCTTTATATTTCTGTAAAGTTTTGGATATTCTTTCATCAAGATTAATATATATTTTCTTGCGCCGCTTTCCTTCTAGATTGAAAGTAAATCGATCATAAAGGTGATCACAATATTCTGCTTCTTTAACCAGGCACTTCACTAATTGGAATACATTGGGATGTGGTCTTATTAATGTATTCAGACGATGATTCCAACCTTCTAAAACGTTATTACTGCGATGTCTTTGATCATGGCAATTCCACATTTCCTTGGTAATGTGAGTATTTTCTAACCATTGTTTGACAAAGTAGTCATAAAACTATTCCATTTTTTCAGAAATAGGAGAGGTTTCTTGAATGCATAACCAGCCATCATCGATATCTTCTATGGGTAGATATAACGCAGCACACAATCTTATGTGCAAACGTATCTCTTCGTTGTCAGTGTATTCAGAAACAAGTCCAATATTTTGAACATTTTTCAATATACATTGATTGAAATAAAAATTACAACCAGAAATTTTGGCTTCGGGAAAAAGGCACCACTCACTGCCTGTTCAAAATCCAGTTTTATAAGAGATGGTTTCCAATTTGGTAGTTTCTCTTTCATTGATGAAAATAACATATCGTATGTCGTCAATTATATTGCAAGAGAGCGCAAATCGGCCGATTAAGGAAACTATAGTAGTTAGATATTTCTATTATGAAAATTGCAAATTGCAAACCGGTCGATTTCAGGTAAGGGCGCAAAATGGTCGAGCGCAAACCGGCCGTATTCAATTTTCATCTTTGGTTTTTTTTTTGCTTCTAGCAAAACTTTGTGTTCATTAATCGGGCTAATAATACAAAAGCAAAATTGAAGAGAAAGAAATGTATATTGTAGAATAATATAGTAGCGAAATTTGATGTAAGAGTTCACACAAATGAACTCTTTACAGGCCAACGAGAAGAAACAACCACTTACAACAAAATTTAAATGTCATTATTGACGTGTTTGACAATATCACTAATAAGCCATACCCTCAAAATATTTCTAAAAGTGATTCATGGAAGATTATATAGAAAACTAGAAGATGATATTAATGATACTCAGTTTGGGTTCCGCAAGGGACTGGGAACGAGAGAGGCATTGTTTGCTTTTAATGTCCTCTCTCAAAGATGCTTAGATATGAACCTAGATATTTATTCCTGTTTCATCGACTTCGAGAAGGCATTCGACAGGGTCCGACATGAAAAACTAATAGAAGTACTGAGAAACAAAGATATAGACAGACGAGACTTACGAATCATTATCAATCTGTATTGGAATCAAAAGGCCAATATAAAGATAAAAGAACAAAAGTCCGAAAATATAGATATAAAGTGAGGAGTAAGACAGGGCTGTGTTCTGTCACCATTACTGTTTAACGTGTATAGTGAAGCCATATTCCAGGAAGCGATAACGGATCTGGGTGATGGAATCTCTGTAAACGGAAGAATAGTAAATAACATAAGATTCGCTGATGACACCGTTATAATGGCAGACACCCTGGAATCGCTACAAGAATTGGTAAATAGAATTAACGATTATTGCATTAGATACGGACTAAAAATAAATAAGAGAAAAACTAAATTTATGATTGTCTCAAAAACGCAACATGGAAATGAAAGATTAATGATAGAGTAAACCCAAATAGAAAAAGTAGAGACATATAAATATCTGGGAACCTGGGTTGATGACAAAAATGACCAAAGCAGAGAAATCAAAGTCAGTTGCATCTTAGACTGAGGGCTCTAAGATGTTACATATTTTGTATCTTACTATACGGAATGGAAGCTTGGACATTGAAGAAACAACACATAAGAAAAATAGAAGCGTTCGAAATGTGGTGTTACAGAAGAATATTAAAAATCCAGTGGGTTCAAAGGATTACCAATGCTGAGGTACTACGACGTCTAAATAAGGAGTTAGAAATTATGAACAGCATAAAAAGAAGAAAACTAGAATATTTGGGTCACATAACCAGAGGAGAAAAATATGAGCTGCTGGGAATTATTATGCAAGGAAGGATCCAAGGAAGAAGAAGCATAGGAAGAAGACGCATCTCCTGGCTGAAGAACCTTAGAGAATGGTTTAACTGTAGTTCACTACAACTTTTCAGAGCAGCAGCCAACAAAGTGACCATAGCCGTTATGATATCCAACCTCCGATATGAGATGGAACTTTTAAGAAGAAAGAATTGACGTGTTTATAATAAATATTGCAACCACTGGGCAAACAAATAAATAGTAATAAGCAAACAAATTTGAAAGATCCCACTTAAGCGTCAGAAATATCGTGTTCATTACCACTTCATATTATTTTGTATTATGTATATCCGTAATTTTCAAATTCCTATTAGAGGTAAAACATTACCAACATTCCCTATACAGCGACAGCGAACTGGACGAAAGCTAATATAGAAAAGCTCGTATACAATTTTCCTAATGACTTCCGTACACCATTAACTTCATTAAGGACCCCCGTTCGTGTTTGTTATGACTACAGGAATTAATAGCGTTTATAACATTTGATAACAGAATACCCTCCAACTGTACTTTGGTTAATTGAACGCTATAATTCACTGAGGTGTCTACTTCAAACAGTGAAACTGTTAATGTATTATATCGTTTCATATATTTGGACCTTTAAATAGATATACGTTCTAGCACTTAGTGTTGTGCTAGTTTAACTCAGTAATTAAGTTAGAGAACGGAATAGTTGTTTCAAGTTTAATATTGAACTAAATTTAAATAGATTATAGTATGTTTACAGCAACATAATCCTGAATATTTACTATTTAAGGAAAACTTATTTGAAAGTAAAATTGTGGCTTCTCTTAAATATTCGATAAATTTTTCAGAACGATTTTTTTGGCCTTTTTTTTTGTTTTTTTTTTAAAACTCACACCATAGTTTTTGCAATATTCTTCTTATTTGATACAAATCTGTTTCCTGAAAATTGTGTTGGAATATAACATAATATTAAAGTCAACTTGAAGACATTTTTTAGCCAAGGTAGTGAGATGCCTTGCTGTAGCATGATTGGCATCATTTTTCTATAAGATTTGTAGGGATTTAAGTTATTTACAATCCATTAAATTTTATTTTGTATGAAGATGCATTACCTTAGTAAATTCGCACTGTTTCTTCTTTCATTTTTAGCTAGTTTTCGCAATTTTTTTCCGTTAAATCAATAACAATACATACACACATATATATATATATATATATATATATATATATATATATATATATATATAGTTTGGAAAAAATATATAACTGTTTTGGATGGGTTGGAGTCAATAAAAGGGCTATTGGTTAACTATTTTTTTTATATCTCGAGCTTTCAATTGTGTTTACAATTATTATCAAGAGCTAAAAAAGACAAAATATCTTACAAGGTTGAACTAGAAAGAAAAAACAATTTTTTTGTTAACTTACCAAATAACAATTAGTTTAGTGAATAAAAATTGCTGCTAATACATCTTAAAAATAATTAATATAAAAATGTTTTAATCTAATAAATGTTTCTCTGAAAATTTTTATAATTTTGAAAACATTTTTTTAATACAAAAACAATTGAATTTATAAATAAGTTAAAATAGCAACCAATTACAAATAAGCCTCAATGTCATAAATGCCAACTTAAAATTTTTATTTTTGACAATTATATTGCCAAAAATAAAATTTCGTTTAAACATTCTTTTTTGTTACTAAACAAAAAAGAAGAAGATTTATTCACTGTTGACAGATATCTGAAAAAATGTAACAGATATATGGAGAATTAAATATGACATTTTACAAGTTTTATATATAAATCATAAAGAAAGAATATAATTATAAATTTTGCTTAGAGTTTGAATTATTAAATTTAATTTTAATGAACAAACTATCTATTGATCTGTTTTATAATAATATCTACTAAAAAAAATGTCCATATAAAATATAATTTATTCACAAAAAAATAACTCTTTAAAACTTGGAATCTTAGTTCGTATGCTTATATTTGATTTTATCTTTAGAATATCTTAAAGTTTTCTTTCATTCAAATTATTTGACTGACCTTTATTTTTTACACCAATGATGTCTCCTCTCGATCAAAACACAGTTCCTTCCTTGATTGATTATGTCCGGCTACCATCAAATCTTTCCCGTTCTCAGCATCGATCCAAACCGCATACCAGCAAACTACTCCTCCGAAAACACAAGCCCAAGCCTCTTTTGACCGGTACTCTTTATTCACAAACTCTCCTTTCTTTCTCAATTAGATCTCGTGGACTATGCAGACTCAAAAGAGGTATTAATCTTCTCGTTTTTGATCTGCTCTCAGCTTCCACCTTTTTCACTAACAAACGAAAAAAAACACTGGTACTCCGATTGACTACCCGAAAACACGTCTTCTCTTCTGGTCTGCCGGTAACATAATAATCTTTTCAATCTCCCCAGACAACCTTCTCCACTCTCTCATTCCATATCATTCCTTTTTAAGCAATCATAAGCATTCATCTTTCCCACTAATTTTCGATTTAGAAAATTTCCAACATAATATTTAAAACAAATAAACTACTTTCACTCAAATTACTTTTCAGAAACCATTAACAATTTTGCCTTTTTCAACAGAAATAAAATTCCAAATTCTTGTTATCTCATATCTAAATCTAATTCTTATTTACTTTCGAAAAATGCCCACCGCAAAATACAATTACAAGTTTATTCTTAAATCTATAATTATACGAGGTTCCATTGTCCTTTCACTATTCACTCAGTCTTTGAAGGAAAAACTCGTCCGGGTACCGTCACGGAACAATGTCTTCTCTTATTTTAACTATTACAAATAAGTACAGGGTTGTATTTTAACTTATATGCCCGCGGTATATTAAAATAATAAAAAAACTCTTTATTCTATTTCTGATTGATAAACTGATCCATAACAATATATATATATATATATATACATAACATATATTTTCTGTACAATTCAGTACTATAATTATTTTATGTATTGGCAACACGTTTTATCTTTATTGATGTCTGATGACTTACTTGTCACTTGTCTCACCGATCTCTGTACACCTTACACTATTGTACTGTTAAAACAATAAAACTAATTTCTTTTCTAATTAAATATAATAATTGTGTTATTATTATTAACCTGCGTAAATAGGTTATAGTCTCAGCGTACAGAGTGGTATTTTACATAAAAAGCTGGCCAAAACCAAAATTTTAAAAACTAACATTTCGAATTGATTCTTGTACCTAAAACAGGTAGTTATATATGACGTCATCTGGCAATATCCCCTCCCCAAGTAACCCAACCAAACAAATTTGACAGCTGTCATTTCCTAACACGTTTTGGCTGCATTTAGTTCTGAGATTTTACTACACTTTTTTGTACGATTTGTGATTTCTTTATTTTTATAATTCAAGTGATTTTTGTAATAGCGGCAGTTATGAATATGCCAGAGGAAAGTAAGTACTCAATATTGAACCATTTTTCAAAACATTGCCCCTCTAGAACTTTAATCAAAATAAATCCAATTTTTTGTATAATTTTCAATATAAACGAATGCTTTTAGTTACTCTCTACTAATCGATACTGCATAAGATTTTTTATTGGCTATTGTGACAATGGATACCGCCTCTGGCACCCTCTAAAACGAGCAGTGTTTACATCTCGTTCAGTTAGACATAGAGTTGTGGATAAGCAAACTATTACTGAACCTATTAAAATTAAACCTAAAGTAATACAACCTAATAGTAATCAAGAACACGAGGTACGTAGAAGTTCAAGAGATAGACGTATGCCTACTTATCTTAATGACTATAAAGTGAGTATGATGATGGCTTTGTCTGCTAGCAGTCTAACTTCTGAATTACCTAAAAACTACACTGAAGCTGTTTGGATGGGGAATGGATGGAAGGAGGCCATAGATAAACAACTTTTGGCGTTAGAAATCAACGGTACCTAGACTTTGGTAGAACCTAAGGCTGATGATGTAATCATTGATTCACGATGGGTTTTTGTTGGGAAAAATGTTGATGGTCAGTTGGTGAAAAGAGCTCGATTAGTGGCCAGAGGCTATCAGCAGCCTGCATTGGACAACGAAGACGTGTATGCACCAGTAGCTAGATTAGTCACCCTAATTGTACTGTTAGCCATTGCTGTAGGTGGTGATATGGATTTTCATAAACTTGATGTAAAAAGTTCTGTTTTGAAAAGTCCAGTGTCTAGTGATGTGTTGTTAAAGCCACCAGATGGCCCAAGTGTTAAATCTGGTGTAGTATTAAGTTGGTAAAAGCTTTATATGGTTTACGGGAAAGCCCCAAATGTTGGAATCTGACTAATAATAAGCATTTATGTAATTTAGGATTTCAAAGATCTAAGGTTGACCTTTGCTTGTATTTCAATGGAAAAACTTATGTTTTAATATTGGTAGTGGATAGTTTTGTTATTTCAATTTCTGAAAATGATGTCAAATTTTAAAAATCAAATTTAGAGAAAATTTTAGAATCATTAAGTTATTAATCAAATGAGCCAAAACTTATCTTTTTAGGATCAAAAATTGAAAGGAAAGATAAGACTTTAGTTGTTAGCCATAAAAATTTAGTTACAAAAATTGTTTATCGTTTTAACATGGTAAATTGCGAGAAGTAAAATTCCAATGGAACCTAAATTGAATTTAGAAAAAGAAGCTCAATCTGATTTTAAAATCGCTTATACGAAAGTACTTGGTAGCTTGATATATTTGATGCTTGGCACTAGGCCAGATTTGTGTTTTACAGTTTCATTTTTTGGAAAATTATAAAATAATTTTAATAGTAATAATTGAAAGCATCTTAAAAATGTAATTCGTTATTTGAGCTCTACTACCGAGTTGGACTTAATATACAATAAATGCATATATTTATGCTGACTCAGATTTTGCGAGCGATGCTAATGACAGAAAGAGCATATCTGGATATGTTATTCTTTATAATAATAAAGTTGTAAACTGGTCTTCTAACACACAACCTGTAGTTTCTCTTAGTAGCAGTGAAGCCGACTAGTTAGCTCTGTCTGCGTGTATGACTGAGTGTTTGTTTTTACGTCAACTTTTAAGAGAAATGTTTGATTTTCAATATCCTATTAAAATGTTCGAGGACAGCCAAAGTTGCATAAAAATGGCTCAAACTTATGAGACCAAAAACTCAAAACATAGTGATGCAAAAAATCATTCAAATGAAAATCCTACCAAGCCGATAATTGCATATCCAGTAACTTTGTAGAACTTTTAGCTGCTGTCCACTTAGCTAACTGCTAATTTGACTTTGTAATGACCTTGTACATTTATTCTAAATCAGTTGTCATAAGTATTTAATAAGAAGCATATAATGAAAATATAGCAAACATATTCATTTTAAAACTTCGTCTACCAGAAAGTACGAAATATATTAGTATTCTACAATTATCAGAGAGCAACTTTCACCTACCACTGTTAGAAATAGATAGTAGTACAACAGCCAATTATGCATTGTTAGCGATTGTAATAAACATTATACAAAATTATTAAAAGATAATTCGCAACTAATTTTCTATTGTCTTGTGACATACCTGCATGGCGTGTACGTGACAATTGTACGAAAGTTATTTTAATTTAAAATTTAAAAGGAAAATTTCAGTGATTGGCTGTATGCCATAGTTAAAAACAATGAAGTAAAAACTTCTGACTCATAACTTCATACATACTTCTGGTACGTAACTTCAATTGGCTGGTATCAACCGTTGAACTCAAATGTGTCGAGCGGGATCTGTATGTTCCCTTAAGTGAAATCCTAAAATCTAAATACCACAAATCTTATCGGCCTAAGTCTAAACCACGTTTCTGTTGAGTGTGCGATGAGATCATTCGGTTAAACAAAATTTGCTAATATTCAAAAATAACAAGACAAATTAATAACAGATAATGCCGGCTACCGTGTAAACAAAATACCGAAATATTTAAAGTAATGAAGTAACGATATAATAATTATAATTCTCAGTTTGGTACTCGATACTTCATATGTGAATATGATGAAGATGAAGACCTAATAGACTTTGAGAAACTGTATGCATGTCCCTCGACTTACGATTTTCTTTCAATACCTTCAACTTCAGTGTTTGCTGAGAGATTATTTTCTAAAGCATCATTAGTAATTGGAAAACATAGAAATAGGTTAGGTGATGAGTCAGCCAGTTGGTTACGTTGTATTAATTCTTGACCAAAGGAATTAATATAACGTAACAGTAATGTCAAAGGCTATTGTATACTGTTCTTAACTTAATTTGTATTGTATTTTATTTTTTTATTTAAATAAATGGCAAATTGTATAACTCTTTTGTTCCATTTTATATAAGGTCAAGTCTAAGTCAAGTCAAGTAAGTCACAATGTTTAATACAGTCAAGTTTATGTCATTAATTTGGTTTTTTTGTGTTTTAACCATGTTTTAGCACACGTTTTAGCTTATTAAATGCAAACGTTTAGGTTGTTTAGACCATTGTTGTTTAAAACAATGTTGTTTAGACATTTATTAATTTAGTTGGTCTTTATGGCCTTTATGGTATTTAATTTATTATGGCTATGTTAATTCAAACTTAAAATATACCTACTCTGTTAAGCTGTTCTAAGATCTAAAGTAACGTTTAGCAATAGGCTAATGGGTAACTGCGAGACTTGCAAGACTCTTGCTGCAAGACCAAGACAAAGACCAAGACCAAGACCGGGAGCGTAATACCAAGACCAAGACCTAGACCAGGTGAATTGGCGCAAGACCAACACCAAGACTGTCTAAGTCTCGTCTTGTTCTTGCATTTGGGCAACACTAATAGAATTCAAATTATTGGATTATTTGGACGGTTTCAGGAATGCTCTAAAATTATAAACAACTTTTTGGCTTATCAATCAATCAATCAATTAATATCCTTTATTTCATCTTACTTTAACAAGTATTGAAATGCGTCAAATACAATATATGCTCAGTAAAAACTATAAGTACATAAAAACATATAAATTATACACAAAAGCATACAAATTGTTAAAAAGATAAAAAAACAAATAAAACTATTTGACTCTTTAACATAACTAGGTAATTTATTATACAAACGAACGCATGTTGGGTAAGGACCCTTGCCCACAACGGTCAAGTGACGAACAGGGGTCACCAAATCATTTCTGTAACAAAATTGTAGACACTCATTAAGGAAACATCATTTCTGCAAATAAAATTGCATCTATGTGACTTTATATAAACAACACAACGGAAAATATACAGCGAAATTACAGTTAAAATATTTAATTATTTATAAACTGGTCTACAGGAATCCAAGCGCCTTTTAAACGTCATGGTATGAATAATTTTTTTTGAAGAACAAGCACCTCATTAATTCGCGAGAAATTTCCCCAACAAACTGAGCAATATTGCAAAATTGACTGTACATAAGCAAAATAGTTAAGGTTTTAAGATATCTTGGGAGACAAAATTCCTAAGTTGCCATAAAACATAACAGTGCACAGACAATCTTTCCACTACATAATCAACGCGAGAGCTCTAAGTCAAATTAGAATCCAGTTAAACACCCAACAACATAGTGGAGTGGCTATTTACCACTGACCCATGTCAAGTTTTACTAATGGACTTATATCCATAGTAGAAGGTGAAAAGGTTACCATATTGGTCTTTGATCCATTTAAGATTAGGGCATTATTTAAACAGTAATTGTCATCGAATGCCATAGTCTGTGGACTAGTACGCATTTCGATGCGCATCGCCCCGCCTCGAATTTTCCCATTGGCTCTTGACCTGGAAATCCCTATTTATCGCTCGAACAGCGCATATAAATATTGGCGATTTTCAGGTCAGCAGGTCAGTCCCTCACGGGCTCTCCGAGAGCTAAGTGCTCTCGGGCCTCAGCTTCCTGCATTTATTTTCCATACTATGTGGCTGAGGATTGTTTTAACTTAACGGTGTTTTTATTTCGACGAAGAAATTGTCATGTAAGAAATATCTTGCCTTTTTCAAGGCAAGACACCGAAGATAAATATTTTCCAAGTCCATAACCCGAAAATGGACTTAAGTAGAGGAGCTCTCGACAGTATATTCGAAGCCTTCTACAGAGCACCCGGGGATAACAGAAGGTGGTTAGACCCTTATTTGTTCCCCCGAGGTGACATAATGGGTCATACCTTTTACAAGACAGTTTGCTTTTTGTACTATATGAAAAAAATTATCGGAATTTAGTGCAACTGTGGTATCGTCAGCAAATTGTGTGACATAACAGCCTGATTACTGTCCCACGTTTTCTACTTGAACACTTATTGCATCAGAAAAATTATCCAGTGAATTCCGAACCAAACATGTTGAGCTATCGTCTATCAGTTGATTTAAATCATCGACGAAAATTAAAAATAAAAGAGGGCCAATGATGCTTCCCTGTAGAACTCCGGAGAGGACACTTTCTTCTAAAGAAAATATTATATTCGCATTCACATTGACCTTAAGTTTTGAAACCTTTTCGATAAAAAGGTGTGGATCCACTTTAACGCAGTTCCTCTAACACAACTATGATAAAGTTTTTCCAGCAGTATTGGATGATTTACAGTTTCAAAAGCTCGTGCTCAAAAAGTCAAAAAACAAACAGATAACTTTATTACCCCTATCAAAGTTCGATAAAATATGACTGCACAGCGCTAGTAGTGCATCTTGCACACTTATATCCTCACGGAAACCAAATTGAGACTTTTCTATAATGTTGGGCTTGTTAATATACGAGAGGAGACGTGTATGAAACGACTTCTCATATATTTTTAAAAACACAGATAAAAGTGATAGGCCTCGATAGTTATAAAATTGTAATCGCAAAAACAAATCGCTATTTTATTTCATTACGACTTTACTGGAACATGAATTGTTTTAAAGTTATAAGCAAGGAAAGTAAAAAAATCGATGTTGTTAGTAATTTTTTAATATTTTAATTTTTGTTATTAATGTTCCCGACCTATTTGAGAGAGAAGATAAGTCAATCATTATTACAGATGTTATCACCTAACTATTTCTGCAAAAATCCGAATGCCACCTCTCACATCCAATCGATTTTTACATATCCGCTCTGGTCTAACTTGTATAATAAATAATCTAGGATGTCCAATAAAAAAATGGATGAAGTATGACCGATGTAGAACGATGTAGACGTCTTCCAGGGACAGAAAAAAAAGCAATTATGTGTGAACATTTGTCAATGAAAAAATGTGTGCAGGATTGTGTCTTGCTTCGTTTGCTTACAGTGAATTAAAAACAATACCCAGTCGAATATTAAGGGTGCTAAATGACCTTACAATTATTCCAACAAATTAGTAAGCATTAATTTTCGCTTCAAACAAACCACGTTTTGAAAAAATTTAACTAAGAAGATATGACTCCAATATTACAACATTAAGTTTATTACATATCCCGAAGATGATTTGTAAGATATAAAAGAACAGCTGACAATGGCAATCGAAATAAAATTGCAGAGTGGAAGGTGGATTTTTGATTTGCGTCTTATAATAGTTTAAGATGTTGAAACTCAAATTAAGTGGAAAAAATAGTAAACCAGGATATCGACCTACTGGGCTTGAAGTCCTAACATATTATTAGTTTATAAAAATTGATATTTTACTGGTTAGATGAATTCATTTAGAAACTTCATCATGATTTTTCAATCTGAAAGATTATTATTGAAAAACATAAAAAAACAAACAAACAACAAAACTAATTTAAAATTTTCTATTTTCATATTTTATAGTGCCTATCCAGACATCGTAAACCCTAGCGAGACACTCAAGCAGATATTAAAAATTTTTAGTGCTCTTGTTACCTTCCATTTACGCCATCTCGCAAGTGGATATAAACACCGATACACAGAATTCCCAAAGCGGAGAAAATGGAAGCGCATTTAACCCTTGCAGATTTATCTGTAGAAGCGTTGGGTTGTGCAGGGTAATATATTTGTCATAACTATGAAAAATATCTACACTTTACACAAAATTATGACTACATGCGTTTATTTATATTTATACGGTACCAGTCAAATTATTTGCACTCCCGCCCTAGTGTAGTTGAAACAACTTTTAAATAACAAATAACTGTAATTAATTTACTTTTATTCTTTTTTTGAGTTGACTTCTTAAGTGTATAAGATGGCGACCTTCAAATGATAGGTTTACGCCGCAACTAACAAGTTAGCAGGTTCTGGTACTTTTATTAAATAATATTTAACGAACAAAAGATTCGTTTAGTAACCTTCCTCTTCTTTTAATGGTGCTACAACCCTTTGTGAGTCTTGGCCTGCTTAACAATGTTCTTCTATCCTGCCCTGTCGACTACTTTCCTTCGCCACTGCCTGATGTTCATGGTTTTAAGATCCCTCTCTACGTCGTCTATCCATCTGTTACGGGGCCTTCCTCTTGTTCTGTTTCCTTGGGGCTTCCATCTCTGGACTACTTTTACAGCTCGATTATCTGGCATTCTTTCTAGGTGACCAAGCCAGTTTAGTCTTTGTGACTTTACAAATCTGACAATATCTGCGCTCTGCATTAGTTCATCCAGCTCGTGGTTCATTTTAATTCTTCACGAACCATCGCTGCATTGGGTTGGTCCAAATATCTTCCTTAGTATTTTGCGCTCAAATATTCTACTTAATTTTCATCAGTGGTTGAGAGGGTCCACGTTTCACATCCATATGTGACCACAGGTCTAATTACTATTTTGTAGATTTTAAGCTTAGACTCACGATTCAATAGCTTACTTTTTATTAGGTCTTTGTGTGCATATAAGCACTTATTACCGCTAAGAATCCGTGCTTGTATTTCTTGACTGATGTTGTTGTTGTCATTTATTATTGAGCCTAGGTAGGGAACAGTGGAGGCATATTTGTAGGTATGGTTGTCTACCTTCAGATTCTCATGTTCATTCGATTTTGTGCACTTCATATATTTTGATTTGCTTTCATTTATATATAGACCAAACGTAGCAGCTTCTCGTTTCAGTTCTATAACTTTTTCGTTTAATACCCTTTTGTCGCGGCTTATTATGGCAACATCATCCGCATATGAGCATATTTGTATTGATCTTGTATTAATACAGTCGTTTATATCCAGTTTTCTAACAACAGCTTCTAAAGTTAGATTAAAAAGTGTTGTTGATAAGGCATCACCTTGTCTAACTCCATTTTCAATATCAAAGGCCTGCGTCATATCTCCATCTATTCTCACCATAGCTTTGGAACCCTCCAGAGTCATTCGTATAAGTTTAACCAACTTATTAGGTATCCCTAACATAGATAATTGCTTTACATCTTGTGTCGAGTTTTGTTCGAGAAAACATTGTATAAATGTTATAATGTTTCTATAAAAAATATTCATCAATAATAAAAATTTTCAATATTGTATCCAACGTTTTTTCCACCAAATAATTCAAAATTTGCACTTACAGTGAGACTATTTTGTTAAATAACTTTATATTTATATAAGATAGAATAAAAGTTACTATTAATCCATAGTTGACAAACAGTGTAAGTAGAGTTACATTGTTGTTTATATCAGGTGTCGAATTACGCTTCAACTTCAGTCAATCATTGGGAAATTCAACTTTTACAGTATACGTCCCCAACGCTGACAAACCTGAGAGAGAAATCGAAGCATTTTAAGCGTTTACTTACTAAAAAGTCTTTTAAAAAGTTTTTCTTTATTTACGTATTAAAATGTCTTATATTAATAGACTAATAATAATTAAAAATACTTCATTTTACTTTCCTGATCCGAAATAAACGACATGAAACTTTAAAATTTGATTTAAAACTGAACAAAATTTAATTGTGATCACGACTAGGCGTAACTCGTCAAATTTGATTTCGTTAATAGTCCAATTACTGAGGCTTAAAATATGGTAATACCTCCGAATTTTTTATAACTGTATCGATTTCTTTGAAAATTTCAAATTAAGCTGATCTTAACCTCCACTTCAAAAGTTATATACACTCTAGGTGCGCTTTTTGTTTTTAAGGGGTGAAAACTACCCCTTATTGAAGAAACTGGGAAATACACGAATTTAATTATTTTATGCACCTAAATCTTGTTTATTCGCATAAGGTAAATATTGTAATGTGTTTTCTAATATGAAAATTAATTATTCAAAATTTTTAACCCTTAAAACCCTTTAAAACCCTTAAAAGCTAATACTTTTTAAAAAATAATATGAAAATAAAAAACGGGTGTGGCAGTCCAGTGGGACTGCCGGTAGAAGTTATACTTCTATACACGCGTTCGCCGTTAAAAATTTATATAGGAGTCAATCTGCACAATCATTACATATGTAATGCTATAGGTAAGAGAGAGCAGAAAGAGAAAAAGAATTCTTATAAAGTTTTAACTATATGTTTTTATACCACAATACAAGTGTGAAGTGTTTTAACTTCTGTGTTTTTTTAAACAATGGTATACAGCCAACTACGGGGTTTTTCCCATTAATTTTAGAAAAATAATTAGTTATATAGGTATATGGTGCATCGTTTGCTGTATATAAACATTTGACCTGTAATAGGAGTATAGTAAATAAAGGATTGTATCAATATTTTAATGAAAATATATATTTTTATTTTTATATATGTATAAAAGGAGTTGAATGCAAAAAAAAAAATTTACACATACTCTGCAGTAAAATTCATTGTTTATTTTGTTAATAATATAAAAATTACAATACAATAAATATACTGCAACATAATTTAATATAATAATACAATATAAATTAAAATGTAATATGCATAAGTATTTAAAATTGCCAATATACATAACTTACTTTACGAAGATAAAAATAAAAAACCAACAACTCGGATTATGTTGTAAATTTTCATTTTATTTTAAAATTTATGTTTTTTGCGGTAAATACATATATTTAATAAGATTAACGTGAGGTTTTTAAATATTTCAAAAATAAAAAAGGAAATTCATAATTGGGATTCGAACTCACAACCACCAGCGTATGAACCAAACACGTAAAGGATTTGCCAATTAGACATGACACTAACGGATTTCAAAACTGACAGTTCTCGGTAAAACAGTAATTATTTTGAAACACAAAAGCCTAAAATAATTATAAACGTTAAAAATTTTAAATAATACAAAACATATCACATAAATAATAATATTGATACATATTATATTATATATAATATTATATATATTTATATATATACAATATTATATATAATATATATAATATTAAATATATATAAAAAAGGAACATTTTTATTCTCGAGAGAGGAAGAGAGAGAAAATATATCTTCTGTCTCTCTCTTACTCATTATCTTACATATGTACAGTCTGTCCCAAACCCTTCTTTCAGTGCGTCACTAATTTTGACGTCATATAGGATTTTAAGAATGTCGAGAATTATTGCATGAAATTTTAGTTAAATCTGACAGTTGAAGGATCGTAATCGGCTAAATGTGAAAAGGTTATTTTTTGAAAATGTGGAGTAAAAATTTTAAGAATTAAATTTTTTTTTAATTTACATATTAGAGGTCCCGTCCTGTATAAAAATTTTTATTGTGCATTATATTAGAACGGCAGTTTGTCATAATTCCTATTCTATACATTCCAAGGAAAGTGCTTAATTAGCTAAGATTTATTTATGTATTTATTATTATTTATTACAAACACTATGGCTAAAATGTATAGTATTTAAACTACTAATATGAATATTTTTTAGAATAATTTAAAACTTACTTCACGAACGGCAGAAACTGGTAATAAAGTTGTCCCAGCCTCTTTTTCTAATTGAAAATAATTTAATAATTTTAATATTAGTCTTTGTTCATTCTCGGTATATCTCGGCATATTTAAAATATTTTTATGACAATAAATACAAAATTAAATTTTCACTGTAAAATGTCTGAAAATACTATCCTGGAATGACAATTATCATTTTATCAGTTGACATTGTCAAAGTACTGTCACTATCGAGACCATCTGCGTCAAATTATATTTATGCGTATCATTGATTGGATATCTATTTAGCGTATTCTAAACTCCAACCAATTATATATCCGTAAGTAGAATTCGCTTTAATATGCAAATACCCGTGAACGATATATAATTTTCTAAGTTCTATGTATAATAATCACAGACTCACGTTTTTTTCTGTCACTTCTAGCTTAATGCGTTAGAGAGAATTCGATAAACTGTGACGCACTGAAAGAAGGGTTTGGGATGAACTATAATGGTTTCACAGATTCACTCTCATGCAAATTTCCAACGCCGACCGTGCGTATAGAGTATAACTTCAAAAAAGTCGTAGCAGCTTGAGACATTTCAATTATGTATTTAAGTACAAATAAAAATTAATACCCTAGCTATACAATAATATCTTATTTATTGGAAATTTTCAACCCTTACAACCACCTTTATGACAAAAATGAATTAAAAATGAATTAAAAAATATTTTTATCGGTTTAAAACATTTCTTGAGTGCATTTTATTTAACAAAAATTAATTTTTTGCATATAAAATAACTTTTTATTATAATTTCAACATTTCAACCCTCACAACCAACCCCTTTTTTAAAAATTAATATATATATATATATATATATATATATATATATATATATATATATATAGAGAGAGAGAGAGAGAGAGAGATACATAGATGCATATGTATATATTAAATGTCTATTAGTTCCATCGAAATGCTCCAATGCTAAAAAATATAAAATTTTTCCATGCTCCAAAATTTATTCTAAAAAGTAATATTGGTTTTTTTACAATAACTCGGTTAATTTTGATGCTACAACAAGGATTAAAAAACGATTTTACGGGTAATTTAACGGGCTATAAGTATAGGAATGTTAAAACATTCTAAAGTCCTTTATGTTTAAAGGGTGAAGGGTCAAAGGGTCGGAGACCAGTGGTTAATGCTCTATAAAGCAAACTTCAACCAACTATATCTCCGTTATTTTTTAAGCTACCAACAAAATTAAGAAATGAAAATTTTTGTTGAAAAAAAACCTATTTTTTTGTATTGTGTCATCTTTTACGTATCTTTTGTAGTTTTGAAGTTATTATAAAAAAAAGATTTTTTTTTTAATATTTACAAAAAAAAATGTAATCATACTTTTTTCAAAAACTGGGTATTATAAAGTGGCTAGATTTTTGGATCGTACCAAATACAGTAAAATAAAGTGAATTCTATAAGAAAAACAATTTATTTCAATCCTAGTGAACATGACGTTAGTTTTGTTGCATTTTTTTTTACAAAAACTTGAGAAACCCAACCTTTTTTTTGATCGTATCTCACGTACAGTTGGTGCAAAGGACTTTTACCACCACTTATTTTAAAGGTCTTTTCAAGCTCTTCTAAAAATATTATATGAGTTTTTGTCGAAAAATGTACCCGTTTTTCGTTATTTAACGTTAAATACTCGTATTGAAAGACAAAAATTTTTTATGAGCTTTAATTTTAGTCGTTACACTTTTTTTGATAAAACTCTTAGTTTCAGACCTATTCTTAAAAAACCTTTGAAAAACATGTTTTTTTTAACGAATAATGACACTTTTCAACAGCGAATAACTCAAAAAGTATTGATCTAGCGAAAAAAATGTTTACTACATTTTTTGTTTGAAATTTGTCCTTCTATCGAATAGCGTGGTTATTTTGAGTGAAAAAATTTCTACCCTCGAAAAGGGGTGGCAAATACCCCCAGGGTGGAAGCTCACTATATAACTTTTGTTCCTTGAGTAATTATTTACCAACACACAAAATTTCAAATGAATCGATTCAGTTATAAAGAATTCGGAGATAAAAACCCTTAGTAACTGATCTATAAATAAAAAAAAACTTTTTACTTGTTTTCTAGTTTTTATACGCTTAGTCGCAGTAGGTTAATATTTATTATCTCTTTTTTTTTAGTTTTTAGTAGTTTTGTAGTTATTTTATTATTTTTTATAATTTTCTATTTTTTATTCTCGTTTTGTACCTTAATTATTATGTAGTAGTTCATTAATGTTTCTAGAGCTAATATATTTTAATTTTCCTAATGGTCATTTTAATTTCTTTATCAATGCCCACAAATACAAACAAAGACCGTCCCTTCCACTTTATTAGCCTGCATATAGGACACAATGATTTTCAACCCTCTGAATATTCATGCTTTTTTCCTCCCTTCCAATTCAGCGCTTATTGATGCCCCCAGGTCGTTCTCAAAGTCCGGCTTAGTCTCAAGCGCCGGATCTCCCGGACTTTAATTATTTAACCAGATCATTACTGAATAACACTTAATGCGTCCAAGCACTTCCAATTTCCGAATTTTCCTTATATCCTGAGGGCACAAATATAAGGCTGATTTATTGGTTAGAGCCAGGAGTGGAATTGGCCATTATAGAAATAATATAGCGATAGATGGAATGGGTGTGCTCCCGAAATTGCCAATTATTTTTAGGGGTTTTTCAACTAGGTTCGATTTTATTATTAAAAGTTAGAGGGTAGTAGATACTTAAACAAAAGTGTTACTAAATTTTTTTTGTATGCGGGGCTGGCCATCTGAAAGAGTACATCCTGATATTTGGTAATATTCATTATATTTTGTATAAATGCTAAAACAGGTCGATTTTTATTCCAAATGGGAACCTTTTTAATGATAAAGACATCGGTTATTTGTCGACCCTCTCCTTTCCAGTATCACAAACCCTTAATTTTATATAGATAGATAGATAGATAGATAGTTTATTTGACTGTAAGTTACAACAAGGTTTACAGCAAGTCAAAACTAAAATTATAAATATAAATTTTAAATAATTACAAAGTATAATATAAATCACTATAAAGTCATTACAAAAAAATGAAAAACAATACACTAAAAATATTTAAAACATTAAAATACATATAAAACGTACAATATGGACATCATAATATAATTAAAATAATATTAAATTTGGTTATGTTGCAGCTTGGGCATTCACAGATACACTCTGGTAATATTCACCTAATGTATAAGGACACATGGTCACTAGGTACTCTTTGACTTGGTTTTTAAAAGCTGTGGTTGAATGAATGTTTTTAAATTTTTGAGGAAGTTGATTATACAGTAGTAAACCAGAGACAGTAGATGACTTCCTACTTATTTCTAAATGTCGATAGGGTACTACAAACTGTCTCTTATTTCTTGTATTGTGTGAGTGAATATCACTGTTACATAAAAAAGTTCTTTTATTTTTATGAATTAGTATCAATAATTCCAAAATGTAAATTCCATACACTGTTAATATATTTAAATCTCTAAATAGGTTTTTACAAGACCAACCATACGGAACACCTGCAATACATCTAACAATACGCTTTTGGGCCTTAAAAACGTCCTTTATACTAGAAGAGCCACCCCAGACAGTTATACCGTAACTCATTGTCGATTGTACCTCAGCAAAATAAAAAAGACGAAGGTGTTGCAGACTAAGTATTCTACCCAAATTTCTCAATTGATAACATTTAGAATTGAGTTTTTTACATACATTCCAACAATGAGTCTTAAAAGATAAATGAGAGTCGAAAGTCACTCCTAAAAACTTTACATCACTACAACTCAAAATACCCTCACCATTGATGGAAATACTTAAATTTGGTTTAGTAGAATTTGAACGAGATGTAAATGATAAAAATTTAGTTTTGTAAACATTAAACAGGAGCGACTGATTACTGGACCAATCAAAGAAGGTCTTCAGTGAGTTTGTTATTTTATCTTGTAAAAAATGTATGTCTTTATCGCGATATAGCATTGTTGAGTCATCAGCATAAACTGATACAAATGCATCAGACATTACATTTGGTAGTTCATTAATATACAAAATAAATAATATCGGGCCCAATATGGAGCCTTGTGGTACCCCATTTTTATTAACAATCGGATCAGATATTGAAATCTTGAAGTTATTTTTCACTCTAACTATTTGATGCCGGTCTTTCAGATAGGAACCGAACCAACTATGGGCAACTCCCCTAACACCATATCTGTACAATCTATCGAGGAGTACATCGTGTTGCACACAATCAAAAGCACGACTGAGGTCACAAAAAATGGCAGTTGGATTTTCACTGTTTTCAATAGAGATTAAGACTTCCTCATAGAAACTGTTAATGGCTGTGGAAGTAGAAAATTTATTTCGAAATCCATGTTGATGCTTTGTGATAATTTGGTTGATATCTAAAAATAATAAAAGTTGTTTTAGCATTGCATATTCAATAATCTTAGATATCACAGATGGAACAGACAATGGTCGAAAATTTAACATTAATTCAGGATCACCTTGTTTTAATACCGGTGAAAAGATAGAAGTTTTCAGCAAACTGGGAAAAACACCAGCATTAAAAGAAGCATTTATAATGTGAGCAAGTGGTGTCAAAATCTGAGACGCAATTTTCTTAATTACTATACCTGATATTTCATCAAAACCACACGATTGTTTGTTTTTAATTTTATATTTTATTATGTCTAAGATATCTTCCTCTGTTAAATAGGATATGAAAAAACTATTTTGATTAAAATCGTTGGAATGCTGAAAATTTAAATCTGATTGAATTATTTTACTAATTATATCTATTGGTGCATCTATAAAGTAATCATTAAATTTGTTACATATTATATCTGAATCTGTAATCCTAGTATCATCTATTTTTAGACAGATATTTTTGTGATTTTTTTGTTTTCCATTAAGTTCATTTATAACAGCCCATGTGGTTTTGTTTTTGTTAGAGGATTCAGAGATTTTGTTAAAATAAAACTGACCCTTTGTGGCCTCAACAAGAACTTTGTGCTGATATTTTTTTTGCCTGTATAGAGTTTTTAGGTCAGGGTATGCCTTACTCAAAATATACAAATCCTTCAGACTTTCTGAAGAAGATTTTACTTCTTGCGTGACCCATGTCCATTCCATAGGGAATAGACCATGTGTTGCCATCATGAGAGAGGTATTTTGCTGGAGAATTCAAGCATTCATGATTCTTCTTTTTATATTAACTCTGTTCTCGTAAAAAAGTATCATTTTAATAAAACACTTTTTAAAAACTAAACATAAGCCTAAGTTTGCTTGTGTTAATGACAAATTGTTTGCGTCACGTTAAAAAATACATTGAAAGAAATTACCAAAAGGTTATTTAACTGAAATGTTGTTTGTAGCTTTTAACAGCGATATTGAATAGGTGGTGTTAAATTTGTTAGAAATGGTCTATTCTATCGCAAAATGTGTTGAAATTATTTCAGATGATTTGTTTGTCCAAGAAGGCGGCGCACCTCCTCTTGGTAAAATGTAAACGCATAGTATGCGCATTGGTAAAATGTAAAACGCAATGCAATACTCTAATGAACGGTTTTCTAGGAAACGGATTGGACGAAGATGTTTTATTGAATGACCAACGATATCTCCCTGAATAATCCGATTTAACTCCCCTGGACTTCTTCCTATCTGGTAATTGAAAAAGCAAGATTTGGTAAAAAGCTGTAATTTGGTCCTGGTCCAAATTACATGTATTTAATACCACAATATTTTCTTCATTTAAAGGATGACGATGAGAGCTGATAGAAGAAGTAAAAGGGTTGATGGTAAATAGAAACCGGAAAATATGGATGCGGCAATGAAAGATATTAATTCGAAACAAATGGGTGTAATTGAAGCTACAAGAGCTTTTTATTATACTAGTTTTGAGCATAATTTAGTGTTTTCCATTGATTTTTATAAAAAACAATGCTTTATTTTCCTCTTTTGTTAAATTGGGTAAAATGGATTTAGCATGTTAACATTTTAAGGCGACGATATTTTACTAATTTACCTAAATAAAAATTTTTATAACTGCTTAAGGTTGATCTGCACCCCCCAAAAGACAAACTCCAAATTCAAAAAATTTGATGTATTTTGACAACTTTTAAGCAAACTTCATGTTTTCGTTTTTGAAAAAAACTCAAAAAAACTACTTTTTTTCAAGTATATAGCGGGAAAACCAAACATAGGATATTGTTAATTTTTTTACAGCATCAAAATATAATTATAAGAAATACTTATGAATTTTTTGAAAATTTTTGAATTTACAGTTTTGTCCCAATAGGAAAAAATAATATGTTTCGGCTTATAATAAAGCTACCGGTAAGAAACCGAAAATTTTTTTAATAACAACGTATATAAAACTGTAAAAGTGGAAAATATTTGCAATAAAACGTTAAATATTTTTTCCTAAACATATGAAAAATCTCGTTAAACAAGAATTATGTCTTGAACTGCCGCCTTCAAATTGTAATGTAGGGAGATGGCTCCATCTCAAGCAATGATAGTATTTATCATCGATAGATGGCATTACGTTCGGCTTCGAAACGCTTCAAACGAAACGTCATACTAACAGGGTTGCCATATCAATTACTTTGTACAACACTTTGGCAGATTATAACAAAATTTAATAGGAATGTTATGGGTTTAAATACCATAAGTAAATCTATTATCGTTTGTTTTTTCCTTACCGACCATCTAATAGTTGATCTACCACGTAAACCATGAAAATCTTGAAAATTTAAAACTTGATATTTTGTATATTTTGTATTGTATTGTATATATATATATATATATATATATATATATATATATATATATATATATATATATATATATATATATATATATATATAGCTACTTCAATACAAATAAGCCACAAACCAAAATCACAGTTTATACAGGGGGGCTATGCAAAGTTTTGACCTTCATTTTTGGTTCATTTCTCTTTTTTATATCATTTATATGCAAGTTAAATATTGTTAGAAAGGTAAATTTAAACTGTATTTGATATTGTATTCAGATATAACGTAAGTATTTAAAATGAAAGAGATATCTAATATTTTTTTTTTAATTTATCGGATAGCAAGAGCGAGATTCGGTGGTCTCGAATTGTTGATCCTAGGGTTTCTCTTAAACCTGCCAAAACTATGGATAGAGCTTGTTGGAAAAATTATTTTTTACTTCTTTTAACGTCCTCATGTTATGTGTGCAATTCGATGTGTATTGAAATAGTATTTAAAAGATTTATGACTTTTTCATGAAATTGATGAGGATTTTTGTTTGGGGCTTGACGAAGATTGACTAAATCTCTAGTTAATGAGTTTTGGTTACGTTGATCTGCAAAATTTTAGACAAAAATTGATTTCTTTGACTACCAATATTTACAGCCGTATACAAAAATAATTTTTCTGGCTCTATCTCTTCATAATTCCTCGTGTAAGCAAATGATTTTAAAAATTTTCGGGATTTGTATCAATACATAATTGTGATTCATTTGGATTGCCCTCTGGTAAGATAGAAAAATCTTTATTAACATCAAAAATGGGTGCCATATCATTATATTAAAATTTTCGCTGAAAAAATTTGAAATTCGTCTTTACACTTTGACAGTTTTTTGGCGTTTTTTTTTGTGAAAAACGTCCACTTTATCATAATTTCTTCTTAAGAGATGAAAAATACAAGAAATTTCCCTACTTGTTCACAAGAATAGAGTTACTAAGGAAGAAAAAAAACATGGATGCCTGAATTCTCCAGAAAAATACCTGTCTACTGATGTGCCACATATGATATATTTCCTATTAAAAGTTAAAAGTTTTTGGTACTGGAAAAGAGGGAGTTAACAAATATCAAATATATACCTGTTTTAAAATTTTCACAAAATCCAATGAATATTGCTTGATTTCAGCGTGGACTCGTTTTAGTTGCAAACCTTCTAAATCAACACAATTGAGGGAATTTCAGCAATGATTCAGAATTTCAAACTATTTCTATACAAAAAAATGATATTTAGAATCATGAACACCTTCTTAGAAACTCTTAATCTCCGCAACATGAAACCCAATCGTGAATCTATAAACTTTAGAAATACAATGGTATTAAGTCATCAGTAATCACAGAAAACCTTTTAGATAATAATAAATCACACTTAAAACGATTTTAATGACGTATTGCGAAAACACGTCTTGCAATTATTTTTATACAGCCATCTAAAAAGAAACGCAAAAAAAAGAAATAAGCGATAAGTGTTAAACCTAAACAAACGACCACAACACTTTTCCTTTGATCATAAGGTAGACAAGCGGATTGTATTATTTATTCCTCTCTTAGTATATAATGATTCAATGCGAGGGAGAGGAATACATTATTAAGACATGAATAAAAAAAAAATTCGAGTTATTTGAAATATGTAGAAAGGGAATTAATCAAAGAGACACCGTAAAAATATCAACCAATCTCGGTCAGATGTACAGTATTATCGGCTATAACAGCGATAGTGATGAACTAGCATCTAAAGACAAGGTTTACATTTATGCCTTAAAATATACTTAAGCAATCTTATAGTACTGAAAAAATGGCTAACTACTTACAAACAAAGTTCCCTTCACATGAGTTCTCGAGTACTGTATACGAGAATAAGGTAAATGGATCGAACTCCTTTAGAATTACGGCTGATGCAAAACTCAAAGACACTCTCTTTAAACCACCAACATGGCCAAAAGGTATAGAGATGAGAGAATATTTTTTTTGCCCAAAGCGTTCTTTCAAAATATTTAAGTACAGCAGATATACGACGACAATAAAAGTGAGATTTTTAATTCCAATAAGTGTGTACATTTAAATGTGAAAGTTTAAGTAATAAAGTTAATTTAATAGAAATATTTTTACTAACCTATATTGACACGATATATTATGTTTTACCGAACATGGGGCATACCCTGATACCCTTTTGAATCTTGAATTATTAGTCCAGTCTTCAGAGAGTTGACCCCTATAAACAAGATGTATTTTACAGATAATATTAATTTTGGGACCCCAAAAAAGATGCATAAAAATTTACCACTTTTACCACTGGGCTTCCTCATAAAATCCCCCTCACAGTGGGGTAAAAACGCAAAAAGATCGATTTACCAAGAATCTGTACACCGTGAAAAAAAAAGTTTTAAATAAAAAATGTAGCTGAGATAATTTTAAACAAAAATGTTTATAAGCGTTTTTTGTGTAGAATAAACCGTTCTCTTCGTTTTTGTGTAAAATGAACAACGCTTGGAGCGACCGTCGATTTTGCATGTCAAGATGTGTTTTAAAGGTAAAGACTGCAGCTTTTAAACTTTTATAAAAACTTAGGTTTTATAGAAGTGTTAAATAAATTACCGTGAGATCAATAAAATTGATCACTTTCTTTGACCAGTTGTAGTAAAATTTCCATTTTTAAAGAGCAACCTTAAAAACCTCATCATCATCATCATTGGTGCTACAGCTCTATAAAAGAGCCTCGACCTTCCCAAGTCTATTACGCCAGTCAGTTCTATCCATTGCCAACTGTTGCCAGTTTGCTGCGCCTATTTGTCTACCATCCTCATCTACACCATCCCTCCATCTGAGTTTTGGTCTACCCCTACTTCTACTTCCCACAGGTTGTGACATAAGGATTCTTCTAGGAGGGTTGTTTGGTTGCGATCTTGCCAGATGTCCTGCCCTTCTTAGTCTTTCTATTTTTATAAAGGATACTACGTCTTTACCACCAAATATATGTTTATATCTGTGATATATCTCGTAGTTGTACCTCCTTCTCCAAACACCATTTTCACAGATGCCAACAAATATTCTTCTCAGGATCCTTCGTTCAAATATAAGCAGGAGATTTTCATCTGCCTTGGAAATGGTCCATGTCTCAGACTCATATGTCAACACAAGTTGTATAAGGGTTTTGTATATGGTTATTTTTGTTTTTTGGCTTAAGTTTCTGCTTCTCATATGTCTACTCAGTCCAAAATAGCATTTCTTTGCTAGGATTATTCTTCGCTTGATTTCTTATGTCATGACGTTCTCCTTGGTGATCAGGGAGCCTAAGTATGTGAATTTGTCCACCATTTCAAAGGTAGAATTATCAACCGTGAATTGACGGCGGATGTTTCTGGCTCTATTGTTGGGTGTTGATGCCATTATCTTAGTTTTATTTTCATTTACTTGCAGGCCCATATTTTTTGAGGCGTTTGACAAGGTGATATACATTTCTTCTAGCTTGCGTGTTGTGCGGGCAACTAGATCAACATCATCTGCATATGTCAAAATTTGGAATGATTTATTAAAAATGTTTCCTCTGCTGTCTATTTGGGCAATAGGTTCCCTGACCGCCTTTTCCAAAGCTACGTTGAAAAGGAGACACGTCAGTGCATCTCCCTGTCGCAGCCCAACATGCGTTTCAAATGCCTGTGATTGTTCGCCCTGTATTTCGACTTTGCAAACAACTTTACGCATTGTAGCCTTAACCAATCTTATCAGTTTATCGGGGATGTGGAATTCATCCATGGCTTCATACAATTTATTTCTTAGGACACTATCATAGGCCGATTTAAAATCTACGAAAAGATGGTATGTGTCGATATTGAATTCATTGGTTTTTTCCAGTATTTGCCTTAGCACAAAGATCTGGTCTGTTGTTGATCGACCAGGCCTAAAATCACTTTGATATTCGCCAAAAAGCTCCTCTGAATATTCACTCAGGCGACCATATAAAATACTCGAAAATATTTTGTATGCTGTATTAAGGAGGGTTATTCCCCTATAGTTTCTACATTCTAATGCATCGCCCTTTTTGTGTAGCGGGCAAACGATCCCAATACACAATTCTTCTGAGATTTGTTCCTCATTCCAGGCTCTCAGTATGTTTTTATATATGTATATGATTAGTCAGAGTAGCACCTCCACATTTAATAAGTTCCGCGGGTATACCATCACTTCCTGGAGATTTATTATTTTTTAGGTGTTTTATTGCATCCCGTACTTCCTGAATTGATGGAGGCTCCAATGGTGTATTGTTGTTTGCTCCTAGGGGTGGTTGATTTGGATCTTCTACTTCGATAGTAAGCAGTTCTTTATAGTGTTCCACCCACCTTTTCAATACTTCTTCTTTTGTATTGAGTATATGCCCCTCCTTATCCTTACATAGTCCGATCCTTGGTTTAAATTCTTTTCTTGTTTTATTTAGATTTTTATAGAATTTTCTTGTTTGATTTTCCTTTTTTAATGCCTCAAGTTCTTCCAATATTCTATTTTCATAAGTTCGCTTTTTTCTCCGATGGATGTACTTCTCTTCTCTTCTAAGATCTTTATATTTTTGTTCTTTTTCTCGGGTTCTTCTTTGCTGCATCAGTTTATATGCATTATTCTTTCTTCTTGTAATGTCGTCGCACTCAGCATCGAACCACTCATTGCGTGGTGGTGGTCTTTGCGGCCCTAGAATGTTATTTGCTGCGTCTTTAATGTAATTTTTACACATTTCCCATTGTTCACTAATTGTTAGAATCTCTTTAGTTATGTATTTAGTTTCGATATAGTTTTGGAACCTTTTTCAAGACACAAGAACAATCAACCAACAGAATATCGAAAGAGTCGAGCAATATACATATCTAGGCACCAATTTAAATAGCCAATGGGACCACTTAACAGAAATTAAACAGCGAATAATAAAAGCAAAAGCAGCATTCGTTAGAATGAGAACCATTTTCAACAGTCGAGACATATCATTAAAAACAAAATGCCGTCTATTGAACTGCTACATATTCACAGTTCTGCTCTACGGAATGGAAGCATGGACACTGACTGTTGCATCTATGAATCGGCTCGAAGCTTTCGAAATGTGGTGTTATAGGCGCATCTTACGTATATCCTGGGTTGACAGAGTTACTAATGTGGAGGTCCTGCGTAGAATGGGGAAAGAATGTGAAATTCTCATGACCGTCAAAACTAAAAAGTTGGAATATCTAGGACATGTAATGAGAAATCCAGAACGTTACGGCCTTCTCCAGCTGATTCTCCAAGGGAAAGTAAATGGTAAGAGGGGACCGGGAAGAAGACGCATTTCCTGGCTTCAAAATTTACGAAAGTGGTATAACACGACTACCACTGAACTGTTCCGCGCTGCAATAAATAAAGTAAAGAGAGCCGTGATGATCGCCAACATCCGGAACGGATAGGCACTTTAAGAAGAAGAAGAACCTTTTTACCGTTTGTGGGTTTTTGGGGAGTTCAATATTAAGGCGCCTTGTTTTGGTACTTCTCTCCTTCTTCGCATTTGAGATTCTAGCCCGAATTCTTGTGCCAACTAGAAAATGATCTGAATCAATATTGGCGCCTCGATAGGTGCGGACATCCATAAGGTTGGAGAAGTGTCTAGCATCTATGATCACATGATCAATTTGGTTGTTCGTTCATCCATCAGGCGAGGTCCACCATATGTATTTTGTTGTGTAGAAAACATGTGCTTCCTACGATCATGTTCTTTGAAGCTGCGAAGGTGACTGCTTGGTGTCCAGTTGAATTAGTATTATTATGGAGACTATATTTACCAATCTGCGGTAGATATATTTCTTCCCTTCCAATTTTTGCGTTCAGATCACCGATTACTATTTTAATGTCATTTCTGGGACAATTGTCATATGTTCTTTCTAATTCATCGTAGAAATTGTCTTTTTCTTCGTCTTGCTTGTCCTCTGTTGGGGCATGTACATTAATAAGGCTAATATTAAAAAACTTGCCCCTGATCCTTAAGCAGCTCATTCGCGGATTTATCGGCCTAAAATCTATAACCAAGTGCTTGACTTTATTATTGACTATAAAGGCTGTCCCAAATTCATGTCTGGTTCTATGGCAACTGTAGTATATATTGTAGTTTGCTTTTTGGATTATGCCATGGCCTGTCCATCGTACTTCTTGTATTGCAGTAATATCAGCATTATATTGTGCTAATATGTCACACAGTTTGCGGATGTTTCCAGGTTCGTTAAGTGTGCGAACGTTCCAGGTAAATACATTAAGATCATTATTTCCATTATTCAGGTCCTTATTTCGTTGCATAGGTCGTCGTTGAGATTTCCGTCCGGCATTTTTGACTTTCGATTTCGTAACTATAGGGTTTTACCGGGTTGGGTAGTTAACCCAACGCCAAACCCCCTTTTCGGAGGGCCATTTCACCCACTCTCGTCAGTTCCCGACCCAACTTTCCACCCAGGTTGGATACCAGATCTCCAGCTGGGTTGCTCGGTTAACAGGGGACACCAGCGTGAAGGTGAGAGTCGGATTTGAGTAGAAGAGGCTAGTTGGAGTAAACTGGAATCAATTCCATGTATTCGCATTCTACCCCTTTATCCCCTACTTTCACTTTCTTTGACCAGTTGTAGTACAATTTCCATTTTTAGAGAGCAACCTTAAATACCTATGACATGAAATTTCAATTTTAACTTGTGGTAACAAATACGAGGCATTTGAAATATGAATAAAAACGCAGAATTTTTTTTTGCATTACAAATGATCGCACGCCACGGGAAATGCATTTCCCGATTATTGCAGAAGTTTTGTTATTTTAAAAAACGTACTAATGTAATTGAAAAAAAAAAGTTTTAAATGTTTTAGATCGTTTGTTGTGTGAAAGTTTAAATCCAACATTATTTAAGCATATTTCAAATGTCTCACATTTGTTGCGAAAACTCAAAACTAAAAATTCATGCTATGGATTTTAAAAGCTAGGCTCTAGTAGGGATAAATTGTATTGATCTCGTTAGAATCATAAAAAATGGCAAAAATCGCGCCACGTTTATTTATTTAACACCTGTATAAAATCTGAGTTTATTTCCGTCAAAATACAAAAAATGAATACGAAAGCTAAACTATTTACCTTTAAAACGCATCTTGATTTTTGTTGTAAGGTCACTTGAATCAAAAGACATCGAATTTTTACCGTCGGGCTGATACAAATTTTATTGAACATTGATTTCGCGCGCGTAACTGACATGCAAAATGGACGGTCGCTTCAAGTCAAGTTCAAATTATCTGAGCTACATTTTTTATTTAAAATATTTTTTTCTAGGGTGTAAAGATGCTAAATCGATTTTTTTGCGTTTTTACCCCCTGCGAGGGTGGTTTTAGGGGGAAGCCTGGGGGTAAAAGTGGTAAACTTTTTTGCATCTTATTTGGAGTCACAAAATTAATACTCTAGGCCAAATTCAGCTTGTTCGTAGAAATACTGGATATTATTGACTGTCGATAATAAACAAACAACACAGTTTATCAGGGCTGCAGTCAGTAGGTTTTTCCGGGATGTTATAGAAACACTCTTTTGACTTTTGGTGAGCTTTCGCAATTCTTTTATTCCTTCTTCAAGACACTGTAATTAGAAGAAAGTGTAAATATTTACAACATATCTCAAATTGTCATTACAACTTACTAGTCGTTTAGATTATTTGTGTAAAGCTACGGCACTCAACATTAAAAACACACATATAAAATATAACCTGTAAAATAATGGACAAAATACATTTTAAAATTTAGTTGGAAAGTTAAAATTTTGTTAGTGACATCTTTTAATGGCGTGTTTTGACTGATCCATAGAAAACAGAAGAAAAAAAAACAGAAATAGTGTGATTAAAAGGTAATTAGGAGTTCTTGCTATTATATTAATAGAAGTAGTATATTAAACCTGTCTTGATAGTATGCAACATGTTTTGTGTATTATGTGTATTATAGTGTGTATATGTAAAAGTAAATCTTTATTTTATTTTTGATGTTTTGTCAGTAAGTAACAATAAATGTTGCTAAATTTATCTATGTCTGACTTTTTATTTATACAAGACGTATTAGATTTTATAAAACACATTTCCAAGAAAACACGTTTTGAATGGTTTTTTTCCTTTGCCAAAATAAAGGAATCTTCGAAATTAAATACATGTTTTAAAGTTAATGCAAGTTCTGTGAGCGCACATGCGTTTATCTTTTTGGTTTTTATGTCGCTGCGATGTGCTATTACTCTATTATGAAAATTACGAGATGATTCTCCGATATACACGTTTTTACAATTGGCACACGGTATAGAATAAACAACATTAGATGACTCCTGTATTGTGAAAGGATCCTTTGTCTTTGTGTACAACTTCGATACCGTTTTCACATTCTTAGTTGCAATTTTTAAGCCACTAACATTTTTGAAAATGTTCAATAGCTTAGGTGTGAGAACTGGAATATAGGGTAGGCAACCATACGTTATTTTAGATTGTGGTAGCTCTGATGTGTTCTGTGTCAATGTCTGTGTCAGTTGTCGGACCTCATTGACCTTATTATTATGAAAATTTTGGTTGTCAGAAAATTGCAAAGGAAAAGGAGAACCAAAAATGAGTTTATTCAAAAGCCCTGTAGGATAGGAGTTCTTTTGTAGTATAGATCTCAACTTTTTTTGTCCCTTGTCCCTGAACTCGATATGTGATAAGTTGATAACCCTAGTTTTAAGGGTCAAAACCAAATTTGTTTTAATCTTAGATGGATGTTGAGAATAAAAGTTTATGAAACGGTTACTAAAACACGGAAAGCTCACCAAAAGTCAAAAGAGTGTTTTTATAACATCCCGGCCAAACCTACTGACTGCAGCCCTAATAAACTGTGTTATTTGTATATATATATATATACATATATATATATATATATATATATATATATATATATATATATATAATATATATATATATATATATATATATATATATATATATATATATATATATATAATCCTAAACCCATTTACCATAAGGTGTCGGATGTAATGTCTTTAGTTAGTTGCATGTGCAATTTTTCTCCATTGCCTCTTATTCTTTGCTTGGTTTCTTGCTTGTTCTATGCTCATTCCACGTGTCTCTAGTATTGAGGTTACATTATTATCCCATGTCTTCATTGGCCCGCCCCTTGGTCTCTTGGTTTGTCTTCTGGCTTCACATACTTTTTTAACTGGTCTTTTTTGATTCATTCTAACCATGTGTCCATACCATCTCAGTTGGGCCTCTTCAATTTTCTTAATAATTGGTTGGACTTTAAGATGTTCACTGACTGCCTCATTTCTAATCCTGTCTAACCTGGTTATACCCATTATTCTTCTAAGAAACTTCATTTCTATGCTCTGTATTTTCGATTTTAATTTATCAGTAAGCGTCCAACTTTCACTACCAAAAGTTAAAATCGGCACAAACACCGTCTTGTATATGGTCACGTTGGCTTTTTGGGATATTTTTTTTTTTCGACAAAAACGTACTTTTAATTATGTGGTACAGTTCCTCTGTTCTCTATTTGTACTCTCAAGTATTTGTAAGTATCGACTTGTTCAATTGTATTTCCGTTAAGTCTTATCTTCGTTTGTTTTCTATTTTTTCCACATACCATTACTTTCGTCTTCTCATTATTGATCCTCAAATTTCGTTTAACTAGTGAGCGTTCCATACTTGTAAATTTCGATTGAGTGTTTCTTCATTTATCTCAAATATCACTAGATCGTCTACGTATGCACACTCTGAGATCCACACTGCTCCTAGATTTCTATGTCCGGCATATAATTTCAATGTTTCTGCTCTAGTTTCTTTAATTATGTCATCCAAGATAATGTTAAACAGTATAGGGCCTAGGACTCCTCCTTGACGTAGACCCTCGTTTACTATGAACTCTTCGTATTTCATATTATCGGTTCTAATTTTGTTCCTTGTATGTCTATATATACTCATAATGGCTTGCCTGAGTTTGATTTTCACATCTTTCTTTTTTAAACATATTATGCCAATCACCTTCATTGGAGTACTATCAAATGCCTTTTCTAAGTCTATAAGTTCTTGAGTTTTGTACGTTTTGTATTAGTTTCTTGATAGTAAACATGTGATCTTGAATACTTCTGCCTTTTCTAAATCTACTCTGTGATTGCTCCATTTTAGAATCAACTTCTCATAACAGACGTTTTTCTAGTATTCTCTCATATACTTTCATATACTTTGGATGGGATGTTCAGTAGTGTTATTCTTCTGTAGTTACTACATTCGCGTCCTTTTCCCTTTTTGAAAATGGGTAGAATAACTCCCACTTCCCAATCTTTTGGTATTTGGCTCTCACTCCATGCACTATTACACACGTTTGTTAGCAGTTCAATGCCCCTGTCGCCCATGTTTTTAAGCATTTCTGCTGTGATTTTATCAAATCCAGCCGCCTTAATTTTCTTAAGCTTTTGTATGATTTCTTTTGTTTCTGCTATAGTTATTTCATCTTGAATTTGGTCTTCTTGCTCTACCTCTTCTGGTTCTTCAGTGATAATGTCTACATCATTTTGAATATTTAGTAGATCCTCGAAATATTGCTTCTATCTATCTAGGATTGGTCATTGTCATGCAGTAAGTGTCCTTCTTTGTCCCTTATTTGCTTTGACGTTTGTGGAGCCTTTTTGGTTCTTAAATTCTTCAGGGTTTTAAAGAATACAGACACAGTGTATAAAGGAATTTTTAAATAAATTTTTTGTGGTACATATATATATATATATATATATATATATATATATATATATATATATATATATATATATATATATACATATTTATATAGTAGAAGAAAGGAAGATTCTTTTACAGTGTGACTTAGGATTAGTTTTTAACGAACGCACATACTTTTGAGTTAGAATATTTTTAACACGAAACAAATGCACCGACGAAAGTTTGTACATAAAAAAAGTGTTCCCATTTTTGTTAAATTTTTTTTTAAATCCCTTTATTTTATATACCTTTACATTATTTACACGTTTAATCAAATATTATTTAACCTCCAATATTGGTAAATGATAATCTATAGGTCTCATTAAGATTTCGATTTAGATTGACACTATTCATGTGTTCGAGTCAGTTAAGAGGAAATTGTCTGGAACATCTCATCCCTATGTTCTAATAAATTATTCAAATTCATAATCCGATCACAGCTTTGCTATTGTTGGGGTGTGGAAACACAAGCAGACAGAAACCAGCTACCCCAAAAATGTTATTCCTTTATCGAAACCAACAGATCAGCGATATGTGATTTTAACTGGAAGGGATAATAAACAAAGGGTTATGTTTAACGGAGTATGTCATTAGTTATGAAAATACGTTTACTTCGGTACGTCAATTACTTTAATGTTCTAATTTTTATTTATTAATTTATTAGCGGACCCGACAGACATCGTTCTGTCAAATAGATTTGAAATGAGGCAGTTTATTTCTTTAATTCTCCTGAACAGAACCGTCGCCATGATTATAGGGCGGTGTGTGAGGGTCAGCTCGGGTGACCTAAGTATCTTCGCTTCCACGAACTTTGGCTCTTTTGGATCCACTAAAAACCCGACACGGATAAGAAGGGAACTTAAGGTTCAAACCTGATTGAAAAATAATCTAAAGGAATAGTGGTAACCTCTTCTTCTTCTTCTTCTTCGGCTTTTCCCATTATGAGTTCGCCCTTTTCGTCCTCCACAGCACTCTATTCTCCCAGTCACCTTCTCTGAGGTCTCTATCTATCATAGCATTTCCGACGTATGTTTTCCATCTTGTAGCAGGTCTTCCTCTCCGTCTTCTTCCCGGCGGGTCCCAGTTTAATATTCTTTTCGGCCACCTATGCTCTGGCATTCTTTGTACATGCCCGTACCACTGCAGGGCTCTGTTTTCCAACTTTTTTGTAATTGAGCATTTTACTTCCATTCTGTTCCATATTTCCTCCGTTCTTATTCTATCCGCTCTTGTGATTTGTAGACATCTTCTCATAAAGTCCAGTTCAACTGTTCTTAATTTATTTCATATTGTTGTTGTCATTGGCCATACTTCCGCTCCATATAGGGTAATATTCATTACTATGCTTTGAAAGATCCTCTTTTTGTTTTCTTTGGTTAGAGTGTTGTTCCATATCACTCCATGAAGTGCTCTTGTGGCTTGTTTTCCCCGTGCTATTTTCATTTCTATATCTTTTATACAAGTACCATCTTGGCTAATCATTGACGCTAAATACTTAAAAGCCTTACAACTCTTAATAGTCTCTTCTTCTAAACTTAAGTTCAAATCTGCAACCTCGGGTCCAATACATAAGTATTCGGTCTTGCACATATTTATCTTGAGTCCCCAAAGTTCATATTCTTCCTTTAATTTCCTTATCATATATTCCATATCCTCCCTGTCTTATGCAAAAATGACTTGATCATCTGCGAAAAGTAGTGAATGTAATATATTCTCTTGTACTGGTATGCCCATTGTTCCACATTTTCTATACCATCTTTTCAAAGCCTGATCTATATATATATATATGTTAAAAAGTGTAGGTGAGAGACCACATCCCTGTTTGAGGCCTTTTGTTGCGGTGATTGTTTTTGTTATTTCATTATTTTCAACTATATATTATATTTCAACTTTATTTGCACTTGTGTTTCTTTATACAGTCTTTGTGTTATATTCACCCATTTCTCTTTAATGCGCATTCTTCTCATTACTTCCCATAGTTGTTTCCTGGGCACGCTATCGTATGCTTTCTCTAAGTCGATAAAGGTCATATGTGTTTCAATGTTTTTTTCTTTGTTCTTTTCAATCACCTGTCTCATAATGAATATATTATCTAAACATGACCTGGCTTTTCGGAATCCGGCTTGTTCTTCGCTATAATGGTCCATGAGTTGTTCTAGTTTTTCTTTTATAACTGATGAAAAGATTCTTGCTATTGAAGGCATTACACTGATCCCTATGTAGTTATTTGGTGACCTTTTGTCACCTTTTTTGAAAATGGAGGACATGTATGATAAATTCCACTCATCGGGAATCTTCTCTCCTACTTCGATTTTATTGAACAACATTCGTATAAAGGATACTATCCTTGCGCCTTCATATTTCAGCAGTTCCATTTTTATGTTCCCTGGTCCTGGTGCTTTATTGTTTTTGGATTTCTTTAGTGCTTTATTTATATCTTCCTCTGTGATTTCTGCTTCCTCAGTTATTATTGTCACAGGGTCGTATGAGATATACTCCGGCCTATTCTCCTGCAATAATTTTGTGTAATGCTTTGTCCACTCTTTTGTGATAACCTAAAGATGACAAATATTTATGTGGGTGAAATTTATGTGGTTTAAATTTTGTTTAGAAAAATAAAACCCTCAGTATGATGGAGATATGTAGATGATGTATTCCCCATATGGCCTCATGGATCAGAGTTGTTGGACACATTCCTAAATGATATAAACGATAAAGAAGAGACAATAACATTTATCATGGAAAAGGAATATAATAACACATTACCTTTTCTGGATGTTTTAATCTCTAAGAACGATACTGGATACGAAACTCAGGTGTATAGAAAACCAACACACACCAACAAATATTTAAATTTCAAATCAAATCACAATATTAATATTAAAAAGGGAATTATTAAATCCTTATACGATAGAACCAAAATTACTTGTTTTAACGAAAATTCGTTCTTGGAGGAAAAATATTTGTTAAAATCTTTTTTATTAAAAAATGATTATCCTTTATCGTTTATAAATAAGGAATTTTCAACAATCGATCGAATAGAACAAAACAACTTAGAACGAGATCCTACAGCATATGCAAGTAATAATACGAGGAAAGTAACAATACCATACATAAAAGGATTATCGGAAAAGCTTAAAAGGATAGGAAATAAATTCAAGATTTTAACAACATTCAAAACAACAAACACGTTGAGATCTATTTTGTCCAAAACCAAACCTAACAATGAACAAGAAAGGACAAAGAATTGCATTTATAAAATACCTTATGAATGCGATCAGTTTTATTTAGGTAAAACATCAAGACCATTAAATGTTAGAATTCACAATTCAAATGTTGAACATCAATCCTATATTAAAAATAGAGAATTTGATAGATCTCAAATCTGTAAACACGCATGGGATAATGAACATAGGGTTCAATGGAATGATTCAAATATAGTCCTAAAAGAAACGGATGGTAAAAAGAGAAAAATCAAAGAAGAGGCTCTAATTATGCTCAATGAGACCAACTGTGTCGCGAATTCCTCGGCAGAATGTAGTAATATCTGGTTACCCATATTGAAAGAGGAAGCTATTAAAAGGAAAATACCAGTATTGGTAAGTCAGTAACATATAGAGAATACATCATTTATGTTTTTTAAATAACAAATTTGGAATTTGGTGTTTATTGAAGGTAAACTAAATGCACGATCAAATACTTACCATGTCGGGATAGTATTATGAGGTTTTTTTTCTGGTTTTTCCCTCATAATTTACTATGGAATCACTAACAGGAGAATTTTACTGTCATCATGGCATGTATTTGTCTTTTTAAAGACGAATTACATGTTATGTTATTTTCTGACGGATATTCTCAAGTTAAAGTTGATTTCATGTAATCTAATGAACTATCTTATAAGTAAAGTCGTCCCATAAACGCAACTCAACAATATTGGCAATATCATTTTAAAGTCGTCTACTTTAAAATGTATAAGGTATGTCTGAATTGTCAATATAGATGAGTCAGATAAAATTAAATTATTAGAAGAATTTTTCACTAAGTAACAAAAAACAAAATTTGTTTAATTTACTAATGTTTGTATTTTGAGAACGATTTCCGAAGTGGAAATTGAAACGTCAATAAACGTATTTTAACCTTTAATTGTGACTTATTCCCATCTAAATAGTAATTTAATCGATAATTTTATAACTACTAAAGAACCAAATAATTCATTAAATTATTAAACATTAAACTTCGTGTTAAACTGCAAAAGAATTATTTCAAAAATAAACCATTGGCAAAGCTTTAAACGTAAAGGGTTATTAAGCAATCTTCTGAAAGAATAGTGGGGAAACTGTAAAAATTTAAAGCAATAAAAGTGACAATACAACTTCAAATTTGCAATTTTGAAATTTGTATATGCAATAAGTTTTTATTTAAATTGCAAACTAAGTAATTAATTTGATTAAACATTTTATTATGTACTTCTTGCAAAGTAACATATTTTTTTTACTTTTTTATCATTAATTCATTAAGATATTAACATTCTTCTTCTTGATGTGCCTATCCGTTACGAATATTGGCGATCATCATGGCCAACTTTATCTTATCTGCAGCAGCGTGGAAAAGCTGCACAGATGTTGTATTGAACCAGATTCTGAGGTTCTTTAACCAAGATGTTCTTCTTCTTCCTGGACCACGTTTTCCAAATATTTTTTCCTGCAGGATGACTTAAAGAACTGTAACTTTCGAGATTTGATGGTGGTCAGTAACTCTTGATTCTTATTCATTCTCCTGAGGACCTCCTTATTTCTGACTCGGTCAGTCCAGGAGATCTTAAGCATTCCCCGATATAGCCACATCTCAAATGCTTCCAGTTCTGCACATAGCTTCGTTCAAGGTCCACGATTTAATACCATAAAAAAGGATAGAGAATCACTCCATGCATGATTTTTACATAGTCAGTGTGTTCACCTTCAACTCTGAGATTTGCTGTCTGATAGATGAATATTTCTAATTATTTTCAGATCTTGGTTGTTAATTCCTGTTTCTTTTAGTATTTGCATCATCTTGGCGTGCTGTACTCGATCAAACGCTTTTTCGTAATCAACCAGGCATATACGTCGCAGTTGACGTCTCTGCATCTCTGGAATAAGACTTGTACTAAGAACAAAGCCTCTCTAATACCAACAGCATTTGTGAACCCGAACTGGTTGGGTAAAATTTGACTTTCACACAGCTTGTAGATTCTCTTATGAAATATCTTTAGGGACAATTTTAGGAGATGACTCATGAGGCTTATAGTACGGTAATCTTCGCATTGTTTTTTTCTGTTTTTTTTTGGAAGTGCAATAATATCAGATTTCAGCCATTCTGTTGGTATTTCTTCAGTGTTGTATATGTTGTTGAATATCTTTGCGATTATTGCTATTGATTCGTTGTCCATTAGTTTGAGTAGTTTTGCTTGTATATTATCAGGGCCTTCCGCTTTGCCATCCTTTAACTGTGCTATTGCAGAATAAACTTCCTGCTGTAATATTCTTGGTCCATCATTTACCTCTTCTTCTAGCTCAAAGGTGTTATCTCTTTGGTCTTCAAATAATTTTTCTAGATATTTTTTCCACGTTCTTATTTTACTCTATTTGTCCAAGATGATTTTTCCGTCAGAATCAGTTATATTTCCTTACTGCCTTCGTGTTAGTCCCCCTGTGAGTTCTTTAACTTTCCTATGTACATTGTGACTATCGTACTTTGACTTTAGAGTCTCAATTTCCCTTGCTTCTTTTTCTTTCGCTTCTCTGATTTTCGTTCTTATTAATATATTTATGGTTTTATATTTGTCTGGGTCATTTTTGGCTTCTTTTCTCTCGTCCATTAGTTTCAGGATCTCATCTGTCATCCATGATTTTTTTCTCATTAATCTATCTGTCTTTAAGTGTTTATTCTTTACATTTTGCACTATTTCTGTAATATGTTTGATCGTTTGTTCTTCGTTCGATTCGTCTCTAATTGCAGTCACTTCCTCGTTTAACGTGGCTTGGACTCTCATCCTCGTATCAAGGTCTTTCAGCATACGTATGATAAACATAGATAAGTATTATTTTTATAAAATATAGTACATGAAATTTATAAACAGTTGTTTTTTATTGAATAAACAATGAAAAAATATTAATTTTAAAACATCTATTATATTCATAGTAGCCAACATGTGGGTTTGAGTATTGATGTGGATAGTGCTCGGGTCTCGAAGTCTTCCATAAAGATATCGGCAATTACTGGAGGTAGTGGGAAACCCATTGAGGCATCATTTACTTGTCTGTAGAATTGATTTAGAAAGATGAAAAAGTGTTGGACATACAATGTTTAATGAGATATAGGTGGTCTTGCTGGATACCTACTGTATTTATTTTTTAGAATGTTTAGAGTTCCGCCTATAAGAATATTTGTAAAGAGTGAAACGATATTGAAATCTACTAGAATGCCTGACAAAGATATAGTGTATTTTTTAAGAAGTTCAATAAAATGAAAAGAAATTTTGACGAATGATGAAGCATTTTTGGCGAGAGGTTGTGAAGGTTTTGCTAAGTACTGGGCCAATAGTTGTGTAGGGCAGTTGTATGCATTGAAAATGGATCGTAGGGGAATATCGGGTTTGGAAATTTTGGGTAGGTTATGTATTCGAGGTATTTTAAAAGACTTTTCACAAGAAATTTGAAATTGTTTTATGTAAATAAGAGTATATGAAGTTCTTTGATTACTTTTTTTTGTCAGATTGACTAATGTTCGGAGTAGGAGATTTTCAGTTTCTAAGAACTCTATGTTTTCTCTAGTTATTTTATCATCTTCGGAACGTAAACTGGAGATGGCTTGTTCAGTTTGGCAGATGATTGGCTCAATTGGAATCTGACTTGGGGTATCAGAGTAATTAAAACGTTTTGCTAAAGCTTAAGAGGCATTGGTCGAAATAGGGGTATCAGAAAAGTTGTGAACCACTGTAGTGGCGTTCAAAGTTATAAGTTTTGGAATTTATTTGGCAATTAAATACGTTAATTTGCGCTTCTGATCTAGTTTTCGTCCAGTGGAATGAATAGCTTTACGGAGAAGCGCAAAGCTAGTCTATCTCAGAATTTGAGATATGGAAGAAAAAGAAATTATGGTGTTTAAGTTTTGGAAATTAGGAATGACGTTATGGTCTCGGCAGGCTTTAAGGAATGTTAGATCACAAAGAAGACGATTCTTACGTAGAAGTAGATTGTGAGAGATGGTAAAATTCCTCCCCGTAGAGGCGAATAAAATGTTCTGAATGATTTCCGTGGTTAGTACAATTAAACCTTAAGCTAAGATTAATATTATTACAAAGTTTTTTACACTCATCATACGAAAGCTTTTCTTCCTTACATCAAAGATATCACTGACAAAATCGACAAAATTCTAAAATCAAGAAGACTAAAGACAAAATTTACTCGCCAACAAAAACTTTCATCTTTTGTCCGATTAATCAAAGACAACATTCGAAATGAACAACACTAAGTTTATAATTGTGGAGACTGCCCACGATGTTATATGGGCCAAAAAAATCGTAAAATCTAAATTAGAATTTATGAATATTCCATTTAAATTCTCTATTTAGATTTAATTTTAGTTGTAGGTCAACACCATCTTCATAGAGGTCACAAAATTGATTTTGAAAACTACAGAACAATAGCCCCTATCCGCTTCTATAAACTAAGAATTATACGAGAAACCATAGAAATTGCGAAAAGGTCAAATTGTCTCAATAAAAGAGATGACAGCATTCAGTTACCTTCGATATAGGGACCTCTTATAAAGAAAACATCCGCTCCGTTCTCTAATTAAAATTGCCAGAAAGTCAGAAATGTTCGCGCCAATTATTTCTCCAACCCCTTCGCCAACCCCCACGCTAATCTTTACATAAACCACATCACAATCGACGATATAAATGAACCGACCGCTGTTCCCAGTAGCAGTATTGTAGTGATGGGTGATCAGAAACTGAGACCTCGGAAGCCTCGAAGAAGACATCAGAGAGGAAGTCGAAAGTATATACAAAACTAAAATTAAAATCGTATCGTAAAAAACAAACATTTTATATCATGGCATTAGATTATGAATGAGAAATATATAAAAATAAAATTAAACTTTATCTCAAATTTCGAAATTCGTTCTCATAAAAAATACATTTGTTTATTAGATAGAATACGTATTGTAATTAAAAGATCAATAATAAATCACTTCACTGTTAGTTAGTTTATAGATATTCTTCACTGTTCAATAAAAAAATATATAATGGGTACAACCTAAATTATTCAAATGATGGTGTGGCATGTAGAAAGGATATAATTGTTCTTTACCCTCTAGGTACTGGGATGTCAGAAACGCTAGATCTATCACAGCAAGAACATAATATCCACCATAAAAATATATAGAATTGTGAGGCCAAGCAAACGGGATATTCTCCAAACGAATTGATGGTTTCAAAACACAGACCATAAATCCATAGCTGTTTAGATAACCTCAGGCCAATAAACATAGTTTTAGCAAATATTAGGGCTCCCGGTAAGGGTCTTAAATAAAGATTTATTTAGAGATATGTAAAAGAAAAGGAATTTTTTTGACTTACCTCGTCAAGAGACTACTCAAAACAAACTTTTGTCGTAGCTATTGGACGTTCAAAGAGAGAAAGACGAAGGAAGATGAATTTCGCTGAGTTAACGAACGCTTTTATTTTGAGGTGATGGTCGGAGATATTAGGAACTACAGTAGGGTCCTTGGAATAATTTAACTGCACTCGGCCGATAATTGGTGTGAGCAATATTATTTTGAACATTTACTCGAAATTATAATAATAAATTTTTTGAAACTTTTAAAATGGTTACAATGTAAAATTTACACTTCAGCAAAAACTTTGCTATCGCTATGATGAGTTGAAAGGCTATACATATGGCGCAAGACTACAATTCGTCAAACATTCCATTATGATCTTTCTTTCGGATTTCTTTAATTGTTAGGTTCTAATCTTATTTCTCATACTTACAGCGTTTCTTTACGAAAGGCTCACAAATTCATTATATAGTATGTATGTAAGATGGAATGCAACCGTAAATACGTATTTCTGGCTATTTAGTCGTAATAAGTACGGTACAGTCAATGTATTTATATTTGCCTTCCATCTTATAAACATATTTTTTTCCTTGTTGCGAGCTATGCCGATACTTTCTACCTTTATTTAACTATTAACTAGAATTAAATTGTGTTTGTGCTTTCATGTGTGTGTGTCGTCCAAAAATTTTAACTTTATCTCTTGACATAATAGATATAACAATTAATAAACATAGGAAAAAAAGATCTCACTGTATATTGACATAATAATATACATAAAATAAAAAAACGGGTGTGGCAGTCCTGTGGGACTGCCGGTGGAAGTTACACTTCTATTCACGCATTCGCCGTTACAAATTTATTTGGGAGTTAATCTGCACAATCATTACATATGTAATGCTATAGGTAAGACATATCAGAAAGAGAAACAGAATTAATAACAACTTACTAACAATGAAGGATTGAATCAATATTTTGATGAAAATGTATATTTTTATTTTTATATATGTATGAAATGAGTTGAATGCAAAAATTTTTTTACACATACTCTGCAGTAAAATTCACTGTTTATTTTGTTATTAATATAATAATAAAATACAAATTAAAATGCAATATTCATAAGTATTTAAAAATGACAATAATATACATAAAAAAATACATTACAATACAGTGCAACATAATTCCATATAATAATACAATACAAATTAAAATGCAATATTCATAAGTATTTAAAAATGACAATAATATACATAACTTTTTTACTTACGCATATATGTTTAATTTACCATATAATAATATTAATAAAAAAGTTCTCCCTGACTGGGAATTGAACCCCGGTCTCCCGCGTGACAGGCGGGGATACTGACTACTATACTACCGAGGACATGACACAAACGTATTTCAAAATTGACAGTTATGGATCATACAGTGATTTATTGAGATTATTATTTTAAAATACAAAAGACTAATATAATTATGAACATTTAATAAATAATACAAAACATATCACATAAATAATAATATTAATAAATATTTTATTATATATATAATATTATATGTATATATATTGTTATGATATGTAAAATCAAGAAAATATTGGTTTGTTTAAAATATTTCAAAGTTCAACAAAAAAAATTAAAATAATTCAGAAAGTATAACCAACAAACATTTCTAAGAAGAAGAAGAAGGAAAGTTATTAAATTCTTGGATTATCTGTACTGAACAAAAGGTAAGCTTTACATAAATTATTTCTTTGTAATACTTCAGTTGACCCGCATAAGTTTAAGTGAAACAAAAGACAAATTGAAACGGGTTTTTACAAATACATTAGTGCAGTGTTTAAAGACAATAGAAGATATTTTAGAAAGAGGTTTTTGTTAGTTTTAAGAATTATAGAAAATAATATTTGTAAATAAGTTTTAGGAAATTTTATAATTATAGGTAAAAATTTGTTTGTTATCGAAATGAAAAAATGGGGAATTGTGACGAGTTTTGATTGGCGGAGATTGAAAAAGGTGGGATAAGGAAAGTTTAGCTAGATTGAGAAGAGAGAAAATATAGGCAGTTGATTTCCAAGTCTGTGAGAGGAACAGGGATTGTTCTCTGGCGGTTCCTGAAATGTAGCAATCAGTAGTGTGGAATGTTAGTGAGTTTTTGTGGAGTTAGTGTATCTGACAGGAGCTGAAGCAGCAAAATATTGTAAGTCATATTTCTCTACTTATATTCCAAGAGTCACTGTTCAGGCCAACGAGAGATTCAGTTTATCGTAAAGAGAAGATATTCCAAGAGTCATTTTTCACTCGGGCCAACGAGAGATTCAGTTTATCGAGAGGAGAAAAGGCTATCATAATTTGAATGATTTGTGCTTTTGAAGGAGATCATTAAGGACGATATACTTGCAACAATCTGTGTAATATTGCTGATTACATAGGGAGCGGTTGAGAGGAGATAATACAGTCTATAAGGAACAAGGATTTGGACCACTCATCATCAGAGAGAGATATTTTGTTTTCTGCAGTTTTTCTGTTATTGATAACACAATTTTTACACTTAATTTAGAAAGGATATAAATATTTTGATTAGGAGAGTTAGAATAGTTCGGAATTTTGAGATTTCAATTAATATTGTTTGTACCATAAATTTTGATTGTTCACGTACGGAGAACAAAATTTTGAGAATCCTTATATGAGATTTGTTTATTGAAAACTTTTGAGTGTGAATTATTTCATTATTTTTATTTCAATATATAGTGTTAGATCATATGTGTTTTTTATTATTCCGGTATTCTCTGGACCTTACCTTTCACATGTAACAGCATAGATATTGAAGCACGAATTTAACCCTGAGATAAAAGAATTAAACATTGTGATAGAGTCATAATCATATCATTTAAATAATTTTAATTAATCAAAGAAAAAATTAATTAGCTAATTATTGCTTGGCGCACCAAGACTTTAATTATCACAATAACTGGCTTCCAAAACGTGGGGCTTAAAAATATCGCAGCTTTACATTTGAAGAAAGGGAAAGAGATCTGGAATAAGTACAGGTGATCCAGAGATAAAAACATATAACATTGAGGGAATTTGAATTTGAAAGTATTTTGACAATTTTTCCAGGGAATATAAATTTGATTTATTGATTGATCGTAGTTAGTGGATATTTACTGCTATTGAATTATTTGATTTTATTTTATTTACCAATCGTACATTTGATATTTATTTTGAATTATTTGAATTTTACTGATTGCATATTTGATATTTGTCGTGAAAATTTAATACATTTGGGGAGAAATATTGTCGTGTTCTGAAACATATAGAGTGTTGTAAAATTTCACATTTGGCGGGGACAAAAACATTAACAAAAAGAAACAACATGTCGACCACAAGGAGTCAAAGCAAAATGCAAGAAAGGAAGGAGGATAACAGAGAAGAGGAAACAATTGTTGAAGAAGGATCGGATAATGAAGGAAATGTTACAATAGTTGAGGAGAAAAAAGAATTATCAGGAATAGAGAAAATATTACAACTAATGCAAATACAGACACAAACAATAGAGAAAAACCAAAATGAAACATCAAAGAAAATGGATAAAATGGATAGAAATCAACAAGAAAACCAACGGGAAACAAGACAAGCAATAGAACTAAATAACAGGAATATAGAGCAGCGTTTGGAAAACTATGAACAAGAAATTAAAGGATGTGTTGAGGGGATAAAGAAAGAACTGATACAACAGATAGAAGAAATAACCATAAAGAATGCAAAACAAGAGACAGAGATAAAAGATATCCAAAATACGATGAAGGAAATAAAGATTGTCCAGAAAAAGGAATTAGAACAGTTAGAAGAAAAATTTGAAATGGCTCTACAAGAAGACAGGAAGGACGTAGAAAGAAGATTAAAGCAAAATGAAAAACAAATGGCAGAAATTGAACTAAGAGGGGTAGAGAGAAAAGAAGTTATCATCCATGGAACAAGCGAGGCGAAAATACAATTTGGCGGGGATATTCGGAAAACACACCCAGTACCGTTTGTTAAAAATCTGAAAACCAAATTACAACATATTAGATATTTTGACGATTGCAAAGAAACAATTAGAAACCATTTGAAAGAAGGAGCAGCGTTATGGTATGAAAGCAAGGAAGATGAGTTTGAAAATTGGACAGATTTTGAAAATAAATTTCTCAACTATTTCTGGGGGAAAAATAAACAGAGAGAAATCAACCAAGAGCTACAGAATGGAAAATATCACGAAAAAATGGGAATATCTGAAGAAAGATATGCTTTGCAGATATATAACAATTCAAAATATCTAGAATACAAATATTCTACCGAACAGCTGGTAGAAATGATCAGCAGACATTTTGAGGAAACGTTGGAAGATCACGTGATTTTGAGAAATTATCAAGATATTGATAGTTTGTGCCAATTCCTTCAATTAAAAGAAGCAAAAAGAAAAGAAATGAGAAATAGAAGACAACATGACCAATATAATGGACCGGAAAGAAGGTATTCATCAAATTATGACCAGAGAAACCGACATCCCAGATCAACAAACGAATATAGGCCGAGAAATTACAATAATTACTATAGACAACAAAATTACGATAACAGGAATGACACACAACATAGAACATATGAAAATCACAACAGGAATAGAGATGCACAAAATACTCCGAATAGGAATACTAACGAACAAAGGGATGATAGAAATAACCAGAGCTTCCAACAACAAAATAGAAGGGAGATGAATCATGTAGCAATAGGAAACGAAAGACAAATCTCTAATTCTAATCTAATATTTTTAGATGCATTTATAAAACATAAAGCAATTAAAATTGTGATTGATTCTGGCTCGGAGATATCGCTAATCAATAAAAAACTAGTAAAAGAATTAAATTTGGACAGATTTGTGTATAAGATTCCTAGGGTTGATTTAGTGGGTGCAAACAATAAAAATTTGACGACAGTAAACGAAGGTTTGGGAGTACAGATAAGAGTGGGAAACAAATTCCATATTATGAAATGTGTGGTGATTGAAGATTTAAATCATGATATGATAGCGGGAATTGATGAATTGAGGAAAAAAGATATCACCATAAATTTTGCGGAAAATAAAATGGAAATCAGAGCAGAACCAGACAACACAGGAGAAGAAAAGCAAACAGATAGGAAAACAAATTCTGGAAGGATCAATGCACAGGAAAAACACAAAGAAATCGATATGACTGTAGAGAATAAACCGAAAGTACAAGAACAAGATCTAACAGAAGAGAAAAAGAGAAGGAAGAAAAAGAAGAAGAGTTCGAAAAGAAAGCAGGAAAATAAGATGGAGACCAGAGAAAAACAGGAAATAGAAGGTACAGAAGAATTGTCGGCAACCGACGATAAAACAGAATGGAAGCAGGAAGAAAAAGAAAGTATCATCAGAGAAATGAAAGGAATAGAAACATGGTGCTCGGAATACCAAAGGGAATTAGAGGATAAAAGGAAAACAGAAGAAAAAATGGCACTAATGGACGAGAATCCAGAATTGTGTGAAGAAGTATTATGGACAGTGAACACATATGAACAAAAGGAGGATGAAAGAAAAATAAATTGTGGAGAAAACATAGAGAAGATTTTAAGAAACCATGGAGATCTTGTTAATAAAGTAAACCGAGTGGCTAAAAATTATGAACTTTCTTTGAAGGGAAAATACTTGGAAAAATTTAAAACGAAAATATATCCAATCCCGTATAAAGACAGGCAATATACGGGGTATTTTAACATTCACGACATTTATCAGTATCATGAATAGATTTTAATAACATAGTGAAATGATTTGATCCTGAAAAACTTTTGTCATTTTAAAATTTAACAAAGAGTTTTCGGCAGATCAAATGGCGGGGATTTGTTATGATATGTAAAATCAAGAAAATATTGGTTTGTTTAAAATATTTCAAAGTTCAACAAAAAAAATTAAAATAATTCAGAAAGTATAACCAACAAACATTTCTAAGAAGGAAAGTTATTAAATTCTTGGATTATCTGTACTGAACAAAAGGTAAGCTTTACATAAATTATTTCTTTGTAATACTTCAGTTGACCCGCATAAGTTTAAGTGAAACAAAAGACAAATTGAAACGGGTTTTTACAAATACATTAGTGCAGTGTTTAAAGACAATAGAAGATATTTTAGAAAGAGGTTTTTGTTAGTTTTAAGAATTATAGAAAATAATATTTGTAAATAAGTTTTAGGAAATTTTATAATTATAGGTAAAAATTTGTTTGTTATCGAAATGAAAAAATGGGGAATTGTGACGAGTTTTGATTGGCGGAGATTGAAAAAGGTGGGATAAGGAAAGTTTAGCTAGATTGAGGAGAGAGAAAATATAGGCAGTTGATTTCCAAGTCTGTGAGAGGAACAGGGATTGTTCTCTGGCGGTTCCTGAAATGTAGCAATCAGTAGTGTGGAATGTTAGTGAGTTTTTGTGGAGTTAGTGTATCTGACAGGAGCTGAAGCAGCAAAATATTGTAAGTCATATTTCTCTACTTATATTCCAAGAGTCACTGTTCAGGCCAACGAGAGATTCAGTTTATCGTAAAGAGAAGATATTCCAAGAGTCATTTTTCACTCGGGCCAACGAGAGATTCAGTTTATCGAGAGGAGAAAAGGCTATCATAATTTGAATGATTTGTGCTTTTGAAGGAGATCATTAAGGACGATATACTTGCAACAATCTGTGTAATATTGCTGATTACATAGGGAGCGGTTGAGAGGAGATAATACAGTCTATAAGGAACAAGGATTTGGACCACTCATCATCAGAGAGAGATATTTTGTTTTCTGCAGTTTTTCTTTTATTGATAACACAATTTTTACACTTAATTTAGAAAGGATATAAATATTTTGATTAGGAGAGTTAGAATAGTTCGGAATTTTGAGATTTCAATTAATATTGTTTGTACCATAAATTTTGATTGTTCACGTACGGAGAACAAAATTTTGAGAATCCTTATATGAGATTTGTTTATTGAAAACTTTTGAGTGTGAATTATTTCATTATTTTTATTTCAATATATAGTGTTAGATCATATGTGTTTTTTATTATTCCGGTATTCTCTGGACCTTACCTTTCACATGTAACAGCATAGATATTGAAGCACGAATTTAACCCTGAGATAAAAGAATTAAACATTGTGATAGAGTCATAATCATATCATTTAAATAATTTTAATTAATCAAAGAAAAAATTAATTAGCTAATTATTGCTTGGCGCACCAAGACTTTAAATATCACAATAATATATATATCTTAATATAATATATATAATATTAATTATATATACAAAAGGAACATTTTTATATTCGAGAGAGGAAGGGAAAGAAAATATATCTTCTGTCTCTCTCTTACTCATTATCTTACATATGTAATGATTTCACAGATTCACTCCCATACAAATTTCCAACGTGGAGCGCGCGTATAGAAGTATAACTTCAAAAAGTTATACATTCCGGGGTTTGAGGGAATGGATTCCTTGATGGGCAAGGTGGTTTTCAGGATTACCTTAGTTTATAGAGCTTCCCTGTATATGATATCTTGTAGCTTTTAATATAAATAAGACTAACGTACTGGGGCCTGATATTGAAGCAAATATTGTAAGCCTTGAAACCGGTAGCCCAAAATTTACCATCATTAAATAATAAAAACTATTTAAGATTGTGAGTATTTACTCATTTCCCATAATACTGGTATTATGGACTCACATTGGTAACCTTTTTATCATTAGAAAAATTGTATTGTTTAAAGTTTAGTATCTTTTCGGTAAATACGTATAAAACTCTTCTAACTTCATGTCTGCGTCGTTTTCAATATAAAAGTTGGATTGAACAGTTTACTTACTAAATACTTTCCAAATAAACTTAACAATCTCAAGTTTGATCAATGTATAAATTTCAAGTCGCGATAAAACCCCGTATAATTTTCACGTTTAAACGCCGTAAAATATCAATTACGTCTAAAACTGTAAATTATCACTGTATCCAGACGCATTCATTACAGTTAGTGACTCAGCTACAGGGTGCAACAGACAAAATTTTAAATAGATTATCTTATAAAAAATATCTAATGCATACTGGAATATATATGCACCTAATAAATAAATTAACAATAATATCGATTTAACTAACTTCTGCCAATGCTGCCTCTACAAATTAAGGTTAGCGATCACAATAACTCGTTTCTTGTTTTTCATGTGATTCTTACTTACTATTCAAAGTTTAGTGCTATGCAGTTATTGATATTATACATCCAAGACAAGCCCTTTATCTTTATGACACGGTATCCATTAAACGTGTCTATAATAGTAATATTAGTTGAGGGATATAATATTTACGTCAGATGTGGTCCAGGTATAATTTTTTCTGAATTTTTATTACTTTGAGTAATTTTTTTTAGTGTTAATTCGTTGCAGTACTTAGTTATTTTTACGCGTTTTCTTCCGGATGTATACATTTGACATATACGTATTGTAACGATCCAAAGAATTATATTGTTTCTTTATCCTATTCAATTCACGACGCAATAATGTTTATGCGCTCCCGGTATAACTTATTTGGTCTAAAAAGTATGTCTGGCCATTAAAATTGTGTATTATCGATTCTCAGAAGATTACACAAGCGTCTTATAGAACCTCTTTTTTCAATTGGTAGGACTAATCAGAGGTATCCTCCAAGAGGATATAATAGTTATGAGTTTTAAATGTAACAAAGATGCTGTTCATGGACATTGGAGCACAAGATCCGGCAATAGACGAAAATTGTCCAACATAAAAATAGATACGTGGAACGCCAACAGCAGTCATTAACCAGTTTCATGAATATTATTCAGAAAAGGAGTCGACAAAATGTAAATATATTATTAAAAAGTGAGACATCGTGACCTAATTCATGTTACATTTGGATCAAAACCTATATCTTATTATTACTTTATAAATTTTAAACAGGAAAATCCATTTAGTTATAAGCAGCTTAAATGCTAAAGTTAGCGACTCTAAAAGAAGGAGAGCACGAACAATAATGGAAAACCACGGCTTAAGGAAACATAATAAAAAGATATCAGTTACTACAAGTATGTCAACAACTTAAACTAGTAGTCACAAAGACTCTCTTTAAATTACCTATGAGACGTGGCTCTCGCCAGTGGATAAGCAGGAGAAAGTAGTGAAGAATCAAATAGATTGTACTGATTGATTATTCCCTAATGTATGCAAGTAATTTTGCAGCTTTTCAGATGCTGTATCTACGTCTTTGTTTAAAACTAAAACGACTCTATCATCGGCAAAAGTGGCCACTGTGACGTCATGTGTAATAGGTGTCTCAGCAGTAAAGATAAGGTACAGGAAGGGACCAAGGACACTTCCCTGAGGAACTCCGGATTGGATTGAGTTGAAAAATCATTCTTGATTTGTACTTGGAACGAACGTTCGTTAATATAGGACTTCAGGATAAGTTACAAATCGGTATGCAGTAAAGGTTTTAATTTGTATAGCAAACCGTTGTGCCAGACTTTATCAAAAGCCTGCTGAATATCAAGAAATACTGTGGCATACATAGTCTTTTCTTCCAAACTTTTATTGATTTTATTTACTATTCTATGATACTGTTGGACTATTGAATATTTTTGACGAAAACCCAACTGATGTGGGGATTATGTTCTCGAGTGGTATAGTTTCGCTTATTCTATTTAGCAGGAGTCTTTGAAATATCTTGGACATCAATGGTAACAAACTTATTGTATGATAGGAAGAAGGTTCTGTTGGCAATTGAGCTGGCTTTGCAAATATTATAATATGAGCATATTTCTACTGGATTGGAAAATTGCTTAACTGCAGCATTCTATTATAGATAATAGTAAGCATGAGAACTGATTTTCTTGGTAGATGTTTTAGGATTGTCCCATCGATTAAATCGTATCCTGGGGCTTTGTGAGAGTTGGTACTCATTAATATTCTGCGTACCTCGAATGGAAAGAAAGCTTTAATTGGAGGTGATAGTTGGCAGGGTGCATCTAGATATGCGCTAACTACATCATCATTTATGTTTTGACCTAAATTTGGAGTCAGAATATTAGCTTTTCCCTCAGTCAGTCTGCACCCAACTTCTATCAGGTGTTCTTATTGGAGGAATTGTTAGTATCGGTTTCTTGAATTTTTTAGTTGCTCTCCGTCTAGTGTGGTCATCTGGAGAGAGATTGTTAATATAAAAATTGAAGATTTTTATTATGAAGTCATTATGAGCTTGATTTAGCGCTGACGTTAGCTGGTGTGTTAGTCTATTTAGCTGTGTCTTATAATGATCAATGTAGGTTTCTACCTTTCACTGTAGTAACTCGTGATCATCATAGAGTATTTTTGGCATTCCAGTCGCCTGGTACCAGGAAGTATTGGGAAGAAGCTGTCGTATTCTTCAACTAGGATATTATGTCTGGGAGGTGAATAAATTAATGCGACAATGCTGCGACAATCAATGAATATAAGAACATTTCCATTTTCATTGAAGTCTCTGAATTTTAGGTGTAAAATAACTTTGTAAATGCTATGTTTCACAGATGATCTGACTTTGATTGCCGATCCTGCATGGGCTGTTCCGTCGGGATGGTGGATAAAATATGTTGTGTAAAATGGAATTTTGACAACTGTTCTTTCAGTTGAATGACTCTCTGAAACTAATAATATATCTATTTTGTTAATTTTGAAAAATCACGTAATTTTTAGGCCATTGGCTATCGAGGTCGCTATTATTATTTGCTTAGCCATTAATTTGTTATTTTGCTTATGACTGTTGTTAGTATGTTAAAGATCATGCTGTTCTGATTTAGCAACTGAATAAATAACATTTTAAATTTATTTAGAAAGTCTGACATTAGCGTAGTTATATTTTTATTATTATTGTTTTTATTTTGTCTTTGAGGATTTCCTGAAGCGACTTGGGAATAAGTACCTTTATATACAGTTATTGCTGCTGCACTGTGTTTTTGGCTTGTACGCTGTATTGTAGTCTGAGTATTTTTTATGTGTTTTATTTACATTATTTCTGTTTCTGTATTTTACTAGGTCTCTATATACAGTGGCTGGAATTGGTCTGGAGGGCTGCCATTACATAAAGCGTCAGTTGCAGGAGTATGTTTAGGTTTAGTACATGTTTTTGTATCATGGGGGCACCGCATTTTACGCAATTATATGCTTTTAAGCAATATGATTTGGAGTGCCTATAGGCCTAGCATCTGGTGCACTGGATTATACTATTCTTTTGTCTTGTAACCTTTAAATTGTAGGTTTTAAATTGTACTTGTTTTGTAAAATGGGTTCGGCCGTAAATAAATAAACAAATAAATAAATAAATCACACTGACCATTACTCTAGAGAAATCAAAGTTAAAGTAAAAAAACCAGGAACAAAGACTTCAGAGTTAGGCTGGAAAGGTGTTACATTTTCTTGACTCAGATTTACGGAATGGAAACGTGGACCCTTAAGACGGGAACTATTTAGAAACTGAAAGCATTAAATTTATGGATATATAGGAGACTTCTCAAGAAGTTATGGACAGAACATGTAATAGACAAAGCAGTGATTGACATCATAATAATTAACAAAGAAATCGAAGTAAAAAAGACCATCCGAACACGAAAGCTGAAACATTTACTACGTAATTTAATTTTGCTTAAGTGAATGGTACAGATTGACATTAATCGAACTATTCAGAGCAGCTATAAGATCATAATAGCCATGATGATTGCTTACATCTTTTGCAGACATAGCAGTAAAGAAGAAGTACTCGAAAATCCTAGGCAACAATAAGCTGACAGGAAGAAGTTTTTAACCAATATTCTTTGCAATTATCAACGGAACATTACAAACCACTAATATTTTTGGTAATTTTAACAACTCTTCTTTAACATTAAAGTTCGATCTGAAATCTGAAATGTTAAATAAGCGTATCGATTTTTCCCATTACCTACTTTTATTTACAAAAATAATTTCAAAAATGTTGCTTATTCATCGTGTTGCTTAATTTGCCAACCTGCATATTTCCTGTCATCATTCGAACCACCCTGTGACACTGCATAATATTTATCTTGGAGCCCATCGAGTTGTCGTGTATAATTCCATGTCACGCGAACGTTTTTTTTCTCCGAATTACGGCTCTTAAATTATTTCTCCCCGTATCACTGTTATACAATGTTTTGTCGTGACGTATAAATGTAAACCATTTCAAAGGGGATGATGACGAAAAGCTCCTAACTTCCACAACACATACGTTGTCCCTGTTGACAAGGTCGATGAATACGGTGTGAATTTGTGTGAAAGGCAGAAACGTCTGCATTAAGATTGAAAGGAAAATGTGTGGTAACTTTTAAAATGAAGGTACAGATCAACTGATCTGTAAAATCATGTCTTCATTCTTCTGAAAAATCATTAAAAAGTACAGTATTCGCCAGAATAAATGGTTGCGAATATAAAAGTATGTCTAAATATGTGCACAATTGCAATGTAATTCGGCTTTATTAAGATTATTCACATAACTAATAGTATATTACACAACAACAGTCATATGTAATACATTAAATACGTTCTGAAAAATTAGCAGAAATAATTCAGGAAGCTCGGTATGTATTTTATAAACAAGTTAATATCTTTCATAGATAAGAACCTAAGATAAGAACTGGATGTATAATCATAAATAATTTCAAATGTTACCTGAACAAATTACATCTAGAGCTTGACAAAATCCTATATTAACCCTTAACTGGACCGGCGTCGTCTGACAGACGATTCTATATTTTTATTATATTTTATTGGAAATTGGCACCGCCCACAGGCAAGTCCTTCTATCTAATCCTTAAACTATTGGAGCTTGACAAGTGGGTGTATTTGCGACAAGTTTCTCTCAGTTCCTAAAAAGTTATCGCAACAATTTGGTCGAGGTCGAGAGTAGTTCCTCAGACGACGCTGGACTGTTGTTGCGACTTTTTTGTGTGTCGTGCATTTTTAGAAATTATGGCCGGGCCATCAAAACGAGTGCGTTTTGGCGATGACGATTATGAGACAACTCTTTTAAAGTGGTACAATGAGGAATGTGATAGCGATAGTGATGTAGACGATATTTCGGAAGACCATAACATTGAATCCGAACACGATACATGTTTGAAATTTTCTGATTCTGACGATCCTGCAGATTGTGATGAATTAGCAGTAAGTGATAGTGACAAAACCTATGTTTATGGTAAAAATCGACACAGGTGGTGTACGTCAGAAGTTATCTCCTCATCTAGAACACGTAAACACAACATTGTCATAAAAGTGCCAATTCTAAAAAGAAAGGCAAAAATGCTCGGCGAGGCTGCGATACCCTTGTCTGTTTGGAATATGTTGTTTAGTGATAACATTTTACAACATATTGAGCAGAACACAAACATAAAATTACGATCAATGCGTGAGAAATATTCTTCTAGTTCTATCCATCATCTTAGACAAATGGATGTTATTGAGTTAAGAGCATTTTTGGGACTTCTTGTTTACACTGCCATTTTTAACTCCAGTCACGAAAATATAAACCGTTTATTTGCAACAGATGAAACTGAAAGAGAAATCTTTAAAGCAGTCATGAGCAAAAAAAGATTTGCTGTTCTTTCACTTGCTATCCGATTCGACAATCCTGAAGACAGGAAGGAACGCAAAAAAGATGATCCAACTGCAGCTATTTCATTTATATTCAATACTTTTATAGAAAATTGTCAAAGTATATACGGACTTGGTCAATCTGCCACAATTGACGAAATGCTTGTAAGTTTTCGAGGTAAATGCCGATTTAAAATGTACATGCCTAACAAACCGGCTAAATACGGACTCAAAATACAGTGTCTTACGGATGCACGTAATGGTTATTTGTATAATGCTTATATCTAGAGCGGAAAAGACTCAGATGGATTTGGTATCAGTGACGAGTACAAAAAATTCCCAAAGCTTACACAAGCTGCGTTGCGCTTAGCTGAACCGCTCTTTGGTAGCTTTTCTGCCCAACAGAAACAGACCTGAAGGGTCAACAATTTATGGATTTAGGAAAGAATGTACCTTAATTCTCATGTAGGAAAAGTGGGAAAGGCTACACTACTTATATCTTCAATGCATAATAGACGTTATAGTTATCCCTCTACTGAAAAACCAGAAATGATTTCTTATTATAATGAGAATAAGGGAGGTGTAGATTCCCTAGATGAGAAATGCTCCAAAAGCACCTCAAGCCGTCGAACCCGAAGATGGCCCTTAACAATTTTTTCCGCATATTGGACATTTCTATAGCAAATTCGTATATTCTACATCAGTATTTCAAAAACAATCCAGTAAAAGGAAAGGAAAAAAGTGTTTTTGCTTTGGAGTTGGTTATGCAGTTAGTGCAAGATCACATGAAAAGACGAATGACAATGACGAACATTCCACTTCAATAACGTCTTACAATTAACCAGATACTTGGAGTTCAAGAAGAAGAAGGTAATCAGACGGATATTCTTATTTTGGAAAAACGCAAGATTTGCAGTTTGTGTCCGAGTAGAAATCGCAGGATGACAAAATACCTGTGCTTTCGTTGCAAAAACCTGTTTGTTTGGGATGTACAAAACCACTATGTAAAAATTGCATATAAAATTTGTAAAGTTTCACTGATGCTGGAAACAAAGATTTTTGATCGATTTTTATTTTACCTGGTTTTTTGTTTAGTGTGCAGTTTTAACATTTATCCTAGGAATACATTTTTTTTCATAGTGATTTTTATATATATTTTTTAATTACTTTACTAAACTATGTACTTTTTCACAAATATTTGTATGGATGTCAGTTTTATTTTAATATTTTTTTCTTAACCCAAATAATGCCCAAATCTAATACGTTCACTTTTATATAAATATATCAGGGTATGTTTGTAACATTTTTTCTTAATAAAAAAATTATTTTTGAGTATTATTTTGCTTTCTTGAAAACAGTAGTTTCGTAGACTACGCCGGACCAGTTATGCCACTGATACAGTACCGGACCAGTTAAGGGTTAACTGCTGGAGGGTTAACCTCTGTTTGATAGAGCAAAAACATCTATAAAATTTTAAGTTGTAGAAAACATGAGGCACACACTCTTGTGTCCTATCGTAGGTACTAAATTATAAGCGGCAATTGTAAACTCTTTTCTCACATAAAAGAGAAAGAAGCTTCCACTATAAGAGGTTGTTCTGCCTGTAAACTGAATTATAACACTGAAGAAGAAGAATTTATTATCTGGAAACGCACTTGCAAGAATAATAACACATCTTTACTTGATGAAGTCTACGTTTATTTTGATTTACTTAAATGTAAAGTATGTACGGAGTATTATTTAAATCCCTCTCTTGCTTATAATAATATTGCACTAATTGTGACATTTTACATTAAGAAATATAAAACAATATTGTTACACTACTTTCAAATAACTTTATTTAACACCAACAATATTACAATACTTGATTCAATGACAACTATAACCTTCAAAATAATACTGTTACTTAAACTGTCCACTTCTATATGGTTTGTATATATTTTGTGACGTTGCAGACATTACTAGACATTTCAGGATTTTTCGGTGACATCTTTATGTTTCTATATATTTTTAATACTTGTTCTTTTTGGTCAAGGGACTTTTCTATGTGGAATAAATCTCATAAAACTATTGTAACACTGTTCTCTCCTTTATATTCATTCGCCTCGAATAACTGGCATATCAGGGAACGATTGAAGCCAACAGGGTGGATCAGTTTTATGTTATGGAGCTAGTCTCTTAATATGAACTACCTTGGGTTTACTTCTAGCTGAAAATGGGATGCGGTGGATTAGATCATTTATTTTCCGCAGGAGAAGTTTCTCCTCCCTCCCAGTTTCGTTGAAGTTACGGACAACGTTTGGGATTGTATAACGATACTGGCTCACCTCTTTTGAAAGTTGCTGTAGTAGCATGCTTGTCGAACCTGGCCATGGACCTGGCGTGATCATTATTGACGGAGAATAACCTGCTGTTTCTTGTTAGAAACTTCTATAGGCTAACAGGAATAGAGGAATTGAGGTATCTCACTCATTTTAGATTATCAGCGACAAACATTGAAAGGTATTGACAAAGAGTTCTATGGTATCTTTAGACCATTCCGTCTAATTGAGGATGGAGTGGTGAAGTTCAAGTTTCCATAATACCCAATTTTTGTCATATACTTATTTCCTCTCTCTGTCATCACAAGTAGACCTAGGAAGCAACTGCAAGTCGTTGAAAAGGCTCCTCGGAAAGATATTGAGCCATATTACCACGACTTCTTGTTCTAGGACCTTTTCTACCATTACATAAATCGTATTTCTTACTCTACTTCTACATTTTGGCGACAGTTGATGCAGTAAAATCTGTCTAGAACTCTAGCAAGTGTTCTATTAACTGCAAAATGTCCTCCCGGAAGGCTGCTATAACGTTCTTGTAACACACTTTTAATGTATGATTTTGGCAGTACCACTTGTTGAACTGTACGTACTCCAAGTTTCTTCCACTTTCGATATAATAGACATTGGAAAGATAGCATTGAGCCATTATACATTGATACCATTCCCATTGAGCCTAGTACGCCTTTATAGTTCAACTGTATTTGGTTATTTTTTGCTAAATAAGTCTTACTTTATTTTAAGCCATTCTTGTATAACTCTTAAGTCATTATTTTTTTTTATACTCTTTTTAAGGTTTTCCAGGAAAATCTAATCATTATCTTCTTCCTGTATTATTTCTCGGGAGACTTACTTCTTAGGTTACATTCTCTTTCTCTTTAATGAAATTTTTGTAATTGTTTATTCTGCAAAATTGATACCTGTTCTTTTAACTTTTCTATTTTATTTTTACTAATCGCTAGTTGCTCCCTTAAATGTGCAACTTTAGAAAACAGAGTATCTTTTTCACTTTTGTAGTCACTTGTGGGAAATAGATTAGTTAGAGACCTATATCTACTAATATTTCCAGTAGGACTATGTGACGGACTTCTAAATGCCGATTTAAGTGACTTTTTGACGTCATTATTTGATTCTTCTGTCCTTGCCTGGGATGGACTTCTGCATTTATTTTGCAAATGTTCTCTTTGTAATTAAAACATCTTCTGTTTTGATTTTGAAGTTTTTTTTTATTCAGAAAAAATATACAGAATATTAAAATTCTGTAGTATGCTTATCATCTGGGATAAAATAGATTATTGGTTATCTGCGCTTGTGACTTCTTTTAATTTTGGGCTAGATCGGGAAATGCTATTCGCAGCTTTATACATCTGACTTAAGATTAGTACTTCATCTAGCGTTTTGCGGTATTGTAATCGAAGAGCTTGTTGCATTTCAACATCTTGTAGATCATGTATGAATGTCTGTATTTTAATTTGTTCCAGAAAATCTTTAGGTCCCTGACAGTACAGCAAATGCAATAATCTTTTAATATTGGCTTCAAATTCTTGATGGATTTAATTATTTTTTGATATCGAACTTTCAGCTGACTTTGGAAGACGTGCTTTAGATGCCTCTAGTCATTTATTGCATCACAGCAAGAAATTGCAAGACAGTTGGTACCTGTCCTGGAAACGACACTACCAAGAAAGCCGTCACATCTTTCTCGGTTCAGCCATTCACCCTAGCTGCAGCGTCGAATTGAAAACCATAATTTTTCCATGCTGTTTGGCCAGCGAATGTGGGCGAGATTTTGCTAGTTTTAATTGTACCTAATTCATTTATAGAAGATAATGAAGCAGTTTGTTCAGATTTAACATACAGAAGCTTGTGTATTCATTTTTCTTTCTCACTTAACTCTGGGCTTTTCTTATTAAGATTTTAAATCGTTTTGTTGTTGTTTTAAATCGTTTTGATGTTGTATTAATTTATTTTTTAAATCGCTTTTTATATCGTTCTGTTGTTCTTCTAATTTATATATCCTAAGTACCAGTAATTTGATTGAACTATAACTGAAAATTTTAATTGATTTGATATAAACTATTTATGATTTCTACCACTACTTTTCTACGCCTCTCCTCACTTTTCTCTTCCTCTTTTTGTCTTCGCTTGTCATTCGCCTAGGAAAATCTTGACGCAAATAAGTATTAAATCATATTTTAGAAATCTGGGACAGTGTGGCTAGACAGTATGGCTATCAGCTAGACGTACGGTTATACGACAAAAATGTAAAATGGAAAACAACAAGGACTGGATATTAAGGAGAAAATAGAACGAAATGATTATATAAGCCTAATGACAACAAGAAGAGTAGTACAGATATCAAGAGTTGGTTCCCTAATAAGAAGAGGATCAGTGGGAAGACAACGAAATGATGAAACGACCATTTACTGAAGGCACATTAAAAAACTGATAGAGTCATGCCTACATAAAAAAAACATGGATAAATAGTTTCCACATTGCTCTAGGGCAGCGATACTAAAATAAAAATTAATATCACAAATAAACACCAGAAAACAGCAGGTCAAGGTAAACTTACCCAGCAGTATCAGTTGAATTCTCTTTGTGCTACTAGTATAAGTTTCATTGTTCTGCGTTATTGTAACCTTTTATATGTACTCGTTAGACTCATCCGAGTAATGCAACAAAGACATATCAATGAACTTTTATCGAATTTTTATTCTGAAAAGAAGTAACTATTAGAACGCAGTCACATGAGAGCATACCTAATAAGGAATAATTTACGGAACCCTAAAATAATTGAAATAAAACTAGTATTTCTTGTAAAAATGTATTAACAAAAAGATGCAAAAGGCATAGAATACCTAATATGTGTTTACCTTTTTATTTTTCTAGTTGTCTCTTCTGGGAAGTAATCCATATCTTTATCAGAATCATCACCATTACAAAAATCACGATTGTCACTGGATTCGGCCATTATATCATTCATTTATTATATACAGTCCATCTAATTTACTTACCGTTGCACGTCATTATCATTGACAGAGATCGAAGTTGACATAGTTGCCAAAGTATAAAAAAATCCTAAATCTATTTTAAATCAAATAGGTCACATAATTATTGCAAAGTGGATTATCCAACAAAACAAATTAATATTTAATTTAAATAGAAACAAAACAAGAGTTAAAAAATAATCTTGTTAAAAACAATTTGAGCAGCTTGTATGAGTCATACAAAGATGTAAAATGTAATACATGGATATATATTTTATTTTATGTAAAATGTAAAATAAAAAGTGTCAACACCGCAAGTGTCAAATAAATGTTACCAATTTATGCCAAAATATCACCTTCGTTCGATTACAGTTACAGTGTGTTCCGAACAAATGTTCTTCATAAAAACGCTTTATACTGCATTTTTATACAAATTAAATGAAACATGTTATTGTGTAGTTCTTTAAGTTATCATTAATAGGAATCTTTAAATATTATTTCTATGCATATGTAATAAAATATGTCTAGTAGCTGTAATGCCATTGTACTCGGCAAAGTACCGCCTAAAGATTTCGTGTTGGTATCATGTGACCTCACGGGCTATGACGCGGATGACGTGCAACGGTAAGTAAATTAGATGAAGTATACAATAACAGAGAATGGAAGCAACATATACGTTGTTTATATGTAACATAACCTATAAATTGAGTAATAAAATTAATGACAGTTACCGTAGTTTCTATACTACATAGGACTGTGTCATTCTGAGTTTGCAAAGTTCAGTAACTAACTATTTTTGATTAATTTTAGAGGATTGTGTGCATATATTTTAGATTTACAAAGTTCTATAGGTGCCTTGTGATACATAAAACCTGTTGTTGTAAAAAAAATTGCTGATTTTTTGTCATGATGAGGCAGTCATTCCCAGGTAATAGGAAAGATTTGAGTTAGTGTGGCGCAATCGTGCTTTCAGTTAAACGTACCTCAGGTAAAATCAGCGCAATCGTCCGGTAAGTAACGGGAGATAGCATAAGAATAAACAAAGAAAAAACTTGAAAAAAAAAAAAGAAAAAGAAAGGGTAATTAAGACTATTAGAAATTGTTTTATCTTCGCTCTGCATTAAATAAGATTACTCCAACTACTTATACAAAATTTATTCATTAAATTTATCTCTAAGAGCTCTCTTATTTCCCTAATGAGCTCATTTGTATAAAGCCAACTTCCTCCTCTTTTCCTCAACATTAAAATTCAGGAGATTTTTCTTATTCATCTGCATCCCACAAAACTCAACAACTACGGCAAACCTAATCTAACACAATCTCTTAATTAAATGAGTGTTTGCGAAAAAACAGTTGAATACCTACCACCCCAACCATAGTGCGACCCCTGACACCGTCGTTTCCGTGGCAACGCATTTCCCCACAGTGTGCTCCATAATGTCGACGAGAGGTCCTCAAAAGTTGAAGACATCGCGTGATTACACTTTTAATTTTTACGTGGAAGGTACTAGAACAATACAAGTGTGTGTACTAATTTTTTAGGAGGACTCCTCGTATTTTTTATTTCGGTGAAAGGTAGAACACTTGGAAAATGTGGGTAATTTCAGCGTTTCATTGTACATATTTTATATAGAGAACATTTAAAATACGCTTTTTTTTTTAAACATATGAGTTTAATGAATAAATTAGAGCTTAATGACACAACGGACAAAAGGGAGCATTTTTAAATTTACACCAACAATTTTTAATTGACTGCACATTAAAGCGTTCTTTCTACTTTTAAAAATAACAGGCTATGAGATATCCAATAAAATATAGGTATTTAACGGGTAAAAAAGAAGAACCTAACTCCTAACGAGGAAAGCTAGAAAAAACTCAAAAGAAAACTCAAAAATAACATAATTAACGCAGCAACAGAATCACTTGGAGAGATGAAAGTAACGAACACTAACCTATCAAAAAAGAAAACACCATAGTTTAGAGAAGAAGTGAAGACAAAATGTGAAGAAAAAAAGAAAGCCTTTTTACAATACAGAATACAACAGCCATAAAACCACTATAAACGAATCAGAAACAAAACAAATACGTTAGTTAGACAAATAAAAAAAACGGGTGTGGCCGGTAGAGGGTATACTTCTATACACGCGTTTGCCGTTAAAAATTTATATAGGAGTCAATCTGCACAATCATTACATATGTATTGCTATAGGTAAGAGAGATCATAAAGAGAAAAATAATTAGTTATATAGGTATATGGTGCATCGTTTGCTGTATATAAACATTTGACCTGTAATAGGAGTATAGTAAATAAAGGATTGAATCAATATTTTAATGAAAATATATATTTTTATTTTTATATTTGTATAAAAGGAGTTGAATGCAAAAAAAAATTACACATACTCTGCAGTAAAATTCATTGTTTATTTTGTTATTAATATAAAAATTACAATACAATAAATACACTGCAACATAATTCAATCATAATTCAATATAATAATACAATAAATTAAAATGTAATATTCATAAGTATTTAAAACTGCCAATATACATAAAACTTACTTTACGAAGATAAAAATAAAAAACCAACAACTCGGATTATGTTGTAAATTTTCATTTTATTTTAAAATTTATGTTTTTTGCATATACTACATACCTATATTTAATAAGATTAACTTTTTAAATATTTCAAAAATAAAAAAGGAAATTCATAATTGGGATTCGAACTCACAACCACCAGCGTATGAACCAAACACGTAAAGGATTTGCCAATTAGACATGACACTAACGGATTTCAAAATTGACAGTTCTCGGTAAAACAGTGATTATTTTGAAATACAAAAGCCTAAAATAATTATAAACGTTTAATTTTAAATAATACAAAACATATCACATAAATAATAATATTAATACATATTATATTATATATATATACAATATTATATATATAATATATATATAATATTAAATATATATACAAAAGGAATATTTTTATTCTCGAGAGAGGAAGAGAGAGAAAATATATCTTCTGTCTCTCTCTTACTCATTATCTTACATATGTAATGGTTTCACAGATTCACTCTCATGCAAATTTCCAACGCTGACCGTGCGTATAGAAGTATAACTTCAAAAGGGAACACTGGCAGAGCTTCAAGCAGATAAGGTTCAACATAAAAAAGCTTGTAGATATGTTAAAAAACAAAAATATTGACAGTCGTGATATAAAAATTAAATCAAATCTATATTGGAATCAAACTGCCAAGGTAAGAGTTGACAACCAGAACACCCGAGATTTCAAAATACAGAGAGGAGTCCGCCAGGGTTGCGTGCTGTCACTACTACTCTTCAATCTCTACAGTAAAGCGGTATTTAAAGAAGCGCTATTAGATTCAATAGAAGGTATATCTATCAATGTAGAATTTTTGAATGCGTTTTGGAGACGATACAATAATAATGACGAATAACAACAATGATCTACAGAACATAATGCAACGCCTTACTGAATGCTGTTATAAATACGGACTAAGGATGAATTTCAAGAAAGCTAAATGCATGAGCATGACTAAATCAGCAGATGCAAACATCCAATTGATTGTAGAAGTATACATTATTACATTATTATATTGTTCGTATACAAACTGGTTCTGAAAACGATGGTGCAGGAGTGAAGCATAGTAAGCGACTACTGTGACTAAAATTGTTAGCGCTTGTACTAGATGGCGAGTCTGTATCTATCAAACAACAACAAAATATTTAAAAGTGGCTACTGTACCTGACTGAGTGACTGGCCACTGTTCCAGCCTCTACCTTATCCTCTTCCTGCTAGTACTAGGTTCTTCCATTTATATTTGATTAAACTATATTTAACAAAAGCAATATATCATTAAACACAAAGGCACCTGTATACTTTTAACATACAATGTACTTATATTTCTGAGAAAACAAAATATATACTGACTATATACGCACCCTTTTTTCGCTACTGGCAATCTTCCTGGTAACATTCATTGCGATAGCTAAACGAAACGAAAAACTGATCACGCCCATGAGTCATTTCACTCATTATTTGCCAGACTATGGTATTTTTATAATTGTTTGATGATTAAAAACTTTAACATCGATTTGTAAACTTCTATTGTAATTGGTATAATATTTAATTAAAAAATTAAATTAAAACTCCAAATGGGTTATAACAACAGTTCAGAACGTATTCGGACTCTTCAGTCCATATTCAGTAGACTTTTAGAGGAAATATACGTGCGAATAACCTCAAAACCAAACACCGTTTGAGTATAAATTGCAGAGTTGTTTGTTCTGTCTATTGCAAAGTGTTATTTATTCTGACCTATTTGTTAAGTTAACCTACAAATATCAATCCTTTCTCGCCTTCGAAGGAATATGTTGCAGTCACTTTATTATCTTCTTCTCATGGCGCCGTCTCCTTTCGAAGGTTGGCGATCCAAATGGCAATTGTAGTTTTGGAAACTGTTGCGCGAAAGATTTCTACGAATGAGCGGTCGAACCATCTCCTCAGGTCTTTAAGCCACGAGTTCTGGCGTCTTCCTACTGATCTTTTGCCCTGTACTTTTCCTTCCAGTATAACTTGAAGTTATACCACCACTATATTTTGGAGTTACGATATTATTTGTGTGCCATTTATTATTTCTATTAATAAAATATACTTCTGATAGTGGTTAAAATTCCAACTGAAAGCATTTAATATCCACAGCATTCTCCATAAAGCTCAATTTTATGAATGATACCAATACCAATCAGTGAATGATTTTTATTATTCATATAAATACCCATTGTTGTGATTAGCTGCCAAAATAAAATACCTCCTGGTAATTGCATACAATATTTCTGCAAATTCTTGTCCATCCCTATAAATTACGAGCCGTCGTGTAACTCCCCGATGTGCTGTTCTCTCATGTGGTTCGTTTTGTTGAAATGACTGCATGGCAGAATGAAAAGCTGGAAAACGTGAAAGGTTTGAAAACGCGTATTTGGAGTGCCGTGGACATTGTTATGTGATTTATGGTAAAGTAGATTGACTTCGTGCTTTGAAAAAATTCTGAAATTATCACATTATAATCAGGAGAACGCGAAAAATGTGAGAAATGTATTGTTAATATTACTAGAGTCAGACATTTAATTAATAAACTGAAATGCTGAATTTTATTTTAAAGCGTTTTAAAAAACAAAGACTTTTTAATTTTAATTAGAACGCAGGGAATAAGAATATCAGAAAATAGTGGAAAAGGAAAAGATATCAAATCAAAGAATTGGCATGGACCTTTAATCTTACCTGTTAACATATCGTCATATCCGGCGAAAAGTCACTAACTGACATTTTGTGAAAAAACTCATTAACTTCGCCGATCACATGAAATTCATCATATCTTTCTATCATAAAAGTCACTACTTGCTAAATGTCGTTCTAAATGGCTATTTTTGTGTGTTAAAAAATCACTAACCCGTTAATACAGAAAATATTAAGCAGCCAAAAATACCTAAGTGACTTAGTAACTTTTTACATACGAACAAATTGTAGAGATATGCGTTAAAACTCATTAATGGCACTTAGTGACTTTTTCCAGAATAATAAATCACTGCTGTGTTTGATTTTACACTTCTATTCCTCAGTTATTGATATGCAGTTAGTGAGTGAACACGTATTATTTCGCTAAAAAATATTCCTTGGTGACGTTTCTTGTTAGATATTGTTATACCAACTGATTGTTGAAGTTCAATAGTTAAAAATATGAGTTCCCGATCTTTAAAACTGGTAGAACTCGCCTTGAATGATGTAAGTACAATATTATTTATAACCTCATTTTTGACATAACACTTGGAATTAGCCATAACGGAAAAAGGTATTTATTACATGTATCAATTTTAGGAATCAAAAAGGGACTATGAATCTCCTTGTACTAGCAAAATGGTGCAATCTGATATAGTTTTAGATGACAATACATCCATGATTTTAAATGAAACGAATGTATGCAACTTGGTAAGTTTGTTGATATTAATTGGTATCGCCGTATTTCATGTTCATTTACTGGGTTATTAATGTTTTCACTGACTTAGGTGAAATCTATTATTTGAAATATCATTTCTGCTGTTAATTTAGTTTCAAAAACAATAAGTAATAAATACTTATTTGTAGGATGAATCAGAAGACGACTCCGTTAAAGATAAGGACTGGGTTCAAACTGATATCTCAGAAAGTAGTAATGAGTCTATGCAGTATGAAGAATTAACTAATATAAAAGAAACAAGCGACATAAATAATTCTGTTGGGAATAATGATGAGAATACACCTCTAAAGAAAGTTTCTTCTCGATGTAGAAAACCTGATCCCTTTAAATGGTCAAAAAATATTGAGAAGAAAAATAAGTTTAAGTGTTTGCCCTATAAAACAAAAAAAAGTTTAAAGCCAGCAAAGATTCCACAACTAGCAAACTGTCAATCTTGTAAATTTAAATGTTGTCAAAATTTTTCGGAAGTGGATAGGATCAGCATTTGTAAAAAGTACTGGCCTCTTTCTAATTATAAAAGACAGAAAGATTTCATTTTAAAAATGTTTCAAACAAAAGAACCGGCGAGACCTTTGGCAAATGTTTCAATTAATAAAAAGAGAAAGTGCAGCAGAGCATACTTTCTTATAAGCAATGACAAGAAATATCGAGTCTGTCAGAATTTCTTTAAAAAAACTCTTAATATTAGTAACGGTCCTAATAATAAAGCCTTTAAGGGTTCTAACGATGGTGTTTTTACGGTAGAAGATAGACGAGGTAAAAAATCTCCTCATAATAAAATTAAACCAGAAGATGTGGCTTTTGTGAAACAACACATCGAGATGTTTCCTACAATAGAGTCTCATTATTGTAGGAAAAATACTCACAGATGTTACTTAGATGAACAATTGTCTATTAGAAAAATGTTTTCCTTGTATACCGTCCATTGTAACGAGAATAATCGAGTTCCGGTGAGTCATTCAAAGTACAGAAACATTTTTTGCTAGTGTTACAATTTATCATTTTTCGTGCCAAAAAAGGATCAATGCACACCCTCTGTAATAAATTTAGGGATGCAAAACGAATAGATTCTGTAACACCTGAAATAGAACAAAAATAAATACAACGCCCACTTAGAAAGAAAAAAGCAAGCCACAATTGCTAAAGAAGAAGATAAGATCAGATCTGAAAATGACCCCACATTTATGTCTGCAACGCTTGATTTACAGAGTGTTCTTCAAATACCGTCTGGTGAAGAGTCTCTGTTATATTACTGTCGTAAACTTTGCATTTATAATTTCACTGTTTACGAGTCACTGTTTCCAAATGAAGCATATTGCATGCTGTGGTCTGAGGTGAATGGTAGAAGAGGCAGCAATGGAATTGGTACAGCTTTAATGAAGTGGATTAATGGACTTCCAAAGAATATTAAAGAGATTTCATTGTTTTCAGACACTTGTGGGGGTCAAAATCGCAATCAGCACATCTCTGCGCTTCTGCTCTATTTGACCCAAACTACTCCTATTGAAATCATAGAGCAGAAATACCTAGAATCCGGACATCCTTTCATGGAAGTTGACAGCATGCATAGTGCCATTAAAAGGGAAAAAAGGCATGTGTCTGTTAATTCTGTTATGGGGTAGATGAACATAATGAAAAGAGTTAGATCAAACAGAAACAGAAGCTCCGCTAATCTCTACCATGTCAAACAGCTGCATTTTTCCGATATGTTGGATCTTAAAGATCTCTCAAAACGCACAATTAAAAATCGTCTGAAAGATGAGAATGGTAACACAGTCAGATGGCTTGAAATCAAATCCTTACGATATGAAAAATCAAATCAATACATAATAAAATTTCGGTACAGTTACACAGAGCCCTATATTGAACTGAACGTACGCGGAAGAGGTCGGAAAAATTGTGCGAATGAAATAAAAAGAGCTTATAATCAACTACTGCCTATTAGTAACAAAAAAAGGTGGATTTAATGAAGTTATGTAAAAAAGAAATTATACCAGAGGAACTGCATGGATGGTATGCATCTCTACCAACAGCCAATAATATACCAGATACAATAACTGAGCCAGCCGTTGAGGAATACGAAGAAGAGCAACTTTTTTAATATTCTTTTTTATTATAACTTATTACGATGTATTATGTAATAAATATAATAATATGTAATAATTATATTATACGTAATAAATAATTATTACTAAAACTCATTATTGTTGTTTATGCAAAAAATCACTAACTGATACTATTGCACAAAATACATAGTAAAGTATCTTCAAAGTATTAGTAACTTCAGATTAATAAATCTAAGAGCAGTAAATACACATTAAAAAAGTTTGTTATAGAAAATTTTAAAAACCTGATTTATAGTGAAGATTTTATCTTTAACTTCAAATATCTCCATAACATCAAAATGTTAGGTAGTGACTTCTCGCTGGGATATGACGATATATAAAATATTTTTAAACTCAACTCTGTCTAATGCCTTTATTAGGTTTATGAATCAGGCGGTTTATTTTGTTTGATGGATTTTGCTTTATCAGGCAAATATTGCAATCTCAGATTAACAGAAAAATATGAATTCAAGATTCAAACGGAAAGTATATGCTCATAAATAGACACGACTTTAGTCAATAATATGCAAAAAATTAATTTTTGTCAATACTATACAGAAAAAAATACAACATAACATTCTACAAAACGCACTGAATTTCAACACAACTAGGTAATAGCTGACACAATTACACAATTTGTAATGAATCCACTATGAAATCCACTATGTTCTTATTCATATTTGGCCACAACAACAACTGTCTCGCTCTTTGCTGTGTTTTGTATCCCCAAAGTATGTTTCATATAGCAGCTTTAATATCCTAAACCGCAAAGAATCCGTAACTTTAACCCTGTCCCTATAAAATATCAAATTATTTAATCAGTAAACGTCATGCATAATATTAAAATAATCTTTTACTATGTAACGTACCCTCGATGTGCATGACGGCCACCCTTTTTTACAAAAATCTCCAATCATTTGAAGTTCCTTATCCTTAATCCTTATCCCTATCAGTTTAAGATCTTAAAAAAATATATACAGGTTTACGGTTTTGTAATAATACACATCCTACACGATTTTTACTATTTGTTTTGACTAATCTGTTTGAATTATTTATTTTTTTACTTTTCCACACTTGCAATTAGGTGACTTCGTGAGACCCAACTTGTACATATAAAGGGGGGTAAGAGCATGATTAGATCTTAATCTGTTTATAACCCTTATGAAATGGCGATTTGATAGAGTCAGAAACCATCTTTTTATGGGTATTTCAGGCTGCATTTTTTTGTAATTATTTCCATTTCTCGTGTTTTGATAATATGTTTGCCATTTTTCTTTTTGATGCCGTTTACTAATTATATCAATATCTGAAAAGGAGAGTAAGTTCAAGGGGGCTTCTCCGCCTATCTCTAGGGCAGATTTGGCTTGGCTATCTGCTATTTCATTGCCCTTAATACCCGCGTGTCCCTTTATCCATGATATAATAATGTTTTTTCCTAAATTTGTAATTTTATTGTAAATAGTCATAATTTCTAGTTCTATATGATTTTGTTGTTTGGACCTATGTACGTTTGTTAGTCTGTCGACGACACTCTTACTGTCTGTAAATATAATGCAGCTGTAAGGTTCGGTACTATGTTTATGCCTTAATGCAAGAAGAATCGCTGTCATTTCAACAGTATATATCGATGATTCAGCTGACAATTTCAATAATTTTTTAAATCCTTAAATCTTTAAAATTTTAAATCTTTAAAAATTAAAGACTGGATCGAAATTACTGTCCATAAAAAAGGTATTAATATGTTTTGAGAAAAGCTATTCTAATACATGGGAATACATAGATGAAACTTGTATTGAGATATCCTCAAGTAACTATTTACCAGAAGAGAACATTTTTTCTTTGTCCAATATTTATGAGTTAGATCTAAAATTGATAAAATATGAATATCCTGTAGATAGTTAGTATTTTTCCCTATGGTTCTAGTAATGAATTTATCGCTTAAAAACTCCCGTCGAAATTTCAGAGGTGATTCTATCGCCTCAACTTCCATTATATTAACGGGTGTAGAATTCAAATATCCAAGACAAAGCCGAAGCCATTTATTTTTTAAATTAATATTGCATTTTTTTTATCAAAATTTGCAAGAACTGATGGTGAGCAAATAAACTTTTTTTAATAAATTAAATGAGTCTGTGTGACTTCTAGTCCACATCCAAACTGTATTCATTTTTAACAATTCTCTTAATGCTGCTGACACATCCGATAAATTTGGTATAAAATTGCGATATTAATTGATCAAGCCCACTATTCTTTGTAATCTTCGTAATTTTTTTATAATTGGGTTCTTTTAAATTTATAATAGCTGTAACTTTATCTAAGCCAGGTCTCATACCATTTTTATTGAATATATTTCCCAAATGTTTTACTTCATACATTCTATATTGTATCTTATTAGAATTTAATTTTACTCCAATATTTTTAGTACGTTCTCATACTATATTAAGGATTCTATCATGTTTTTTAAGACTATGCAAATATTAAAAGATAATCAAAATAGATGAGACATCCATTAATATCACCAAAGTTTTTTAAGTTAATTCTTTACAAAATTCTTCCTCTTCTTCTTCTTCTTTTTATATGTCTTCTTTTTATGTTTTTCAATGTGCCTCCAGTAAGTTGTCGTTCCATCGTTTTCGTGGTCTTCCTACTGATCTTATTCCTATTGGGGAACCGATTCTTGCCGTCTTTACTACTATATTTGTTGTCATTCGGCTTATATGATCGTTCCATTCTACTCTTCTATTTCTTACCCAGTTCTTAATGTTCTCCACCTTGCATCTACGTCATATATCTGTACTTCTAGCTCTGTCCCATAGTGTCTTACCATCAATTTTTCTAAGTGTTTTTATCTCTGCCGTTTCTAACATCCTTTTCGTCCTCTCTGTGACAGGTCTTGTTTCTGCCTCGTATGTCATTATTGGTCTGATGACTGTTGATTTATCAAAATTATATATATTAATTATATTTAAAACATTCAGTAGCAATATTTAGTCTAAATAAAAGTCCATCAAATTTTTAAATTTCAAAGGGAGTTCCAAATTCACAAATTCTACTGGATATCTCATCAAAATGAATTTTCGCTAATCTCCCTAGAATTCCTCTTTATAGTCTTAAAGAGTAAAACAACATTTATTTTTCAACCTTTAAACCTCTTTTCAATAGTTGGTATTAAACAATATTCCTTTCAAGAGCTTGGTTTAAATATCTAGGATCTAATCAAATTCTTAATATTTTATCAGGTTTTCAACTATAACCAAATTGCTCAACCACTCAGTAAATTTTTCTAAATCGTTTTTCTAAATCTAACAGATGATTTTCTAATCTCTCTTTAATGGCTAAAGGGGCATTTCGCAGTGGCTTAACACATGAACAAAATTCTTTTTAAGTTTTGGTTTACATTTTTGAGAACATTTACCTAATCCAGTGAATACCTACATCAATATTTTATTTATTACAGTCATCTTTTGTTATATTTAAGTCTATATTATCTACTCTTTGTATCAAATCTAAATCTAAACATGATTTTAAATCTAAAATTGGAATAAGGTTATCTTTAACTATAACAAATTCTAGTTAAAATATTTTTCCTTCAAATAAACATTTTAGCGGAATTATACCAACAGGTTTTATTTTAAATTCCCCGTAAAATTCTAACCTCATTTTGCAATGATTTATCTTATGATTTTTATTGATTTTATTCAAGAAGTAGACTGATATTGTTTACCTGTGAACCTGTATCTACTTTAAAGTCTATTCCACATTGCTTAATTACTAACCTTGCAGACCATTCCTTATTCCTTTTATTTCATTTACCTTAATTGATGTTACCTTACATTCTACCTGTTCACTGTCCATATCTACTTCTTGAATCTCATGACCTTCTCTTACGATCCTGTTGCTACACATTTTTTCGAAATGGTTGTAATACAAACACTTATTGCAGATTTTACCGAATGATAGTCACCTCGGAACTCATGAACACGACCACATTTTCAACACTGACCACTTTTGTGACCCAACATTGACCCATCTTCTGCTTGTTCCAGTATTAAAGTTGTTATTTGCAGCTTTTCTCCTTGTGTTTGATTACCATTTCTTCCGTTTACATAATGAATATTAAGTGTTTGACTTGACTGAACTTCTTTAAACTGAATTTTTGAAATTCCATATGTTGTACACATGTCTATTGCCTTTTTTAAGGTTAACTTAGAATTGTGCAACAATTTTTCTTGTAAATCTTTATTTATTGTTCCTAAAACTAGTCTATTCATGATCATTGAGTCTAGAACATCTTCAAATTCACAATTTTGCGCCAATTTACGTGAGTCAGTTAGTTAAGTATCAAATAGCTCTCCTTTCTTTTGTTTTCTATTGTAGAATAAAAATCTTTCGTAAATCACATTCTTTTTAGGGGTGAAGTACTTCTCTAATTCACCATATACTGTATCATACGAATTTCTTTGTGCATCCGTTTTAAAGTGTTAAAGATACCCAGTCCTTCATCTCTCAAAAAATTTAACAGTGAAGCAATTTTTACTGTGTCTTTCTTTTTTGCCTTGCTACTGGCCAAGAGCTAAATTTCAAATGTCTGTTTGAATCTCTGAAAGTTTTTAGCCACGTTACCTTAAAATGATAATGTTTAAGGTAATCTAAACTGCATATTGATCTAATCCTAACTACATCTTGTTTTCCTTTTTGGTTTGAAAGAAGCAGGTTTGATTGACCACTGCGCACAAGACTGCGCCATGTAATATTGTTTAATACTGACTGTCAGAATTACAGAAAGAAATGATCCAAATGGAGATCAAAAAAAAATAAACAGAGAAGTCAAGAAAGCAATAAGAAAAGACTTAAGAAAGTACAATACACTAAAGATCGAACAAACCATAGAAAATAATAAAGGCCTAAAAAGTCTGCGAAGAAAACTAAATAATGGAAAAAGTCAGATCATTAAATTAAAAAACAAAAAGGGTGAAATAACAACAAATAGAGAGGAGCTTTTAACGATAGTAGAAGACTTCTATGGAGAACTTTATAAAAGCAGACGGATAAACCAAACACAGCTAAAAGATGCAATAAGCAAAACAATATTAAATTAAGGCTCTGAACTCATGCCAGAAATAACTCTCAGTGAAATTAGACAAGCGATGAATAAAATGAAATCCAATAAATCACCAGGAGACGATGGAATTGTGATCGAGGCTGTTAAGAATGGCGGTGAACCTTTAATGAGGAAACTAAAAGATCTGTTTAATCTATGTTTGACAAAGAAATCCATACCATCTGAATGGAATAGGGCCAAAACAAATCTTCTGCACAAAAAAGGAGAAAAAACTGATCTGGAAAATTACCGACCAATCAGTCTGTTAAACCATCTTTATAAACTTTTCACGAGAGTAATCACCACAATATTAAACAAGAAATTAGACCTATATTAAAGTAGAGAACAAGCTGGATTCAGAGCAAACTTTGGAACCAACGATCACCTCCAAACAATAAAACAACTTATCGAAAAAACTATAGAATATAACAAGCCCTTAGTTTTAACATTCGTAGATTTCCACAAAGCATTCGACTCAGTAGAACTCGACATTGTTATAGAAGCACTAAACGAGATCCGCATTGATAGCCGATATTCGAGGCTAATATGTAATACATATATATAAAAATGCGACAAGCTTGATACAACTACACGATAACAGCAACCAAATAAAAATCCAAAGAGGTATCCGACAAGGTGCACCTAAACTTTTCATATCGGCTCTATAAAAAGCGATCAAAACCCTCGAATGGGGTGACAAAGAAATAAATGTGGACGGAGAGATGCTACACCACCTAAGCTACGCAGACGATATAGTCCTGATTGCAGACGATTTAAGACAAATAAAGAAAATGTTGGAAGAACTTAGTACATCTGTCATAAAATAGGTTTAAAAATGAATATAACAAGAAACAAAATATATGACGAACTTAGTACCAAGTAAACACCTTGAAATACAAAATGAAGAAATAGAACTGGTAGACAAATATATATATATATATATATATATATATATATATATATATATATATATATATATATATATATATATATATATATATCTGGGTCACGAAATTAAGATAAATAAGGACAATCAAACAACCGAAGTATCCAGAATAATAATACAAGGATGGGCAGCATACATCCCAACTAATATGAAGAAAAAAGTTTTCGACCAATGCGTGCTACCGGTGATGGCCTATGGTGCAAAAACATTATCGCTCACTAAGAAAAACGCACAAAAACTAAGAGTAGCACAAAGAAGAATGGAACGATCAATGAAAGGTGCCACTCTGCGAGACAGGATTAGAAACGAAGATCTACGAGCTAAGACCAAAGTCATAGACGTCATTGAAAGAAGCTGTAACTTAAAATAGAATGGGGCTGGACACGTTGCCAGAATGAAGAACGGAAGATGGACTCGTAAACTAGTTGAATGGAGACCAAGAGCCGATAAACAAAGCAGAGGAAGACCACCAACACGATGGCAAGACGACTTACGAAAGACAACAAAAAACTGGATACAGCTAGCACAAGATAGAACACTTTGGAGATAAACAGGAGAGGCCTTTGTCCAGCAGTGGATTGAGAGAGGCTGATGATGATGACTGACTGTTGTACATATTTATTATTTTCTTGTATAAGGATCACCTATTGATGCTAATATGATAAATGCTTAATCTTTATCTCTGCACTGAGACCTCGTACCGCCTGTCCCGTCTCATCGTCCTGTCAACCAACATCACTCTGAGCTATTCCGTCTCATGTCAACTTTAGTGTTTACTTCGATTTATATTAAAATATGCAAAAAGTTTACTTGTTGCGTAAAATTTGCAAAATATGAAAATATGCTCTGTGCCTATTTGCCTAGTCTGTTAATTATAAACGCTTCCTGTTCATTCTTCTTCTTTAAGTTCCGCTCCTATCGGAGATTGGAAATCATTCTGGCTTTGCCATTCATGACTTTATCTATCTATCTATCTATCTATTTACTAGGGGTACTCTATGAGTCTTTAATGCAGTGGTTCTGCGTTGCCTTCTGCATCTTTACGCCGTTGACCTATTTTTTGATTCATCCGCCTTTAGGACCAGTTTCCCAACCCTTGGACAAAAGAGTGCCCTTCCACTTATTAACTCATCCGCCCGCAGCCGTTGGTCACAAGTGGGGGATTACTTATACCGGCAATCATTCGGTGAATTACCTGTTGGTCCACGGGAGGTATTTTATTTCCCTCCTACCCACCGGTAAACCGGGTCGGGCGTTCCCTTATCCGCCACCTGGGGACGCGCTCTCTAGAGGTTACATATTCCCCCGAGAGTTCCTGTTTATATTTATTTAAAATTTAGTCTTCTATTTTCATTTGTAATAGTTTTGTAAATAACTTAATCGTGCTACTATAATATTTATTGTATTGAGCTTTAAAACAATCTTCCTAGGCATTTCTCTAGATTGATTTTTGAAACAGAACAACGCTGCTTAAAGAAGGATATTGGATACGAAATACAAATATGCACAAATGCAATTAGAAATACCCTACTTTCGATTTTCAGCTAGAAAATAGTTTGCAATTTAAGTACATATGTAAATCGAATAAAATATAATATAATATAAAATAACATATGTAATTACATTTGGAATATTTCTCAAACAATATCTATAATTTAAAAATAAAATGTCACAAGAAAATAGCTTCAGAAACACATACTTATCTTTAAGTACCCCGATCTGTTTCTCTTTATCTTCTAAGGAAAATATTTACGAATTCCAATCGTCCAAAGTATAAACTTTTAATCTTTTCTGCTACATTTACCACGTTTCTTTTTCTTCCCTAAATTCCCAGGAAAGTAAAAAAGGAAATCACTTTTCTCGATTTCCACTCAGCATTTCACTGATACCACTTGCGGCCGTTGACAAAAAACAATAACAGTAACCGTCTCAGACTGCTTAAGAATTCAATTTCGCAAATTGGGATTTTATCTCGAAATGTCTTTAGGATATTACTCAATTTTTCAACAAACGACCTTCGACTTTCAGTGCCGGTTTCAATTCGTATGGAAATAAAGAAACTAAAACTTTTGAGTTAGAACTTTTGTATATTTTATAGCAACGATTTGGTAAGGACGATTGCTTTAATTCAGTATTTGTTATACTAGTGGTGGATAATATCTGAAAAACTGTTAAAGATGACTGACGATTTAATGTAGAAAGAAAATACTGGAAGGAATTAGAAATATACTATATAAGCTTATACATATATATATATATATATATATATATATATATATATATATATATATATATATATATATATATATATATACGAAGAAGATTATATACCTGGAAATAGCCTCAGAATTCAAAGAATAAAATCGTAAGAAGCCAGATAGACATATTAGGAGACGAAGAAAATACAGAAATTCTATCAATTTCTCAAAGACGTATCCAGGTGCTGATATAGCTTCTGATCACGAGCAATTGTTGTTAAATTTGGGTTAAATCAAAAACAATATAAACAAAGCTAAAAGAGACACAACATCGATATCCCCACGCTAAAAAACAGGTAAACTAAAATGGAACGTTAAAAAAGGATAAATCAAGCACCACTGCCAGTTACAAAGGTCAGGCCAGGATACAATCATTCAATGGAACTATTAAAAGACTATACTACAAATATTCTATTATGATTTTAAAAATGCAAATTATATAGGTTTAAATTATTTCTTTGCTAGTATTAATTGGGAATTACTTTTATTACACACATATAATGTTAATTACAGTTTAGCAGTATTTTATGACATTATGTATAAAGGTTTTGACTTATTTGTTCCGCTCAAAAAATTTAAAACGAGTTCGTCTCCGGTTTGTTTTAATGCTAGATTAGGGCAATTAATGTATTTTAAAAAAGAAAATACATGAGAATTGTAAATTATTTAATAGAAGGGGTGATTAGGAAATGAATGTAAACTCCTCTCCTTTCAATGTTATAGTAACTATTTGAGTAATATTGAGAATTGCATTCTATCAAATCCTCGACGTTCTTGGAAATTCATAAATAGCAAACGAAAAAGATAGCAATCTGTCATCTAGTATATTCTATGGTGATACTACAGGTGAAGATGGTCATGACATAGTTGATATATTTGCTAATTTTTTTCTCAACTACATATTTTAATTTTAAAACTAATCAGATCCCAATTTTGAACTATCAACAGAGTGTCAATGTGAATAATTATAATATAAAGCTCTCTGACATAATTGATAGTGTTTTAAAGATGCCTTGGAAATTATCGCTTGGACCAGATTGCTTGCCAGCTTATGTACTCAAGCATTGCATTTTTACTCTTGTATTTATTTAATTTAACACTGAATACTTTTATCTCTCCTGATTTTTGGAAAACTAATTATTTAACACCAAGTCCGGTAATAAAAATGATATTGAAAATTATAGTACTGTTTGTAACCAATCAGTATTACCCAAACCATTTGAGTGTCTTGTAAATCATGTGTAGTTAGACATATCAAGGCAAACCGAATAAGATGGGCAGGTTACGTGGTACGATCAGATGATGACAGAGTGTTAAAGACAGTGTTTTTTGAAAGACGAGATGGTAGAAGATCAGTAGGCCGACCGACAAAATAATGGAAGGATGATGTTGAAGCCGATTTATCTAGAATTAGGGTACAACAATGGGAAATGGGAGTCAGGCAAGATGATACCATGTCACCAAAGCTGTTCATTACCGTTCTTGAGTATGCATTTCAAAGACTAACATGGCAACAGAAAGGAATATCCATCGATGGAGAAAGATTAAACCATCTACGTTTTGCGGACGATATCGTGCTTCTGTCAGATAATCTGGGAGAGATCAAAGACATGTTCCAAGAACTGAATGACATACTACAAGAAACTGGGCTGGAGATAAATTTCGAGAAAACCAAAATGATGACCAATATGGTTTCCAGCGAAGAGATACAGATCAATAACAACAAGGTAGAATTAATCGATAAATAAACATACTTGAGTCATGAAATTAGAATAACCAGAGACAACCAAACCTGCGAGCTAAATAGACGAATCACGTTGGGATGGGCGGCATATGGAAGGATGAGAGACATTTTTAAAACAAATACCCCAATTCACCTGAAAAGAGAGGCATTTAACCAATGCATCTTACCGGTCTTGACCTACGGAACAGAGACCCCAACTTTAACGAAAGCTACTGCCGAAAAACTGAGGGTAACACAAAGGCGAATGGAGAGATCAATGCTGGGTCTGACCTTGAAAGATCGCGTGAGAAATGAGGAGATATGCCGACGAACTAGCGTAGACAATATTATACTGCGAATCAATAAACAAAAGTGGAGGTGGGCTGGACATGTTGCTAGAATGGAAGACGGAAGATGGACGAAAAGATTATTGGAGTGGAGTCCAAGAGCCGACAAGCGAAGTCGAGGCAGACCACTCACCCGATGAACCGACGACCTAAGGAGAATAGAAACAAACTGGATTGCAGCAGCTAGAGATAGAGAGAACTGGAGACGTTTGGAGGAGGCCAATATCCAACAATGGATGTGAAAATGGGGCTGAATGATGATGATGAATGGGAAATAGAAGCGCAGGATCGTAGAGGATGGAGGGCGATAGTTGATGTGCCGAAGACTGACCCCGAGTTGTGAAGCCAGTGAAGAAGAAGAATTTTATTGCTAATTCAGTTGAATTTAAGGATCAGTTTGACGATATCTAGACAGCTTTCGATAAAGTAACCATGATCTGCTTATTGCTAAATTACAAAGCTATGGCTTTCTGGGTAAAATACTTGAGTGTATAAGTAGTTATGTGTTTGGTAGGTGTTAGAATGTAAAATATGGAAATTATTTATCTCAGCGAGTATATGGGATCTCAGAAGTTCCTCGGGGGTCTCATATTGGACCTCTTTTATTTAATGTATTTGTTAATGATATATTGTGAAGTCATAATAATGACTTTAAAATATTTCGAATAGTTAATAACCTAGTTGATGCCTCTTTGTTACAAAATGTCCTTAAAAGCTTAGCTAGTAGGTGTGAGGTAAATATGCTATACTTAAATATAAAAAAAGTTTTACAATTACTTTTGGCAGACTAAGGGAGTTGGTAAATGATTGTTATTGTATAAATAATGTACCTTTGGATGTACGTAATAATATCACAGATTTGAGTATAAACTTCGACTCTAAATTAACTTTTAAATATCATATTAATGAAACTTTAACTAAAGCTTTAAAGATGTTGGGATTTATTCTTAGAAATTGTAATCAGTTATCAGTACAAACTTTAAAAATTGTATACTTAAGTTTAGTCATGTATGGGCTTACAAGATTGGTTTTATTAAACAGCAATACACATATATGATGATATACGTTAAATACTTAATAGCTCGTTACTACATCATAGAAGGTTTGAAGCATATTTATGATTCCTTCATAAGATTATGGATGGATATGGTGAAGATTCAGAATTATTCAGTTTATTAAATTTGAATGTTAATACTAGAAAAACTCGTAATACTGAGATTTTCAACATTTCTTTTCATACTACAAATTATGGTCAAAATGAACCCATTACAAGAATTCTAAGAACTTTGAATGAGCACAGTAGTAATTTGGACTTATTTGAAATATCTACAACATAACGCAACATTTAAGACACCACAGTAGTAGGCTTTATGGAATCTACATGCTTTCACGGTGGAAATATACTTCCCACATATCTAGGCATAGCAATTATACAAAACGAGTTTTAACAACACGACATACAATCTGTCAAATTACATACAATTTGCCAATACAAACCACCTGCAACTATACAAGAAAAACGGTCCAGTTGGCCAAACTACAAAAAAATAGTGATGGAAACCATTGGAGTAATACCAACAATAAACACAAAAGTAGAACTAAAAGAACTAAAACTAGAGAAAACGATAAAAAACGCTATGGGTGCCAGCACTAAGGAAGCAGAAAACAACAACAAAAGAAAGATTCAGAGATGTCCGGAATAAGCTCAAAGAACTGATAAGAGAAAAGAACATGAAAAGAAGAAGAGCCAACAGAACAAGAAATCAAGGGGATAAAAGAATTGCTAATGAACTAAACAGGGAAGTTAAAAAACAATTAGAAGAACATAAGAACGAACACTGGGATAACTACATCCAGCAACTAAACCCAAAAAAATTCGCGTTCTAGAAGTTATCAAAAATACTAAGAAAAAGACAAAAAGCCAATTCCACCTTAATATGGAGAAAACAAAATTGTGTACAAAGAAAAAGACAAAGCAAAAATTATGAAAAACACACTAGAAAGAGGATGTAGAAAGAACTATGATCCCGATGAAGATCTAGACTTCACAGAAGAAGTGGAAAGAAGATACAGAATACTAAACAGAAGAAGGGGTAACATAGGTATTACACACACCTCTCATGAAGAGATGAGATAGCTGATTAAGCGTACTAATGCCAAAAAAGCTCCAGGACTACACCATATTACGAATAGAGCTTTGAATAATCTGCCAGCAAGAGCAATAGTCTACAGAACAAATTTAATCAACAATAGCTTAAAACTAAGACACCTTCCTGACAGATGGAAAGTAGTTCACGTAATACTGATCAAAAAACTAGGGGAAAACGGCACATTTTCACATAATTATAGGCCGATAAACTTATTACCAGTAATTAGCAAAATTGCAGGGTCATACTAGATAGACTAAAATAAGGATCAGAAGCAATCGGAACAATACCCAAAGCACAGTTGAACACTCATGTGAAGTTCAGGTACCGCGCCTAGCAATATGCATCTCGAAAGGGTTCAATGAAAAGAAATACAGCAGTGGCCTTTCTAGACGTCATTAAATTATTTCACAAAGTCTGGCTTGAAAGCTCGCTATATAAAATAAACCAATACGGTTACAGTCAGGCAATTACATGTCTTTTTTTGTTATACCTAACCGACAGGAGGTTCAGAGTACGGATGGGGCCGATCCTGTCCGACGTAGGAACTACGGAAGCAATGTGCCACGGAGAGCGGTATTGTTGCTATATCTATATACAAGAGACAGATCAAATGGGGTCCTATCCTCATTCGACACACAAATCGAATGGTCAAATCAAGCCAAATATTTAGGCGTAATGTCGGATAAAAAGCTGACCTTTACAGAACAAGTTAAACAAACGGTTAACAAAGCTAAAACAATTAGAAATCAACTCTCATCACTAATAACTCGGACGGGTAAACTGAGATTCAAAACAAAGATTAGGATGGCAAATTGTAAAATTTTGCCAACACTAACATACGCTTTAACCACATTTTGAGACACGTGTAACTCCAACATGAAAAAAAATAGAAATAATCCAGAACCATATGAACAGAGAGGCTTTAAATATACCTATGGATAAAAAAGCACACGTGATTTTCGACGGTCTCAGGAACTATCCGAGTAGACTACTAAGAGAGTTGACAGACTATGACGAAAACCAGACAACAGTACATATGCAGCATAGACAGCAGCTGGCTGGATACAGACAAGACCAAGAACAGTGAAGAAATGAGATAGCCACGCAATAGTCGAACGTACACAATAACAAAAGGCCCAAAAACTCGCTATACTTATATTTTGTTTCTTTTAATTAGTTATTTTTATTTTAATAACCAGTTACACTATATAAAATTAAAAAACAAAAAATATATACACGGGGTGTGTGATGGCCGTAGGTATACATATAAGAATGTACCCTATGCCCATTATTACTTTCTATCCAATATTATTTTCTCTTAACATTGAACAGAACGTCCTTTTAAACAATGAAACAAAATTTGAATGCATGTTGTTAAAATGAAAATAATTAGCACGACATAAATAATATTACAGAAAACTTTTTATTATGCCCTGGAAACCTCAGATCGACTCACTCTGTAACAGTAAAACGGTTTTTTTTTAACCGAAGGAAGAAGCTGCAGACTTACTCTTTCATAATACTAAGTTACTCTAGCAGTAAACGGAAACTATCACGATTAGAAATCAACTACTCTAATAGCTCTGGCTTATCATTCACCTTCATTGTATTCAAATTAAATTTCGTATGCATATCCAGATAATCTGGTTCCAAATCCTAAACGTTTGTGTTTTCTAAGCCCCACAGATGTCACAGTATTTGACCTTTATACCAATTACTATATCTGACGCATCCTTTGTCCTCGATTACATTTCGGCGGGAGCAACACTGGATGTGAAAGGATATAGAAGGAAAGCGACAGCGAGGGTTTAAGCTACACTCCGGTTGGTAGAGGTGGAAACGTAGTTTACAAAATAATACTTTAGTAACAGTTTTTACATAAATTTAAAAAAATAATAACATTAACGTATTATACAACAAAATCCACTATTTTAAAATTTAGTAATTCTAAACAATACACTGTAATATGTAAGAGAAACATACTCATCATCATTTGGCGTTACAGCCTTTCGTGAACCTTGGCCTGCCTCAAAACATTCGTCCGTCCTTCCCTGTGGAGTGTCTGTCTTCTGCCAATCTCCCTTAAATCTTCCTGCACATCTTCAAGGTATCGGAGTTTCGCTCGCCCCCTTCTTCTTCTTCGGACCGGCATATTTGGTATAATTATTTTAGCAGGATCACTTTCATCCAACCGCATAACGTGGCCCATCCATCTTGGGCGGTTTATTTTAATGGTTTTTACGAAATGTCTTCTTTTCTTCAGCAAATTTCATCTCACTTTGCTTTGATATCGTCTAGCTACTTTTTGTTGTCTTCCTCTACGATTATGCTCTAGTGTTCTCCAATGTATTATGTTTCTCGTCCATCTTTCTCTGATTTGTCGTGCAACGTATCCTACCCAGCTTTATTTCGTTTGCACAATTACATCTTTCACCTTCGTTCCGCTTCGCACGTCCTTATTACGGATATGTTCTCTTAGAGCAACTCCTAACATAGCTCGTTCAATGGTATGTGCATTATGATATGTGCATCACCAACATGTCTATAGAGTTCGAAATTATATCGCCTCATTTACAGACTCTTTTCGTTAACGCCATATTAGTCGTCAAACATTTTCTTTCAAATATTTGTATTGCTCGTCATTGCTCTTTGTTTCCTATCCATAAGTAAGCACTGGAGACATTATTGTTTTATAAATTGTGCACTTTATTACACTTGACATACATCTCGCTCTTCGTTCAAAATAACAGCGGTTAGCCACGCATATTCTTTGTCTCATTTCTAATAGTTTGTTGAATTTGCAGTCCATCAATGACACTAAGTAGCAGAATTCTTTAGCATCTCTATAGTTCGATGTTGCAAGTTATTTTGTTGCATTTGTGATATAGCCAGCATATATTTAGTATTTAGGCATATTTTGCATAATTTTGTATGACAAACTGTGTGATTCTGAAGGTGGGCCTTCTATAAAGGCTAAAATATCATTTACATATCTATACCATAACCACCATAACATTTGTGGTTGGGAATGATCAAAAGTATTTTCAAGAAAGTCGAGAAAAAGATCTGCAAAGTAGAGGAGATAGTGGATTTCCCATTGCTAAACCTTCTGCTTATCTATAAATTTTATCGTTAAAGATAAATAAGTCTTAAGAACGACAGAATTGAAGTAGAGATATAATTTGTGAACATTTATTGGGATCAATAATTTTTGCAAGTAAGGTATTCATGATTGGAATGGTGTCTTATCTGGTAACATTAGTGAAAAGATTTGTTACATTGAAAGAGACCATACTAAAGTTATTTCGAAGAGCAGTTGAAGAAATGTTAAAAGTTAAATCTATAATGTTGGTGATCGTATATTTGGGAGTGTAATTAATTAGAACTTGGAGAGGAGTGGAGTATTGACAAAACTAACTACCGGTCTTATTGGAATATTGGAAAATTAATTTAGACAAAAAGTAACAATTTTTTGACACGTTACAATGATACATTAAGTGATACTGGAGTCTAGAATAAGAGGGAAAGATAAGAGGAGAAAGGAGTATAGGAAGAAGGAGAGTGTCATGGTTGAAGAATTTAAGGGACTGGTTAAAATGCAGTTCTATAGAACTCTTCAGAGCAGCAGTAGATAGAGTAAAGATAGTGATGATGATAGCCAACCTCCGATCGGGAGAGGGCACTTAAAGAAGAAGGAGTCTAGGATGGGTTGAGATGAACACATAAACTCGATACAAAAAGACACTAGAAACACTAGAGCTGGGATGATAGAATAAACAGGATCATGTCCTATAAGAAGAAGATGAAGAAGAGATGAGAATGCAACAAAAAAAGAAAGTCAAGATTGATAACAACTATTAGATTTTTTACACCACATCTTCAAAAGGGGAGCTCGTATTAAAATTCCATCTGCTTGTATAACTTTGCCAAAACTAACTTCCCATCTCCCCTTCAAATATACATTCCGCCTTAATTTGTCTGGTAATAGTCGAATAAAGTTTAATTAAGGGTATTGAGGAATTTGATATTCACGAGAACTAGTAAGGGTTGGAAGGGATTTTGGTTTAGTAAATTAGGCTTTGTGTCGTGCCGTGCACCATGCCGTATATATTTTCCGCTAACACTAAGTTCTGACTGCTCAATTGTAATTGTTACACAAGTTTGTCTAAAGCAATAAATATAGGGTGCAGTGCCTTAGTTGGTCTATAAAGTCAGACTGTAAATTTATTTCCGGTTAAATTCTCAGTGAAATTATATTTATATAAAAGGAAAGACAATTGGTTTCGACAATTAGAAATTTTTGGATTTTATTTCGTGATTTATATTTATATATAAACTTTTATAAACTTGATAGGTTTTTATACTATACGAGATATACAACAAATCTCTCGTTCTTAACCTTAAAATGGTCCGCCACGAATGTGTAACAATTATTCAACTGCAACTGATAATCTACCTTTTGAAAGACTTTAAAAATGATTGCTTCATTTTAATATTAATACACCTATAAAAATTCAGTTTTTATTCTATTAAATGACAATTTTTCTTATTTAATTTTAGGAGTGCGGACTCATTTAGAGCCTATGTTGAAACCATGCCTTGGTTGTCGATACCATTCCAACAGACGGCAGTAAGGGCGGAATTAGCTCAGCTCTATGGTATCCGGGGAATTCCAACGTTGCTACTTTTAGACAGTAATGGTCATATTATTACGATGGATGCAAGGACAGAATTAGCAGAAGATCCAACAGCACAGGTAAATAATTACAAGATATACATATATAAAAGATTTTCAATTGTCTTGAAATATATAAGTTAGGAATAAGTTTCATTGAAGTACTTGTCTCCATTTTTCCAGTTTTTATTCTAAATCGCTTTCACTATTTCCGACTGACACTACATCGCCAGCATACACAAAGAACCAGGGAATGTTACTCTGTAATTTTGTTGTTATCTGATATAACAATAATGGGAATAAACAAGTACTAAGCACCGAGCCTTGGTGCAATTCTACTTTCACATGAAATTTATTAGTCTCTGCCACATCCGTCGTACCACTAGTTGTTACTTCTTTATACATGTTCCTCATAATCTCTATATATTCACCGGGGACCTTTTTCTTATTGCGTGCGTACCACACAATTTTCCGAGGAATTAGAATCCCACATGAGCGTTTGTTTCTTTGTTTCTGTATTTTTCCATCGACTGCCTTATAATGAAAATTTCATCTGTTGTTGATCTGGCTTGCATAAAACCATACTGATAATCGTAAATTTCGGTTTCTTCACGTATGCGTCTATTAATTATTCTCTCCCACATTTTCGTATTGTAAATAAGTAGTTTTATGGCCCTGTAGTTTATATATTGCTGTTCATCTCTATTGTTTTTATAAACAGGTACTAATAAACTGATTTTCCATTAAATAATTTTAAAACTATAAAGACATATCGCTTATTAACACAGCATATAAAGTTGACATGACATTATTCTGAGAGTGTAACAACAATAGAAAATCCCTAGAGAATGGAATGAGAGCGTTATAATACCAATACATAAGAAGGAAGATAAGCTATAGAGGTATATTGCTTATTAACACAGCATCAAAGTTCTATCAATTATCTTCTATCTAACGATCTGAGTGAGAGGCTCACTCAGATAGTTACATAGAAGATAATTAATAGAACGGAAAGGTGTGCTATTCCTGAAGTAGATCTATTCTCTGCCGGAATCGCAGAGACGTACCACCCGCTACTCGACATCAGCGGAAAATAAGTAAGCTGTCGTTATTTGAAAGGAAGGTTATCAGAATATTATTTGGCCCTCAAAAACATGAATTGACAGGAGATTGCTGAATTGGTGACTCTTTATGGTAATGAAAATATCGTCAATCATAAAAAACTAACCAGATAATATATGCAGGTCATGTGATAAGATCAGAGCCAGAGTGCCAATGGCAGTATATTTTAAGGGACCAGACACCAGAAGATCAGTAGGCCGTCCCAGAAAAAGATGGAGGGATGGAAGAATTATTTATGATTAGTGTACTACAATGGAAAATTAAAGCACAAGATCCTAGAAGGTGGAGGAGTATAGTGGATGCGGTGAAGACGTTCTGAGTTGTAAAGCCAGTAAAGAAGAAGAAGAAGACAAAAAACACACACATACACTTAACTTTGATAATCCTTACCTGTTGTTTAAAGATTAATAAAGATTTGCAATTGAAATGAGCTGCCAATATAACAGAAATTAAAGAAAAGCTATGTGTTCTCAAATAGATATAGACACACAGCTTTAAATGTACGTCTAGAAGAACACACACTCATTTCTTCTTGCTTTCTCTCCTATACTTTTCGTATTATTTACTTACTATTAATTAATTAACGCTACATTATACTATGTTCTTATTGTTTGTTTAATTTATAAAATACCATTTTTCTCCTTTAGTACTTTCCCTGGAAACCAAGACCAGTCAACATTTTAACAGAGCGGTATTTGACAAAACTCTACGATTATCCTGCAATCGTGCTTTTTGTGGGTGAGTATATAGTTGTGGTTAATGTAAAAAAGAAACAAAAATTAAAAAACATAAAATTACATAAGAAAACAGTTTCAGAACTACCCAACAGTGGCAACCTAAGGCCTAGGTAGCATAAGTCCGTGTCTCGGGATTAAATTTTTGAGGCCCAAAAATGGATGTTTAATTTTTAAATTTTATAATTATTTATATCAGTATAACAGCATGTTTCAGTTCGTGAGTAACCGAAGGAGATGTTAAACTCTGACACAAATATGTGCCTGAATGTTTCATAACACATCTCAATATGGGGATATTTAGTCAAAAATAATTTAAGAAGCTTTTTAACATTCACATCTTTTGGGAGGTAAACTGAGGAGAAGGAGGTAGACTGTTAGTCCTTAAATCTGTAGTGCGCTTTACGTCCCTTTAATGAGCCAAAAAACTGCAATAAAAATTGACTAGTTTGTTGATCTACTTTATGAGATACATTGGTATGCTTTCTATTGATCGGCGCCTTGCCAGTTTTTCTTAAAGATGTTTTTATTGTATGTAATCGAAAGGCTTTAATTACAGACAGTGATTGAAACGCTTTAAAACACACTGGTACCTCTACTGCACTGCTATTTCCAATAACTCTTACTTTGTAGCTGTAGGAGCTGTCACTTGATCTAGCACGTTCTTCGTTTTTCCTTGGCCTTCCTTAAAACACAGGTCGTAATGAGGTAAGTCAAGATAAGTAACTATTCTGGGCATCATTACCATTGTCATTACCATTGTCACGGCCAATGTTCTTAAACTGTCTTATTAAATCACTTTGTTCGGCAATAGAAATATACTTAAAGTAATTATACCGCTTGCACTGACAGTTTTCTTTGGTTTTAAAGGTCGAGGCTCGTAGCTTCTTAACAACATCTCTAAGACGGCCATGTGCTTTACGCTTTTTCGTTGAATTTTCTTGATTAACACATATATTTTCGACACTATTAGACATTTTAAACAGTTAAACTTTCAACAAAGACACTTAAAACTGAAGAATACTGAATACTTCTTAACAACTTAACGAACAAGCTTGAATAAACGTGTCGAAACAACAACAAATAAACACAGCTGGGATGAGCTGTGTAAGAGTAATAACGAATTTTATGGACTGTGTGGGTTATTTCCATCTTTCATGTAAACTATGTTAATGTTTCCCCTGCAATAGATATTTAAAACCTTGAATAGGACTATGTTTGTTGTTCCCCTTGACGATTTGTCGAGATACAATACACGGCAAACAGAAAGTGTGGAAAGGTAAACCGGATTTTTTTCATTTCTGGACCCTGTTGGTTTTTCCTCTGTAACTTTGAACTGCGTTTTACACTTATTCGTTTCCTTGTTGTAAAGCAATCTGGATTATAAATAACTACTGGTTTTTCTATCTTCATCATGTGTATTTTTAATTGGTACTTATAATCTTCTGTATGTATATTTGTTTTATTTATAGTCTCCTCGCTTTTATTTGTTAACGGTAATATACCTACCCAAAGCGAACAGGAGATACCAGCGAGTTCTAGATTGAACATAGACATTCTCCTCCCTTTCTAATGGCCTCAATTGTTATATAGAATTCATCGTATGTGCAGAAAGCAACTGAACTAATAAATGAAAAACAATTTAAGACTTTTATAAGTAAAGAAGGTGTGGTCATTTATTTAGGAAAATATAATTATTGCAACATTCACAAATTCAAACAGAATTCTGGGAATTTATTTAATCCTACTGAACTATAAAAAAAGAAAAAAGGCAAAATAACCAATTAATTTGGGAATATTTGTTTAAGTATTATTATTTTTATACATGGATACTATTTTTTCCGATAATTAAATAGATCTACATACTATATGCTTTGAAACTAAACTACCAAACACAAAGTATGTATGTGTCATAACTGAAATATAGGCCTATGATGCCTATGGCCCGCTTTAGCCTTAGTCCGTCACTGCCACCCTAAAAAAGATCCTTGCCGTAGCTTTAGCACACTGAGTATTTCCATAGTATAGCTTAACTAAATCTATTCTTTCTTCACTATAATATCCCATTTTTTAAGCCTTTACAATAATATCTCTGAATCTTCTTCTTCCTTGAGTGCCTCTCCTGTCGGAGATTGGATATCATTAGGGCAATTTTAATTTTATTTACTGCTGTTTTGAATAATTCGTTAGTGCTCCAGCCAAACCACTCTCTTAAATTATCTCTGAATAATCAGTCGTTAACAAATCGAAGGTAACCTGGTAAACACTAAAGGAGATAATTCTTCTTCTTCTCATGGCGCCGTCTCCTTTCGAAGGTTGGCGATCCAAATGGGTCCAAACGGCGATCCAAACCATAGAGAGTGCACCCATAACCCAAAATCGAGCGAATGTAACACTTGTAGAACATTAAGGAAATTTCTTGATCCGCATCATCATCCGATCGGAGAGGAAGCGCAGAACATTAATTCCCTTTTCACATCTTTGTTTGCTATACGTAATGTGACTAGTTCATTGAAGTTTTTATCTATAATTATACCTAAATAATTATATTTATTTACCATAGAGATAGTGTATTTACCTAAAGAACAATAATTATTGACTAACTGATATCTGTGCCTAGTGACTCACATTACAGCTGTCTTTTCTGGTAAAACACTAAAACCCATATCGTCGTACCAGTTTTGTAACTTGTCGAAAGTATGTCTTAAGTCTATCATGCAGCGATCATAGGTATCACGGGTGACATAAATGGATAGATCGTCAGTATATTAGATAATTTGTATTTCATCGCTCATCAAATCATGCTAGTCTGCAGCTTATAGTTAAACAAAAGATTGCTTAAAATAGAACCTTGTAGAAGCCCGTTGTAAAGTACTTTTGGACCATGCAAAACGATATGAGAATCTCGCAAAAAATTTTTTCTATTAGCAAACAAATTTAAAATATTTATAAAACTCTTTTATTAATACTAAAGGACATCATACAGTTTTTGAAATCATTGGAATTTCCTGGACTACCACCTAACAATTTACAATTAAAAGAAGAATCAGTTGTCATTATTCTGAATAACATTAATCAACCTCGACTGTACCATGAAACGAGACTGACTGTAAAAAGTCTAATGAATTGCCTCAATCATTGAGGCAACGTTTACAATTTCTCGTTTCTCTTTGGCTTTTGGGTAAAATGGGAGTTTCCATTTTTCGCGCATGGAGAATTATTCGTATCTCGGAAAACCTTCATTGTTGTATATTATTTATGCAACACAAAAAAATAAAAATATATATTTAATAAGCATTAAATTTATTCAAGTTTTTTTATGAGTATTATGTTTGAGTGTTTTCGAAGGCGGCACGAAGTTCGGTGGGTCAGCTAGTGTTTATATAAAAATATATGTACGTTCCTAGCCCTAAGAAAAGCTAAGAATAACAAATCTCTAGGCGAAGATTGTGTAGTTATTGATGCAATCAAAATCGGAGGCACTTGCCTACGTAAGAAAATAAAAAACCTTTTTAACATGTGCCTTTTGGACAGTATACCCGACAAATGCCGCATTGACTACCGATATACAAGGTTAATTTACAATACATACAAGAACGCATTTATGTCGGTGAAACTACATAAAAACACTGATCATATCCCAATCGGCAGAGGAGTCCAACAGGGTGATAGCTTATTGCCTAAACTGTTTACCGCAGTACTAGAATATGCTTGTAAAAAACTTAACTGGGAAGAGAAAAGCCTGAACATTGACGGTAGAAGATTAACAAATTTGAAATTCGCAGACGACATGAACTTCAGTTAGTGTGTGCGAGTGTGGGTCTTAAAATAAAAATCTCTCAAACAAAAATTCTTTAGTACAGCATGAGACGCTTATTGAAACTTTGCGAATCGCAAACATTGATGACAAGGATATAAGAATAATAGCCAATCTCTATAGGAAACAAGTAGTCAAGATTCGAGAAGACAATCAATTATCCGATGAAGTCCCAATACAAAGAGGAGTACGACAAGGTTGCATACTCTCGCCTTTGCTATTTAATGCGTACTCTGAGCATATATTTTAAGAAGCTTTGGGAGAAACGAGTGATGGTTTGATTGTTAACGGTGAAGTAATAAATAATCTAAGATATGCAGACGACACTGTCATTGTTGCGGGTAGTGCTGAAGGATTACAAAGACTGATAGATCAAGTAGTTAACATCGGTAGAAAATATGGAATGCAACTTAATAATAAGAAGACGAGAATTATGATCATGAGCAAAAACCAATATACAGATGCAAAGTTTATGGCAGACAATGAGGTATTGGATAGAACAGAAAAAATAACATACCTAGGATGCAACATCACAGACAGCTGGGATCACTCATACAAGATTAAATGTAGGATCGAAAAAGCAAGAAGTGCCTACCAACAGATGAAGAAAGTTCTCTGCAATTTAACCTTGAACTTACATCTCCGACTCAAAATCCTTAATTGTTATGTGTTTTCTGTTCTTATGTATGGAGCAGAGGCATGGACACTCACTTGCAGACGATTGCAGTCTTTCGAGATGTGGTGGTATCGTCTCATGCTCAGAATATCATATGTACATCATATAACTAACGACGCAGTAATGCAACGTTTACAAAAAGAACCTGAAGTCTTGAAATCCATTAAAGAAAGAAAGTTAGCATACTTCGGACATATAGTGAAAAATGAAAATAAATACAGAATCCTACTATTGATATTAAAAGGGAAAATAGAAGGAAATAGAGGACCAGGACACCGCCGAATATCCTGGCTTAAGAATTTGAGACAGTGGACAGGTATGACCACCACAGACCTATTTCGAACAGCTGCTAATAAAATACGATGGGCCATTGTGGTAGCCAACATCCATAGAGAATCGGCACTAGCAGAAGAGAGCAGTGCGTCTGTGTATCCGCTTATACGTATTTAGCCCTGAGAGGGCTCTTCAGAGACGGTGAATAGCGGTGCGGATACACAGACGCACTGTACGTGAAATCAAATCTTAACTGTCTTTTTTTCTTTTATTCTGATATGCTCAGTTCGAGTACTATAGTCGAACAATTTTCAATTAAAGGTGACTAATCTACAAATTGAACTAAACGGTATCGGCAACCATGTAAAATTTCAGCATTAAATTCTTACCGGGGTCATGTTTAGTGTGTATGCTTCGCCCATGTATATAAGTGAAAAAGTAAGATAAATATGCCCCCGTAACAATATAAATTGGTGCGATAATATTTGCGACCATATTTTGCTGGTCTATATATATTTACGTTCTTAGAAAGAATGGTAATGAGAAAAATATGATATTTTAGTTTATTCCTATAAGATTATATATCAAATGCCGCATGCATGCCGCATTGACTACCGATATACAAGGTTAATTTACAATACATACAAGAACACATTTATGTCGGTGAAACTACATAAATTCACTGACCATATCCCAATCGGCAGAGAAGTCCAACAGGGTGATACCTGATCGCCTAAACTGTTTACTGCAGTACTAGAATATGCTTGTAAAAAACTTAACTGGGAAGAGAACATTGACGGTAGAAGATTAACAAATTTGAAATTCGCAGACGACACAGTTTTGTTCTCGGACAACCTTAAGGAGATATGTACAATGCTACATGAACATCGGTTAGTGTGTGCCAGTGTGGGTCTTAAAATAAACATCTCCCAAAAAAAATTTATGATAAACCTAGTACCTAGTCTAAATATCAATATTGGAGACAACGAAGTAGAGCTGGTGAAAAAATACATATACCTTGAACACGAAATAAAACCAAGTATGCGAACTACGAAGAAGAATAAACCTAGCATGGGCAGCCTATGGAAAACCCAAATACATCTTTAAAAGCGATATACCAATTTCTTTAAAACGTAAAATGTTTAACCAATGTGTGTTGCCTGTGATAACCTATGGTGCCGAAACTTTGACATTGACAGATGACATTAAAAATGAAGACTTAAGACGAAGAACAGGAGTTACCGATGTAATTTCCCGAATCAGCTTTGCGTCCAGCAGTGGACGCAAAGGGCTGGGTGATGATGATACGTACGTTTAAATATAAATAGATCAAATTTTAGAAGGCTCCAGATTAAAGCAGAAATCTGAATTTGTTTCGAAACTATCTTACCGATTTTTCTATCAGATGTCGCTATTGCGTCCATAACGAAGCCATGTTATTGTTGCTTCCTAATAAGACAGAAAAGATTATTAATACGTAATAGATACATAGACGCTTTGAACGTGAAATCAAATCTTTTCTGTCTTTTTCATTTTATCAAATTTTGTGTTTGTATTTTAAAAGTTTTCTACCTGTAAGTCAGCAACCTTTGTTTATTAAAGATTTATTTTTCATATTTTTGTACAATATTTATAAAATACCCAATTTCTCAGTTCGTATAATTTTTCTTTTGACTGTACATTCATTGTCTCTTTTAAACCAATCAGTGAAAAACTTGTTCACTTTATCAAAGAATTTTTTAGGAATAATGTCTCTTTGTGCCGGTAACGTCGTTATCCACGTTGCAAAATTTAATTTCAGCATCCAGAAATAATGCTCACAGAAAATACTCTTCTCTCTGATTTCTCCTCTGTTAAAATTATGCAAAAGATCTTATGAAAAACGTTTCCCTTTTAGGAAGCTTATGCCTGAGGGGTGTCTTAATGGTGTAATAAATGTTTAATTTTGCATCTACTTTATTGTGCTACCAGAAATGTAGCAGACAACTATATAGTGGTTATTAAACCGCAGCACTAATAAACTTTTGTTTTTGCTCCGCAAAGTTTACTTTATACAGGGCAAAAACAGACAAAGCATACATGTCTAGTTATTTACCGAATTTATATTTATCTGATATGTATATGTACGATATTTTCCAAAATATAAATGATACGAACCAAACAGAAAAAACGTAAGTTATCAATAGTTTAAACATTTAACTGATAAGTTTGAAGCTACCGGTCACGTTCAGTGACGTTAATATCACAAAGCAGGAAGTAGACCGTCGAAGGCAAAATGAAGCAGTTGAAGTGGCGGTATTGGGTCAGACAAATATCTCGTGCATCTGTTGTATCAGCATCTAGTGTTTATTGAATTATAAAATTCAATAAAGTTTACCCTTATACAATACGATTACTTCGTAGATTAAACGAATATGATCCTGATCGTCGGCTTCAATTTTGTGAAAAATTTGATGAAATCATAAATAACAACCAACATCGATTATACAATATGTGTTCTTCCGACGAGTATAATTTTATGTTAAATGGTGAGGTTAATAGACATAATTGTCGTTATTGAAGTAAGAGTAATCTTCATTTAATAATAAAGACACATACACACACCTCAAAAATTAAATATATGGGTTGGCAATTTAGGGAATCTCGTTATTGGACCATTATTTCTTGAAGGAAATCTCAACGGAACAACTTCGCATCACTGATACATCGAAATCTGATATTAATCTTTGAATAATTATTAAGACAATTTTTGAATCAACGTTTTCCAGGGCGTTGTATTGGCAGAAGGGGTCCTATAGAGTGGCGGACCAGATCACCAGACTTTCGCCTTTGAATTTTTTTTGGGGATACCTAAAATCAAAAATATACGCCACTCCCCGTGCAGAACTTGCAGAGTTGCGACAAAGCATTATGACAGAGTGCCTAATATTGACACCGGAGGTATTTGTAAATGTACGAAGAGGCTTTGAAAATATACTGTATTATTGTGTGGAGGTCACATGAGGTCATTTTGAACATTTAATTTTCTAATTTATAGAAATATAATGTTTATTGTTATTACTGTGTTCAACCAATAAATTAGTTAAATCCAAAATTTTATTCAAAGTTATTCCGAAAAAAAAATACCTATCAAAATACCTTCAAAAAAAAAAGCGAGTGGCTGATGCGGGGCAGTAGGGGCATGAATTTTGCATGATAAATCGTCCCCCTTCAAATATAAATTTGAGTTTTTTTATTTAATTTTGAAGAAACTCTTGGTTTCTGAGTTTCTAAGGGGTTAAAATTTTTGTTGAAACACACTGTATAAAGTAATCAAAAGAGTTTTGCGGTCATTTTACATTTTGTTAGTCACTATGTACAAACCTTTTTAGATTATTAAGAAAGTCAGGGTGGTCTTGCTGGAAAAACCCATCTTGACTGCTATATCAAATTTCTTTCTTATTTGGGGTCAACATTCTTCTTGTGAAATCACAATGATTATTAACTTCTTCATTTTGTGTGTATAGCTCTCACTATAAACCCAAACGGTACATAAATGCCTACTTCAGAATTTTTGGTACTCTTTAAATATTTTTTTAGACTCGAACAAATCATGAGTAGCTGGTTACTGATTCAGTGTAGTGTACGAGGAATGGTCAATTCAATAACAGACGGTCTTAAATAAAAACTCAGTTAATTATACTATTACTGTCTGATGTAAGATAATAATTCCTAATATACTTACCAAACGATTTTTTCCTGTTGTGTTATGCCTGCTTTTAAGCTTGGACAATCTCAATCACAAATTCGTTGAATTGGTCTGCACGGAATAACTGCTGTACTCCTTGTTCACTGTTCAGTCGTCCAATGTCGTATGTTTCGTAACCATGAGAGTTTTTCACGGCTTATCCAACTTTTACCACTAACTTTGCCTTGGATACGTAAGTGACGGATATAATATTTATTGAATCTTATTATATGACTGAAGTAGCTAACCTTGCTGATTTTAACAATTATCAGGATTTCTCAACCTTGTCCAGGAAATTTGGAAGATGTGTCGGTAACACCACATTTAAAAAGCTTTTATTTTATTCATGATATCACTTTTAAGCGTCCATTTCTCACCTCCGCAAAGAAAAATGCTTCATAATGTAATATCTGAGTGTTCGTAATCATATGTTAATCGAGAGTTTTTTATTTGTGGTGGTAAGTATTCTTTCACGAAATGTTTTGCGTACCATTTCAATCCTCGCCATTGTCTCTTCATAGCATGTATTTTCAACTTAACAAATATTTAAAGCATGTAACCATCTCAACTTTGCAACCATTAATTGTTTTCGGGATTGATTGTATATTAATTTTACCTAGAGCCATCAATCTTTTTTTTAGTGATAAAATTAATGCCCCATATGCGACCTGTCTCATGCACTCTATCCATTAGTATTTGCAGCTCCTTCATGGTTTCTGCGATGATGACAGTGTCACCGGCATATCTTAGGTTGTCTATGATCTAACCTTCTATTTTGACGCCTCCTGTCCTGCCATGTTCTCTAAGTTGTTCTCTAAGTATAGGTAGATTAGCAGGGGTAACAGAACATAACATTTTCTTACATCATGCCTTGTGGAAGCTCTCCCATTTTTGAGATACTTTTCGTTTATCTATTGTGCTTTAGAAGGCGTCATTAAAAACTTTTTTTTTATTGTTTTTTATTGTTTGCCTAACTGGAAAGTTATCAATCCTAATTTGTTATGACCGAGGAGTGGCCTGATTTTCTTCCGTGCAGCGGTTTTCTTCTTTATTAAAATTAAAATTCTACCATCCTTGATGTTCCTTAATGATCTTATGGCTGTTGTAGTATTAGTTTTTCAACTGAAACCTTCACATATCGCAAGACAACCTTGCAATCTGTCTTTTCCTGCCCCTTTCCTAATAAAATCATGGGCCCTTTTTTTCACCATAGTATGTATAATAATTTCGATATTTTTGGTCTTAAAAATAGTCTGGTGTATCTTTCTAAATTTCATCACCGTCGTGGTATGATGTAGATGGACCTTACCACTGTCTGCAAATTCTTTCTTAAACTGGTATATCTTGTTCAAGACAACAGACTTGCTTTGATAATGCATGATTATGTTGTTCCAATTTTTTATGATTGTTTTTATGATTTTACCTTTTGTTATTTCATTCTTGAATCATATCATTATTTTAAAACTGGCAGCGTTCACTGTTAAAGCGCAGCGCCCAGCCTCGAACCAGGTATCGGAGCATAGACTTGGACCATAGTATTCAAGCTTAGTATTTTTTCGCTCCTCGAGCCTAGTACTCTACGATCGACACTACGAGGCGCCGACCACCGACCCTCGCTCTGACTATCTTATCGATCGCCAGGTAAAATAAATGCATTATTTTAAATGCGAGCTTTCACTGTCAATGCTATGCTTTGGGCGAGGATATGATGCGATGGTCTCCGTTGTAAACGTACCCTTAAGTTAGATTTATATGGGTATGCGTTACACCCAAGTTGCAAAAAACGTTCCTAAAACGTTTTTTTATTTTGCATAAGATTATAGATGACACAAGTAAAAAACGAGTTTTATTTAATACTAACATAATAGCTGGCGCATTTACAAACCTACATAGGTTACAAAAAGATAACACACACTATTCTATTGCCTTAGTTATATTTGTAGATACCTATGTAATTAGATATAGTTTGTTTCACGAAAAATGGTTAAGTGCTTAATGGTTACCTGAGTTGATCCTATTGTGTATAAAAATGTCTCTCAATAAACTACCGAAGTACACAGGGTCGCACTTCAGAAAGTTTGTTATTTAATATATTTCATTGGTATTTTCAGGTTGTTCAAGTGAATATACTTGATAATTGAACAATTTTTAACATGAAGAAAGTAGTTTTTTTGTTCTACGTGAATAATTGTAGTATATGGATCTAAATTCAGAAAGGGACTTTCCTTCACACTTTTACAGGCTTAGGACTGTCAGCAAAAAACTGGCGTGTTTAAAAGTTTTTGCTCTTCCTAATCGGATATCGTTAAAAATGTACAGTAATAATAGTTCTATTTACAGTATATACATACAAACGAATACATAATGTACAAAAAATAGATGAATTGAAAAAAAAAATATAGAAAAATATATACAAAAAAAAAGACCCAAAATAACCAAAATATATTTATGAATTCCTAAATACCTAATTCTGTTTCGCTGTCGCTATCCTCTTCAAAATTAATAACAATTGGTTTAATTATGTGATTCAAAGTAACATATATGAATTTTCTACGTTCATTACATGGCGTACTGAATTTTTCCAATTTTCTGGGGAGATATCATTTCACATTTCCTTATTAATTCGACTACACTACCACTTAAAGTCGGAGAAACATTTTGTGACCTAACATTTGACTTTAGTAGGTGCCACATATGCTCTATGGGATTAAATAAACAATAGTAGGGCGGAAGCCGTAACACCGTATGTCCCATGTCCTTGGCCAATGCGTCACAAACATATACTTTTTTAATAGAAAATGATTTTAACACTTCTAACAGTTCATTTTTTAAATAACTTTCTTCAAAATATATATCGTTTTCTAACAGGTAGTTTTGATTTTCAATTTTCGTGTTATTTGCACTTGGAGATTTATGTAATTGACGACTGTGGTAACTTGCATTGTCCATTACTATCACACTATTTTGAGGAAGGTTAGGTATAAGACAATTCTTAAACCATTGCTCAAAAAGCTCTTAGGTTGTATCCTCATGGTAGTCCACGCAGGAGTCTTTAATGTTCTTTGCAGAAAGCCATAAGGCATTTGGGACCCAACCATTTTCTGATCCTGCATGTAAAATTGTTATTCTTTTCCCTTTGTTTAATGGAGCTTTTGTTTGACACCTGTTGGAAGAATCGGACCATCCTTTGGATGGTGTTTTATGAGTGTCAAACCATGTCTCGTCCAGATAAATTATTGGTCGATCTTCTGTACGGTACTTTCTTATGGAAGTTATATATTCAGTACGCCACTTTTGTAAACGATGGGACTCCATAAGCACTTGCCTTTTGTCAATTGTACGATATCTGAAGCCCATTTTAGACCAAATCCTTCAAAGACTAATGCGGCTATAGTTTATTTGTGTATCATCATTAGTAAGCCGTTGTTTTAAAGCATCTAATGTAGGTATCCGTTGCTCTTTGTACATTATGTAAATTTTTCGTCTTATTAAGTCCTTATCACTTTCGTCAATACATTTGGTAGAACCGGCATACTTACGCTTCCTTCTTGACTTAATGGGATTTGATGTAATTCTTTTCACTGTGGTTAGAGGTATTTTCGTTAAATCAGATATTTCACTGGCAGCAGTATTAGCACTAAGTCCTCTTGTAAGTAAAGAACTATAATATTGTTTTTACGATTTCTCTAGCGTCAGCAGATAAATGCTTTTTCTTTGCTGGAACACTGGAACAAGCACCATCAATGTTTTTCCACGGACGCCACATAATGCTGTTTTATAGGTATAAATAGGTATAACACTGGTAACACTTGTAACACTTTCAACTAAATGAAACAAAATGTATATTTAAAAGTTTCTCATCGGTTTTATATACTTTTACAAATTATACAGAATAGAGGGAACCTGTATAATTATTCCAGGAAATACTTAACGATCAACAAATTTATTGTGGTCATTAAAAGATTAACCATTGATAGTGAAACTCACTGTTAAAATGTTTACAACTTTATGAAATAAAATGTATTCTAATCGTTTTTATAATTTTATACGATTTTTAATCGTTTTTATATTACCAGGAATTTGTTATACAAATAAGATAACGACACTCCACAGTAGCTTCAATTTTACCTGAATACTTACCTGCTCAACTAATGTTGACTAAGCTGGGGTACTTGCGGTCGGGTTTTATTGCAATCATTAAGCACTCAACCATTTTTCGTGAAATAAACTATACCTATATGTATATATTTATCCCGGGGTTATCTAACTGTCCCACCAACTACCTGGGTCCCACCAACTACTTAATCCCAAATACCTGCTGCCCCTTCGCCGAGAAAGTTGGGGATTAAGTCTTAATAACCAGAAATTCAAAATTTGATTATAGTTGAAAGTAAGAATATAAATATTTTCAATTATTTACTTCAGTTGTAAGTATTACGGTATAGTTTTGTCCGTTAGTGTTTAAATTTTAAATGGCGAATTCAACGACTATGTTTAGTCAAAGGGGAGAACTTTTATTAATAATTTATGAATATAAATATTTTTACAAATCTTTACTTTTTGTATAAAGTAGATTCTTTTTGTATAAAGTAGAATATTTTTGTCAGATGTTGACTATACGTGGCTACAAAAATAGTTTTTATGTTCCTCTAGTATTTTGTTTGTTAATAAATAAATCACAGCAATCGTACAAAACTACTTTTGATACATTAATAACAATATAAATAAATTGAAATAGCAATTCAAAATGCAGCCAAGTTAGTGTGACCCGACATTATTATTTTTTGTTGCAAATTTTATTTAACACAAAATTGGTACCGAAAAATTCAAAATTTAGGTTTGTCCTCGAAATATAAAAATCAAACTGTTATTGGAAAATATTTAAAATTGTTTTTCGGCATTCCTTATTTAGATCAAAATGATGTTGGTGACTTTTTTTCTGATGAACTTTTTAATATTATGCCAGAAGATGACAGAGTTTTGCAATTTTGTGATTACCGAGTTGATAATTATTTAACGGAAGATACCTAACCTTACATGTGGACTTCAAATTCATCATCTCTTATATTTACTACAAACGCATGTGATTTATTTTCGTCGAAATTTAACGAATGTTTTTATAAATTACATCCTGACATATTTAGATTTACAGACATTTTGTTAAATTTTGAGTTAAGTTAAAAACTTGATAAAACGGCGAAAAGAAAAGTTGATTTTATTGAAAATAGGCTAAATGAATATTACGTTAATCGAAACATTACTAAATTAGACTTCATTAGGTTAGTTTGCAATTATTATGCAGCTAACTTTTAAAATCTAAAATATAGTGTTCACTCTTACTTATTTTAATCACTAATCAGACATTAGAATTGAGCATTGTTATTGTTTAACAGTAGTTTTTCTTATTGTGTATAAGTTAATGTAGATTTATAAATAAACTTTATTCGATTATATTGTTATAGTTTTATTATTTAATCATTTAAAATTTTCGTTCATGCTATGGGAATTCTGTTCCTTTTTGAATACAATAAAGTAAAATAAAAACTATATATGTTCACAAAAATATTATCTAAGTACCTAGGTAGCGTGGGGCAGTTCGTAGTCGCTTTTATTCCTACCATCAAACTGAACCCATTAAAATCTAGGTAACATGGGGGAGTTTGTAGTCGCCCATTTATCCCATCATGATGATAGACAAAAACATGCTGCCAGTAAACAGCATTAACAAATTTAAAACAACATTAACATTTCAATAACGTTATCAATAATAAAGATACTCTACAAAAATGCAAACTTTGTGGAATTAAAAACCAATTGTAAAATCTCACTTTCTATAATAAAGTGTTTTCTTTTTTTTTTAGTTTTTGTAACACTCTTTTTTAGGATTCTATATAAACCATTGGAGTCTACAAACCTAGATTTTAATAACCTTTTTATTATAGATGACTTACTCTTTTTTAGATGGAGAAGATACTGAAGTCCAATTCGCTGAGTCTGTTCTCTCTCCAGCAGCCGAAAACTACTACAAAACCAACAACATCAACTTTAATTCAGCTCAAGAAGACTTCTTTCTGAGTATAGAAGACGACCCATGCATTCAATTTCTTATTGGAACTGACAGCGAATCTTCCGACATTCTAAGAGATATCGTTGGTTTGGACGATGTCGTACCACTTTTGGTTGCAATAGATCTACCCAAAAAGCGACTGGCAGTTATGGAGTACGGAGTGGAAATTAATAACGAAAGTGTTGAGGAGTTTGTTAACCGAATGTTAAAAAATGAACTTCAATTTGTAGATATTATCGAGGATAAGGTAGAGGCTACAAAAAATCGTTAATTATGTAGTTTTAGGGAATAGGGAATATATATATATATATATATATATATATATATGACTAATGTTTTGTACTTATCCTAAGATTTTATTTAATTTTTTTATAGAATAAACTTTATACATTCCATTCTCTTTGGTATTGTTTAGGAAAGAATTTTGAAACTTTAAATTTTTTGCATGAAGTAAAAATTGTAAAAAAGTAAGACAAATACCTAATAAAAAATTAATTCAAAACACCACTTAAGATTTGATTTTATTATAGTGCATCCACTTATTCGCTTATAGGTATTTTGTCCTCTCAGGACTCTTCAGACCGACTATGCAGAAACCCTAAACGTAAATTAATCTTTTCCTTTTCTTGCTTTTATTCTTAGATGGCCTTGTAGCGTCTGTATGAAGATATTTTATTATTACTTCTTTTGATAAAAAATTTCACGTTTAGGGCTTATGTAAAGTCGCTGTGAAGAGTCATGAGAGAACGAAATACGTATAAGCGAATGAATGAAAGCACTATACTGAAATCAAATCCTAATTGTTTTTCTGTATTTTTATTTACTTGTTTTGAGTATTAGAAACAAGTTTACTAAAGGTTCTTGCCTAGATGAATTGATATGTTGTGGAATGCAAATTTAGATTCCCCATGTCACTCCATTCATCGTCTTTTTTGCTTTGAAAATTGTAGAAGTCACAGATTTAATCAAGAATCTGAATTTTTGGTTTTGAAAACTTTTTGTTTGAAGTTGAATTCGAAACATGATCATATTTATTATAACATTATTTTTCGCATTTTTTGTTCACGTATTAGACAATAATGCCTGTTACAGTATCTACCGTTTTCTGGAGCTTTTTTAACACACTTAAGATATTTTTAGATTTTCCATAAAATCTTCTTTTTGGAATCTCTAGAGTAGATATTTAAAAGCTTCTCATTTACCAATACTTATATAACAATTTGACAAAGAAAGACAAGAAACACGGAATACAGACAAACTGCAAAACAAAATGGTCGCCAATGAGTTTTAACCTGAAACTCATAAAGGAACTCAGAAGTTAATAAACTAACCAAATCTTTCTCTTAAAGACATCAGAAAATACGTCAGTAAACATATCAAAGAATTATCAACAAGAATCATGTAAATCGACATATTTACCCATAAGCTGTAAAAAAGGTAACATATTTAAGAAAATGCTTCAAAGATTTATATCATCTCTACAAGGATAAAATTATAAACCTCGAAAAATTGTTTATTAATACTCAAAAAAATATATATACTAATACATGCCAATATCGAAAATTAGCCAACATGAATTAAATACTCAAAAATAACAATAAACATTGTTGTCAATAATCTTATAATTGAAGCAGATTACAGCTCTTGGAATTAAAAAACTCAAATGAACAAAGTTAATTTAATAATTTCTTAAAATGTCTTAAAAATTAATCATTGAAAATAAATACAATATAAACTATAATCTCGTAAAAAACGTAAAGCTTTTCGTTTCTGCCTAAAATATAGTACATGAAAGAATAAAACATAACATTCTTTTCATTGCAGAAAAATACATTACTTTTAATAATGAAACCAAATATGAATTCCTCGAAAAAACTTTAACTAAATACTCGTAAAATAAAATAAAATATTAACTCACAATAACTCACATTTAAAGATCAATGATTCTGAAGGGAACATCCGATACGACCAAAGCAGATGGATTTCGGCTGTATTTAAAATGGCCGAACGGTTGTGCTCTCAAAAAATTTCTTTTCTAGTAATTCAGTTCAGTGTTGTTAACCCCGTCGGCAGAAATCAGATAGTACAATGAGTCTGGGAGTGGGTAACAGCATTAAAAAATTAGCTGTTTCTTAGTGAAATATCACTCGCTTGAGGAGAAAATGCAAATCAAGCAATTTGGTAGATTACTTCCAGATTTGAATACAACAATTGTAGAAAAAAGTGCAGAAATCACCAGAAATGCAAAGCTGGAATGGGTAGAATTTGAAAAACTCAGTTGGATACTTAAGAACCATAAAATACCTCAATACTTGAGGAGCAGTGTTCAACCAGTGAATTATTTCTACCATGACATATGGATGTCAAACCTGGATCCTAACTATGACAAACATAAACAAACTAGCCACAGCATAAAGGGCAATGGAAAGAGTAATATTAGGTATACGACTCTCAGATAGAAAGTGGAAATTAATTACTATTTAACTGGGAATAAGCCACAATTAAAGGTTAAAATACGTTTATTGACGTTTCAATTTCCACTTCGGAAATCGTTCTCAAAATACAAACATTAGTAAATTAAACAAATTTGGTTTTTGTTACTTAGTGGAAAATTCTTCTATTAATTTAATTTTATCTGACTCATCTATATTGACAATTCAGACATACATTATACATTTTAAAGTAGACGACTTTAAAATGATATTGCCAATATTGTTGAGTTGCGTTCCTGGGACGACTTTACTTATAAGATAGTTCATTCGATTACATGAAATCAACTTTAATTTGAGAATATCCGTCAGAAAAGATCATAACATGTAATTCGTCTTTAAAAAGACAAATACATGCCATGATGACAGTAAAATTCTCCTGTTAGTGATTCCATAGTAAATTATGAGGGAAAAACCAGGAAAAAACCTCATAATACTATCCCGACATGGTAAGTATTTGATCTTGCATTTATTTTACCTTCAATAAATACCAAATTCCGATTTTATATGTTTGTTATTTAAAAAATATAAATGATGTATTCTCTATATGTTACTGACTTACCAATACTGGTATTTTCTTTTTAATAACTTCCTCTTTCAATATGGGTAACCAGATCCTACTACATTCTGCCGAGGAATTCGCGACACAATTGGTCTCATTTAGCATAATTAGAGCCGCTTCTTTGATTTTTCTCTTTTTACCATCCGTTTCTTTTAGGACTATATTTGAATCATTCCATTGAACCCTATGTTCATTATTCCATGCATGTTTACATATTTGAGATCTATCAAATTCTCTATTTTTAATATAGGATTGATGTTCACTTATTCTAACATTTAATGGCCTTAATGTTTCACCTAAATAAAACTGATCGCATTCACAAGGTATTTTATAAATGCAATTCTTTGTCCTTTCTTGTTCATTGTTAGGTTTGGTTTTGGACAAAATAGATCTCAAACCAAACCTAACAATGAACAAGAAAGGACAAAGAATTGCATTTATAAAATACCTTGTGAATGCGATCAGTTTTATTTAGGTGAAACATCAAGGCCATTAAATGGTAGAATAAGTGAACATCAATCCTATATTAAAAATAGAGAATTTGATAGATCTCAAATATGTAAACATGCATGGGATAATGAACATAGGGTTCAATGGAATGATTCAAATATAGTCCTAAAAGAAACCGATGGTAAAAAGAGAAAAATCAAAGAAGCGGCTCTAATTATGCTAAATGAGACCAATTGTGTCGCGAATTCCTCGGCAGAATGTAGTAGGATCTGGTTACCCATATTGAAAGAGGAAGTTATTAAAAAGAAAATAACAGTATTGGTAAGTCAGTAACATATAGAGAATACATCATTTATATTTTTTAAATAACAAACATATAAAATCGGAATTTGGTGTTTATTGAAGGTAAAATAAATGCAAGATCAAATACTTACCATGTCGGGATAGTATTATGAGGTTTTTTTCCTGGTTTTTCCCTCATAATTTACTATAGAATCACTAACAGGAGAATTTTACTGTCATCATGGCATGTATTTGTCTTTTTAAAGACGAATTACATGTTATGATCTTTTCTGACGGATATTCTCAAGTTAAAGTTGATTTCATGTAATCGAATGAACTATCTTATAAGTAAAGTCGTCCCAGGAACGCAACTCAACAATATTGGCAATATCATTTTAAAGTCGTCTACTTTAAAATGTATAATGTATGTCTGAATTGTCAATATAGATGAGTCAGATAAAATTAAATTAATAGAAGAATTTTTCACTAAGTAACAAAAACAAAATTTGTTTAATTTACTAATGTTTGTATTTTGAGAACGATTTCCGAAGTGGAAATTGAAACGTCAATAAACGTATTTTATCCTTTAATTGTGGCTTATTCCCAGTTAAATAGTAATTAATTTAAAATGCCACAAGAAAATAGCTTCAGAACAATATTAAGAAAGTGGAAAGGCTGGGAAGAACAAAAATATCATAAAAAGTCGATATCATAACAAAAATGGCCAAACTCAAATGAAGCTTTACAGGCCACGCTTGCTTGATGCACTGATATTGGAACGCCGCAATATACCGTTGGAGAACTTATAAAGGTCGATGACCAAAATGAAGACCACTGAAGAGGTAGGTAGATGACATCAAAAATAGCCAAAATAGATTGGAAGTATATTGCTCAGTATAGAGATCGATTAAAGACGTTGGGAGATGCATATGTCCAAAAATACATGATAGAAGGCTAAGAAGCAAAAGAAGAAAAAGAATAGCCTAGTTACGCTCCCGAAATGTATTTTATTATTTTTACCACAAAATGCGATCACGTTTACAGTCAAATTATTATCGACCAATTATTGAACTAATAGTGGACAATGATATTCGAAGCTTCTCCTAGTTTTTCTTGGAGAACCAAAATTTTTAAACGCACTTTCTTGTTACTTTGGTTTAAAGCGTTGTTTAAAATTGGACAACTGGACAACTGGACTTTTTAAGATATTGTTTAAGTTCTTTGACCGATGTATGCGCCAACATATTTACTACAGTAGCTTCTGTTATGTCTTAACAGCGTCTAACAGAGTGCAAAATAATCGACTCAAAATTATTTTGTCAAAGTACGTCTCCTGTTTTAATCTAAAAAGTGTAAATTTAAAAATATTTAGTGTACAATCATTAACCTTATTATTGAGTTTTAAAAAATTTTGTTTTTTGGTGAATTGGATGACGCATTACAAATAAATAATGCAACACGTAAAGAGGGGGTCAGAATTTGACTCATTGAAATCGACACGCACCGACTTAACGCGTCGGTTAACATCGTACACATTATTTTCCATAGCAAGCCACTAATACATCAGTCACTTAAGTTCGCAACTGCATTACAAATGGATACCACGTCCGTCAACGCAACTCAAGCAGTAGCATTATTGAAGGAAGGCCTGAGCCAGAGGGCCGTGGCAAATCGACTAAATTTAAGCCAATCTGCTGTGTCCCGAGTGTATCGTCCTTACCAAGATACTGTTGATTATAATCAACAAGGAGAAGGCCGTAAATGAGTAACAACGGAGAGAGATGATCGATTTCTTGTATCGAAATCTCTGAGAAATCGACATTTAAGAGGTGCTAAACTCAAAGAAGAGCTTAGAGAGGTCCGATGTGTGGTGACCAGCATTTGGACAGTCAGAAGGAGACTAAAGGCAGCCAACCTGACACCAAAAAGGACAGCTACGGGTCCCAAGCTAACTGCAGCCCAGAAGCAAGGGCGATTAGAATTTGCTCGCGAACATCTGGATACCAATGGAGTCAGGTATTATTCTCCGATGAAAGTAGGATCTGTTTACATGGCAGCGACAAGAGGCGTCGAGTCTATGGAAGGTCAGGAGGGCGATTTGCTCAATTTTGTATACGAGAAATTGTCTCATGAAGGCGGTTCTTGTATTTTTTGGGCAGGCGGTTCTATGGATGGGAAAACCGAGCTGATTTTCGTGCCTGGTGGAGGACGTGGAGAAGGTTTAACGGCGGATCGTAAAATCAGAGACATTTTGGAGGAACATGTGGTTTCATACGCGGCATTTATTGCACAATGCAATATCGCACGAGTCACCACCACCTATCTATCTGAGATCGGTATACTTACAATAAATTTGCCTGCGTTAAGCCCGGACATAAATCCAATAGAGCATGTTTGGGATGAGCTTAAACGAAGGGTCCGGGACAGAGATCATGCACCAAGGAGCATAATAGAATTGAGAGCTGCGCTTAATAATGGATGAGAAACAACGCCTCAAGAATTTATTAGAAAAGTCATCCGATCCATGCGAAATCGATTGGAAAGTGTAAATAGGAGTAGGACCGGTAATATCAAATACAAAATAATTAAGAAATTCATGTTGCAATTGATGATTTCTCTGTTCATAACGTCTTTCTTGCCTTAGTTCCAAAGATGAATATTTAGTAAATTCTGTTTGTATTGCATATTGTTTTTATAATGCGTCTTCCAAATAATGCAATAGCAGTTTTTGTAAGTTCAATACAAAAGTTATTGTTTGCACATTACATTTTTTTATTTTCATACTTCTTACATTGAAACAGAAGGTGTTATCTCAAATATCGCGTTTAAGTCGATTATTTTGCACTCAAGTGTATATTTCTGATCGGGACATGTTTGAATTAACTTCGACGCACAATTATTTCAGCGCATACTATGGTTTTCTTGTATCATATGATGGGTCCAGTCGCCTGCAGTCTCGGTAATATGCAAATTGCTAGATGTTGGCGCATTTGATTTGTCAAAAAATTTCAACATTGAAGAACTTAAAGAGGCGGCATGATGGGTATTAAGTGCAGACTTTAAGTGCTATTCAATATCTCCTGCACCACTATCCTCCTTCCCTATATTTTCTCCTTCGTAAGGATGTAGCAATGTAAGGTTGGTGGTTGAAGGCAAGGTAGATGGTAAAAACTCCGATGGTCAGACCAAATAAAGTGCGCTACCGGTTACTCTCTTCCTGAGGCAGCACACCGCGCCCAGGAGAGAGAAGAATGGAAAGCAACCATTTGTCAAATACCATAACGTTACTACATCCTCACGAAGAATAAAGGATAGAGGAGGAGGAAGGATGTAACGGCGTCATGTAATTTGTTTGACTTTTTCTGTCCAATTATCTCTCTCCTGTGCATGTTGTTTTGCTTCGGAGATTGAGTAACCAGTCATGTCCTTTATTTGGTCCGACTATCGTACTGGAGATATTCCTCTGGACCTTTTACCCGCTACGTTACCTTTATCTATCTTTCGCTCCATGCCCTCTCTTCCTCTAGTTATATGTCCAAAATATCTTGGTATATTTGGGTTGATAATTGTAATGAGTCTAGTTTTTATGTTAAGTTTACATTAGCAGCACTAAATTCTGTGCGATAATTTTCGCATCTGGGGGATTATTTATTTGCTGCATAAATGCGTAGTTTTCTTATAACCTTGTAAACATTAAACGAAACATAAGATTTAAAAACAGTCTTCGATACGTTTAAGACTAAACTATCGCTCAAATATCAATTAACACCAAAGTAATTGTGAACAATACCTTCAGAAGCGCTGCTAGGCAACCAAAAGTGCAGATGGAGGACTATGGAACAGATAACCGAAAAACGAGACGGGTCTTCTGGTAGTCTGGTCACGTTAGCATTGTATTTACTATATGGTTGCCTGACATCTGCTGCTTGTGTGTTAAAATAACTAATAATATAGAACCCATACATACATACAATATATACAAGAACACAACTATGAGCCTGAACATTGACGGTAAAAGATTAACAAAATTGAAATTCACAGACGACATAGTTTTGTTCTCGCATAACCTCAAGACGATATGTACAATGCTACATAAACTGTAGTTTGTGTTTGCCAGTGTGGGTCTTACAGAAAACATCTCCAAAACAAAATTCATTACAAACCTAGTACCTAGAGGAAGTATCAATATTGGAGACAACGAAGTAGAGCTGGTGGAAAAATACATATACCTTTGACACGAAATAAAGATCACAATAGACAACCAAACATGCGAACTACGAAGAAGAATAAATCTAGCATGGGCAGCCTATGGAAAACTCAAAGACATCTTTAAAAGCGATATACCAATTTCTTTAAAACGTTAAATATTTGACCAATGTGTGTTGTCTGTGATAACCTATGGTGTAGAAACTTTGACATTGACAGCTATAACTTCTAAAACGCTGCAAATAGCTCAGAAGAAAATGAAAAGGTCAATGCTAAGTATATCGCTTCGTAACCGAGTTAGAAATAAGACTTAAGTTTTGCTTAAGAAGAATTGCCACACTGAAATGAAACTGGGCTGGATACGTCGCCCGAATCAGTGATGAAAGGTGGACGAAGAGATTGCTTGAGTGGAGGCCGAGGTCAGATAAAAGAAGTAGAGAAAGACCTCCTAGTCGTTGGACTGAAGATCTCAAGAAAATGTCAAAAAATTGGATAAAAAGTGCCCAAGATAGAGCAAAATGGACAAAAATGAGGGAGGCCTATATCCAGCAGTGGACGCAAAGGGCTGGGTGATGATGATAGCACATTAGGTTACTTGGTATCTAGTTACTTGTAAATGCATAATGTGGTCACTTTTGTCAGAGGTTTGTTTTTATTTCCGTTAGTACAGCAGATATGATTGTATGCCTAAAAATTCAAGCAATATCTGTTAAATAACAGTACTTCTTGGATGCTTAACATTGTGAAGTCTGGTTTTCTGGCATACACGGAAATGGCACAATATTTTTATTTTTAAAAAATATAAATTCTAAAAAAGTTATAACAATACATTACAATATTTAAAGTACCAAATAAAAATAATTAGTCCGAGTTTTAACACAATAAAAATAGTTTAGTTCTTATCTATAGTCTAGATTCTGCCAATGGCCACGAAAACTACTTCCCGTCGTAAATAAAAGATAAATTAACGTATTTCACGTTACTTCTGTCTCTGTATATCATTATATAAAAACACTATAAATTTTAAAAACGAGATTATCTGAAAATTTAATAGCTATTGGTGAATCCCCTTTTTCTCAAGTGTAAAATGTTTATTCCTCAAATTCACGCAACTTTGCAACACGCAAGACAAAATTTCCCCGTCTTACTCAACGACACACTTAACCTTTTGCCGAAATTTAAATATTTATCTCTAGTCTTAAAAGAATTATTGTTGTGATGTGGCTAAGTTAGTCCAAAAATTAAAGAATGACAAAATTAAAGATCTTTATAAAACAATACGCTAGATTCATACTTTTTGATTTTAAATATAAAAGAGTTAAAATGTTTTGGTGTGTTTTACGTGAAACTAAGAATTTAAAAGTATTAGTTCTTTAAAAAAATATTTACTTGTGCCTCTAGAGAAGTCCTAATTGAGATTCTGAAATTTAAATATTTTGGATGAATATTTTAACCTTTTGAGAAAAGTAATCATTAGTTTGTAATTTTCTTTGCATAGAAACTTGAGAAAATATAATATATAAATTGTAACAATAAAAACAAATATTTTAAATATTATGTTTATACGGGATGAAGCCACAATTGATTATAATGAAAATTACATTTTTAACCCTTCGGTACATAGGTGATACTTTGATACACGTAACAACGGGTTGGGTCTGAGAAGCCCAAGAATTAAAATAAGAATTTTTTATATTTAATTTTGTAGCAACAGGTTTGCGTTGCATATATATTAGAACTACTACTAAAGACAACTTACATACATTAAAAGAAAATGAACTTCTATTATAATACTATATATAATAACAAGCGAGTCTTCTACAGCTGGCGCCGCTTCTCGCATCCTAATTTCCAGCGTTTTCTGTCGAAGCAATCTTCAGTTGTTAGATCTCTGGCGGTTATTGCATCTTCTACTTCGTCTCTTCGACAGGATCGTCTTGGTCAACCTCGTTTTCTTCTAGTTGGCGGAGTCCATTCTTCTATTTTTTTGGCCATCTATTTTTAGGCATTCTCTGAAGGTGTCCATACCAGTTAAGTCTTTTGGCTTCGATTGTGTCTATTATGTCTAGATCGATTTCCATTTCTCTCCGAATATCTTCGTTTCTCACCCTATCAAGTCTAGTGAGCTGGCAACATCGTCTCCAGTAGTTCATTTCCATGGCCTTAATTTTTTATTTGTTTATTTGGTTTATTTCCCAGAGTTCGGCGCCGTACAGCCCAATACTTTCTATTATTGTTTTATAAATTCTTCTTTTATTTTCTTTTGTTATTTTTTTATTCCATAATAGTCCGTGTAGCTGTCTGGTGGCTGATCTTGCTTGGCCAATCCTGGAGTGTATTTCTTCGCTAGTTCCTGCTTTTGATGTTATTTGGACTCCCAAGTATTTAAAATTGTCTTTTGGTTTTATAGTTCCCGTTTCGATTTGTAGGCTTTCTGGTTTTTCTCCTTTAACTAAGTACTCAGTTTTTTGTATATTAATTGTGAGGCCCCATTTGGTATACTTATCTTTCAGTTTTCTAAGCATGTAGCCTACATTACTCTCGTCTTCAGCTAGAATGGATTGGTCGTAAGCGAAGTGTATCGTGTACAATCTATCATCTCCGATTGCAATGCCCATATTGCAGCACTTTTTTCTCCACACTGAGAGTACCTCATTTAGATATATTTTGAAGAGTGTAGGTGCTATGCAGCAGCCTTGCTTTAGGTCCTTACTAATAGGAATTTCTCTAGTTATTCTATTTCCAGTTTTAATGTTTGCCGTCATATTTTTGTAGAGCTGTTGTACTGCTTGTATATTTTTTTGCTTATTCCTTGTTTTTCCATTGCTACACAAAGCATTGAAAGTGGTACACTATCGTATGCCTTTGTCAGATCTATAAAGACTATATGAGTTCAAAGGTTGTGGGCTAATCTTTTCTCGATAACTTGCTTTAGAGAAAATGTACTGTCCATACAGGATCTGCCTGCACGAAAGCCATTCTGTTCTTCAACATCTGTCATCTCTTTTTCAATTTTGTTTTTTATTATTTTTCCATACAGTCTTGAGAGTGAATTTATGACACTTAGCCCACTGTAGTTTGAACAATTCTTTCTATACCCTTTTTTGTAGATGTTGTTATTATGTGCTTTTGTCCACTCCGGTGGTAAGTCGTGTCCATTATAGAATAAGGTGAAGACATACGCCAGTAATTCCCGTAATACTTGTGGGCTATGTTTTAATAATTCATTTGGTATACCTTGTGGTCCGCATAACTTCCGATTTTTTAGAGTTTGTATTGCATTCTCGACTTCGTGTACTGTTATTTCATCGTTTTCACTAAATTCCAGTTCATATGTTGTTGTACTGATGTTCGTCAATTGAGGTCTTGTTTCAGTCAAAAGTTGTGAGTAGTGTCCGATCCAAGATCTTTCTTCTATTGAATCTATTCTACACGTTTCTTTTCTGCTTGTTCTCAGATTTTTACCGTTTTTCATGCTTCTCTTGATCTTGTTGACCCTATATATTTGTTGAGTTCTTCGCATTTACTTTCCCAGGAAATATTTTTTGCTTTAGTTACTAAATTTTTTACTTCTCTGTTTGATCTTGCATATATTCGTCTATCATCTGGATCATTTGTTTGTAGCCACTTTTGATATGCTTATTTCTTGTTGTGTATTGCATTGGCGATGTCATTTGTCCACCACAATGGAGTATTCTTTTTGTTCTTTTGGATTGTGCCGAGCGCTTCGTAAGCTGCTTCATTGATTTTATTGATTATCTCTTTATAGGTATTCTGGGCTGAGAAGTAGATCAGGTTTGCCAATTTTTGGCTGAGTCGCAACTTATATAAGAAAGATGTCGAGTCGTTTTGCAGTGCATCAATATTGTATTTAGGTAGATTCGATTCCAGGGGTTTTGATTGAGCTAGTTGGTCATTTTGATTTAGTAGCCGAGGTCGATAATGTAGGTAACATTTTGATCTTACAATATAATGGTCAGTTCCGCACTCAGGTCTTCTTAATACTCTTATATCTTCAACTTGTATGTATGTTTCTTGTTTTGTGATGACATAATCTATAATTGACTTTATGTTTCTCGTTGGTTGAACTCAGGTGTACTTATGTATGTTTTTATGTTTGTTAGAATCCGTTTAGGATTTTAAGAGAGTGCTGTTTACAGAATTCGATTAAGTTTCGATTCGATTATAATACTAAAACTAAAAATATAAAAGGAATTACGTACTACAATATGGCCGATGTCTAAAAAACACCTTGTATATAACTTATTCAGTCATTTTATCAACGCATATGCGACAAATAGATACGGTATGTTCCAAGCAAATAAATTTTTTACAATAGTGACACTCTACAAAAAGCACAACGCCCCCGTTTATTTGACAGTTCCGCAGGTGCTTGTACTGGTCCAACACCACTGAGTTTAGCAGCTATCTCTCTTATATCTCGTGCAAAATGAAGAGATTGAGCTCTTTCTTTTATGTTATCTATTACTAACCGAAGACCTAGTTCTTTTAAAAAAATTTTCTTTTGCTTGGTTTTAGATCCAGTTTATTAGTTCTCTGTATCACAAATGCATTTATTGCTGCAACATCAAGCAATCTATAAAAGATGACCATGGGTCAACGTTTTGTATTTCTTGCGACAGTATAGGAACCTCAAAGTTGATCAACTGTGTCCACACCACCTTTCGTAGAGTTATAGAACGTTAATACTTCAGGTTTACTTTTGTCACCCGTTGTCGGATCGATTTGGTCATCATGGTAGGGTTGACAAAAGAACAACATGTTTTTTTGGTTTTGGTATATAGGACAATATCATCATATCTTTGGTAAATCCAAACATACTTGATTTTAGAGGTCTATTGTTCAATAAAAATTCGGTTGGAATATGTCTTTTGTTTTTCCGTAGGGTGCCTACAATTGTTAGACCAGGACTCATCAGTAAGTTTTGTGCGACTTCAATTGATGTAAACCAATTGTCCATTTTGACATTCCGGTTGGATTTGAAGATTGGTTTGTAAAGTAGTTTAACCACATCGTAGGCTGCAGAACTGATAGAATATGGACCTGATGGTTGTGTACAAGCATAGATTTCTAATTGATAAGTATAGAAAGTGCGAGAATCCACCAAAGAATATACCTTCAGACCGTATCGGTCCGGTTTGTTTGGAAGGTATGTTCTAAAACTACAGAGACCTCTAAAGCCTAAAAGCATCTCCTAGTGACATATTGGCCAATGGTATATTTTCTAAAATTTTCAACTACATCCTCGAATACGACTCTAACTGCTGCAAGTTTGTCTACTTGTTTCCGTTTGTCCCTTGTACGATCAACTAGGCGTTAGCACTTAATAAGAAATCTGAATCTGCGTTGCCGGAAATATGTCAATGCCCGTACCATTTTTTTCCTAAAACTTAAAAATTGAAGTTCTACCTCCACGGTAAACTCCAGCTAAGTAAAGCAGGCCAATCAGAGCTTTTAGTTCACATATATTTGTTAGCCTCGCATCAAAACTGTCTTTATATCTCACGAACACACGCTCGATATAATAAATTAGTACATTCAACAATATGTTTTACAATTTTGTCATTAAAAAACAGTTTCCAGCATTCCTTTTAAGTTATGCAACTTTTCGCTTCACGAATAACTCCAGGAAGTTTTGTGATGATATTTTCTCGTCTAGTTATAACATTTCGTAATCCGCATGTCTTATAATAAAGTATAATCAAAAGTTGTTAAGCGGGTTATGATTTTCAAGCCTAACGGTTGACTTACTTGGCCTTGAATAGCCTAAGATAGTGTTCGTCACTTTTCTGTCTCCAAGTGCTTCTGTTGCTACAGTAATTATTTTATTTCTGAGTTTTTTGCCAGCTTTCCTTGATGTTATCGTTTTTTAATATTTTATTCTCAGCAATATTCTCTGATCTTTTTGCTTATAAGTAATCCGTAGACTCGTTAGACTATGATTTTTGTTTGTCTTGGCGCAGCTCTCTTGGGTGTGCTGTATTTCATCATAATATTGTGATCAAGAATGTACTGTCTACTTGGCTGCCTATTCGAGCATTAAAATCTGCCAGTATCATTATCTTCATATTCTCTCCAGGCTTGTCTTTTTGTGGACTGTACACTCCGATTATGTTCAAGTATCCCTTTTTAATTCTTATATTTGTTTTTAGAACTCTTTCTAATACGTATACGTACTCTTTGATGTGATTTTATATATTTGGTGTATTAGTAAACTTAAGGTTAGGTAAGGTTAGGTAAATCTATACTAAAAAGATTAAACAGTTGGACCAGAATGTTTAAGTTCTCTTGGTTTATCGATTTCAGGAGTAATGAGCGGATGTTATTAGGTCCTTCTGCTCTACAGCCTTATCTTGTGGCAAACATTATGAAGACCTCGATATAGGCTGTCGCCTCTTCAAGGAATGACTGCCCCCTTTTGTTGTTCGTTGTTTAGAAGTGTAGCAGATATGAATAGAACTTTAGTTTTAGAAAGTTTTTCAGAGTACTTGTCCTGGTCGACGGCATGTCTTTTTCAGAGCCTCATTTGCTATGTTGTTCGAGCTTTCTATTATGGATAGTAGGGATATTTGTTCGTTGGTGAATTAGTGCTGACAGAAAATCACATTTTTTTGCCCATGATTCTTAGGATTTTTCTTTTGGTTGGCATGAATTGATTTAGTTGTCTTTTTTTAGTAATGTGTAGGTTTTAGCTCAGTACTTGATAATTGGTCTGATAAATGTTTTAAATTTACGAAGGAAAGTAACGTGGTTTGAGTTCGCAAATTTACCACTTAGTGCTATTAGGAGTTTGGTTCTGTTTCTTACCCTGTTGAGGGTGTTTTAAAGGTCAGCGTTTCAGTAACGTGTCTTTAAAAATTCGACATTCAAGTAGGACACTGGGCGAGAACATTTTGGATTTCTGAATAGTGTTAGTTACGTTTTAGAAAGGTTAAAAGTTGCACCACTTGACTATTAAGTCGAGTTGTGTGTGTGCTTTCTCTCAAATACAGAGCTTTCTCCATAGTTGGTCCTTTGAAGAGTGTCGTATCGTCAGCATGTAGCAGAATACTTTCAGACTAGGTATAAGGGAGTGGGGGGTGACTATTGTAGACTGTATAGGGAATTGACGCTAATATTGAGCCCTGTAAAACTGCTTTAAGAGGAGTCAATGAGGTAGATAGCTTATCGGCGACTTTGACCCGTATAGTCCAAGCTGATAAATCAAATAAAGATCAAATTATTCTCAGCAACGGTATGGGCACTAACGCTCCGTTGAGTTTTTTGATCAGACCAGTATGCTTGACCTGATCGAACGCTTTTTGTACTTTTAAAAAGATGCCAATAGCTTATCTGTTGTGCTAATTCATTGTCTGAGATGTAAAGTTTGCTGCTTCTATCAATGTGTTACGTGTAGAGTGAACAGTTCTGGATCCAAATTGGAGGTTTGGAAAGATGGTTCGATGATCTCTTCGTAGATCTTGCCTAGAGTGTGAGCCTTATCTATGTCCGACATCATTATATTTAATATAGTTTTTGGCTGATGTTGGTTCTAAAAGAGTTCATCTTTTCACTAAAAGGATAAGGGATAAGAATCTGTGGACATTCAAAGTATTAGTTTTCACAAAAATTCATACAACCTTCTCACAATATAACATAACCTTTAAAAATTGCGTATTTACAGATAGTGCACTTAAAATTTTTGTCCGCCGAAAGATCTTCTCGAGACTAAAATACTTTCTAAACGTCTCCACCTAATATTCCTCATATTTATTGTAACTTCTTTCACTGTTAGAAGACTAGGTTGTAATTTGAAAGGTCCGTGAATCTAAATGTATAAAGCACAAGAAAACAATCATTAACAGAAGTTATTGTCCTTTATGTTACCGTTACTTCTCGATTCTTAAATTAACTTATCTCTATTTTTTCTATTACAGCCATATTGAATATTAGACGTTATTATGAAGTATTTTCAATATATACTATACACAAAATGTTGGCCGCAATCAATTAAAGCAAAGATTTGAAAGAATAATAACTAAAATGTTTTCTTACAAATTATTTAATATTTATTAGATAGTTAAAGTTTTATTTATCTTTATCATAACGTATGTAGCAAGGAGTTAACATTCTTAAAGTCATTTTAATTGTGGTACTATTTTATAATTTGATCTGGATAATATAACGTATTTGTTTGTATTTTTAATGTAAAAAAGAATTTATTTTGTAGATTATTTTTAGAAATACGCATGTAATCAAAGTTAAGAATAAAACGTTAGAACTAATTGATGCGTTTATTTAATATAGAAGACCAATAATGCAAGCTCCACCATTAGGATTTGAAAATGGTAAATTGAGCTATTGAACAATTTACTAAAATACTACAAGAAGTAGTTTGGCAGTCAACACCAACAAGACCGTTGGAAACCAAACAATATCACCTGGCTAATGAAATCAAAGAAAAAATTACAAAAGAGCAAAGATTAAGGAAAACATGGCAGAGAACACGCGCACCTCAGGATAAAACTTAATTGAACCAAGCAAATGCAACACGGAAATTAAATCGACTCCAATTAGCCAACCCTTCTACTTAAATAGATAATGGAAGATAGGCTAGGAGCAACAAAGCAAAAGCCGAAGCATTTGTCTATCATCTGGTGAATGTGTTCTAGCCAAACTCTCCAGACAACATACAACCTTAACATAACACATGAGGCCGAACAGTTTTTAGAATCATCGTATCAACTTGAACCACCCTTGGAGAAATTTACTACCAAACAAATAGACCAGAAAATGCAATCAGGCTTGAACTGTAAAAAGTATCCTAGATACCATCTGATTATAAGAATTCTCCAAAAAAGGACTGACTCTGACTGTACTTCAAACAGATATTCAATGCAATTCTAAGAACGAGATACCTATTACCCATGGAGAGTGACACAAATTATTGCAATTTCTAAGCTAAGTAAACCTACAGAGGACATTAAATTATATAGACCTATTAGCCTACTGCTAAAGATTTCAAACGTTTCTAAAAAAATACTGTTAAATAGGTTACAACCAATTCTTGCATAACGCCAACTAATACCTATACACCACTTTGGATTTAGACAACAACATGCCACCACTGAGCAAATACACAGAGTATGTAATTTTATTGATGAAGTTTTAGAAGGAAGGAAATACTATTCAGCAGACTTTTTGGATATTTCTTAAGCCTTTGATAGAGTTTCGCACACTGATCTATTCTACAAACTAAGAGAAGCCCTTTCCTTATAATATTTCCTTATCCTCAAGACCTACATCCATGATCGGTACTTCCTAGTGATACGTTACGAGCAGGATGCAATTCTAAATCCAATGATGGGGTATTGTTGGGTAGTGTTGTGGGACCTGTTTTCTACCTGATATTTACAGCCAGTCTACCTATGAGCAACGATATCACCACAGCAGATTAATGGATATGTTTGCCACGTCAATAGTTTAACTGATATAAATATTACTTAAAGCTTAATTTGTAAAAAATGCAGATTGTAACAAATTGGGATGTCAATAAAAAAAAGAAAGTTTCACAAAAGGGTGTCAACCAACTTAATACGTGGTTTGAAATCGTAGATGGTGGAGTGATTATCTGAAGAAAAAATACACTCTGAAGAGATGAACTATGAACGCCAATGTCGGAAAAACTGAAAATAAACCACAATGAACATTTAGCTTTGACATTAGAAACAACAGCGGAGAATGTCTTCTACAGTTTGCCAGTGAATACTATCTATCTATCTATCTATACAAGGATTTTTACAGCTGTCGCCGCCTTCCTTCTTTCAGCCAACGTCTCCAGTCCTTTCTGTTCTGCCATTCTCCATCTCTAAGGTCTCGTCTTTCCATGGCCTCGTCCACTTCATCCCTCCATGATCTTCGGGGTCTACCTCTTTTCCTCCTCCCTATTGGGCTCCAATCTGAAATCTTTGCTACCCACCTTGTATGATCTGTTCTTTGCACATGCCCATACCAAATTAAACGTTTTTCTTCGATGTAGCTGAGTATGTCTTGTTCTATTGCCATTTTTCGTTTTATCTTCTCATTTCTGATGCGATCCATTTTTGTCACTCTGCAGCTTTTTCTCATGAACTCCATTTCAGTTGCTGTGATTTTGGACCTGTTTCGTTTATTTATTACCCAATTCTCTGCTCCATAGGTCATTATACTGCGTACCAAGGTGTTATAAATTCTCTTCTTTGTATTTCTGGTAATCTGTCTATCCCACAGTACCCCGTTCATTTGTTTAATACATGTTCTTGTCTGTGCTAATCTGCTGGTTGTCTCTTGCTCGGTGGTTCCATTTTTTGAGAGTATGAATCCTAAATATTTGAATTTGTCAGTGCCGTTAATTTCCCTATTATCGTCCATTTCCAAGTTTCTCACTGGTTCTTGCTCTGTTGTTAAATATTCAGTCTTTTCTAGATTTATTTTTATTTTTGAATATTGAATACTATCTAGTGATAACAAATACACTTTATAAAAATCATCCAAGCATACAACATGAACTAGTACAAATAAAGAACATAAAATCAAATCATAAACTGCTAAAAATGAACTGCAGATTTTTTTTTTATTTTGAATTACAATTCTTATTATATATATATATATATATATATATATATATATATATATATATATATATATATATATATATATATATATATATATATATATATATATAATATTATTATTACATAATATGCTTGTTTTTTAAATCATTTAAACAAGTAAGGATGTCACGACCGTAACACAAAAAGATATGCCTTTATTGAATAAACCAAAAATATGAAACAATTATTTTTTAGTTAGTTTTGCTAACTTCCTGGTTAATATGAACCGGACTCAAGAGTCCCTATATTTTTATCTCCGTTCGATCTAATAACTGCTATAAATAGAAACAAAAACCATTTTAACATCTCATTTCAAAGGCATTTCTACGTAATTAATATCCTTAATATTTTTTATTAAACCAATTGTTAATGATCTTATAAATTACTCTTGTCATTTACCAGGTAGTTCCTTTTAATACAATTTGCAATTTAGATATAGATCTCGGATTGCAAGTAATGTTTTTGGGAATCTCTATTAAAAAATAATATCCGGATAAAAGAATCCATAACTAAAATGTTAGAAGGCGTTGATTTAGTACCTATCACGAGATCTTTTATATTAAAGTTTTGGTTACGTCGCTGTCTTAACCACAACCACAAAAATATGAATAATAAAATGAGTTTTAATATTCGTTTTTCAAATAACACCAAAATACTGTGATATGTAATAAAATATAATTTAATAAAATATAAAAAGAAAATAAGTAAAGATGAACTAATAAACTAGGAACAAGGAGAACCTTTTTATTATCATGATTTTTTGATAATACAACATCTAATACTTTCGATGATTTGATAAATGTGTATTTTTTTGTTTATATTCTATATCCTTTATAATTTGCTACTTCATCAATTTGCAGCAATTCTAAATTAAGTAAAAAACATCAACTTAAATGATACACTAATGCCAAAGCAAACATATGACTGTATTTTATAATATACTTCCCTGTTTGAAATCAGACTACAATAGGGTAATAAGTAGTTTAAGCAAATATGCATCATCATCATTATCAGTGGTGCTACAGCTCTAGTGGAGCCTTGACCTTCCCCAGTCTATTTCGCCAGTCGTTTCTGTTCATCGCCAACCGTTGCCAATTTGCCGCGCCGATTTTCCTTGCGTCCTCGTCCACACCGTCCCTCCATCACAGTCGTGGTCTGCCTCTACTCCTATTTTTCACTGGGACCGATAATAGACTTCGTCTGGGTGGGTAATTTTCATTTGGTCTTGACACATGTCCAGCCCATCTAAGCCTACCTATTTTTATGAAGGATATTACATCTCTACCATTTACTATTTTTTTATACTTCTCGTACAATTCGAAATTATATCGCCTTCTCCAAATACCATTCTCACAGAATGCGCCCATTATTCTTCTTAGTATCTTCCTTTCGAAGACGAGCAGAAGATTTGCGTCTGTTTTGGAGATGGTCCATGTTTCTGACCCATATGTCAGCACTGGTAGGATGAGTGTTCTATATATTATTATTTTGGTTTTCTGGCTTAAATTTCTGTTTTTTTAGCTGCTTGCTTAGTCCAAAATAACATTTGTTTGCTAGCAGTACCCTCCGTTTTACTTCTTCAGATGTGTCATTATCGTTTGTTATGAGAGAACCCAAATATGTAAACTTATTTACTACCTCAAAATTATATTGTCTATACTGAAGTTTTCTTCGGCGTTTCTAGCTCTATCTCTTTTATTTGGAATAGATGCTAACATTTTGGTTTTTTCCTCGTTTATTTTAAGGCCCATAGTTTGTGCGGCTGTCAAGAAGGTGGAAGTCATCTCTTTAAGTCCTCGTGTAGTACGTGCGATCAAATCCAGATCGTCAGCGTAAGCCATAATCTGTGTTGATTTATTAAAGATTGTTCCCCTATTGTGTGACTCGGCATCTCTTATAGTCTTTTCTAACGCTATATTAAAGAGAAGGCACGCCAGCGCGTCTCCCTGCCGTAACCCTGCATATGTTTCAAACGCTTGTGACATATCGCCTTGTATTTGCACTTTGCAGATCACTTTACTCATAGTTGTTTTTACGAGACTTATTAATTTATGGGGAATGTTAAGTTCATTCATGGCTTCGTATAATTTACCTCTTAGGACGCTATCATACGCTGACTTAAAGTCCACAAAGAGATGGAACGTGTCAATATTAAATTCATTGGTTTTTTCTAAGATTTGACGTAGCACAAAAATCTGGTCGAAGCAAATATGCATATTTAAGTGAAAAATGGTGTATTAATAAACTATTTTAGCCTGCGTTGCCATATGACAAAGCATATGAAGCTCTCCAAAAAGCATATGAAGATGATTTAGATATGGATCAGATATTCGTTGAACCTCCTGGGCCTAATATTCTAACATGATCAATGAGGTAAGCTTCTTCAAAAAATGCTCCTGATTTTCCTGTAACCAAGGATGAAATAAAATGTGTCTTAGGTATCTTACTTGTCTCTGGCCACAATCCACATCCAGGTAAAAGATTTCATTGGGATTCACGTCCCAATTTGAATAATCAGGCTATTAGTTAATCAATGAGAAGAAACCTGTTTTTGAAATAATGAAATACATACATTTTGCAGATAATCATAACATGGATGTAACGGAAAAAGTTTGTAAACTAAGACCCCTAGTTAATCTACTAAAAACAAATTTTTTAAACTGCTTTATTCCAGAAGAGAACCTAAATTATGACGAGTTCATGGTAAAGTATTATGGTCGCCATGGATGTAAGGAGTTTATTCAAGGTAAACCCATTAGATTCGGATTTAAAATGTGATGCGTAAATGCTGCTTTAGGTACTTACTTAATTTTAATATGTATCAAGGTAAAGACTGTAAATCTACGAATGTAGACAAATAAATTTTTGAAAGGTTCACTGCACCTTTTATCTCTGTGCTAGGTGAAATTGAAACAAAAGCTTTTTCAATTAAGTTTATGTTTTGACAGCCTATTTACCAGCATTAGTTGCATTACCACCAACATACCCTATTACACCAAAATATTAAAGATTAAAAGGATACAACGCTGCCGAAACTATCAGAGAGAATAGAATACCAAAGACCTGTCCTTTTACATCTTCAAAGTTTTACGTAAAACCAAAATGTTCGGTTCACATCTAAACGTTTCCAAAACTAAAACTTTAGTATTTTCAAAGACACCAATAAACGTACAGGTGTATGCCAAGGGTCAAATAATAGAACAGGTAAATTCCATAAAATATTTGGGAACAAATATCAATAGTCAGTGTAATCCAAAAAAAGAAATCCTATCAAGAATCGAACAAGCAAGGAAAACATTCATGAGCATTAAAACATTTTTTACAAGATCAGACCTTAGTCTTCAGCTTAGAATCCGAATGATCAGATGTTACGTTTTTTCTGTCTTACTGTATGGCTGTGAAAGTTGGACAATGGACTCTGAAATAGAAAAAAGAATAGATGCCTTTGAGATGTATATATACAGACGAATGTTGAGGATTCCATGGGTACAAAGAGTTACTAATGTTGAGGTACTTCGTCGCATGTGTAAACAAAAAGAATTACTAAGAATAATCAAAGAGAGGAAAATGCAATACGTGGGTCATGTGCTGAGAGGCGAAAGATATGAATTACTTCAAGTTATACTGGAAGGAAAAGTACAGGGCAAAAGATCGGTAGGAAGACGCCAGAACTCGTGGCTGAAAGACCTGAGGAGATGGTTCGACTGCTCATCCGCAGAGATCTTTCGCGCAGCAGTTTCCAAAACTACAATAATTGCCATTTGGATCGCCAACCTTCGAAAGGAGACGGCGCAATGAGAAGAAGACAGGTGAAGGATGTTCGTCAATTATTCGTACAATGCTCAAAAAATGTAATATTGGGTTGGTTTAGAATGTAATTGTATATTTCATCAAACCTATATAAATGTTTTTAACATGCATGTGCAATAATTTTTTGACATAGTCTGTAAATAGAAAGTAGTAAAAAAGTAAAATACTATTCCTTACAATTACGGAAACAATAAATGACCAAATCTTTTTTAAAACTTTCCAATAAAAACTTATGGCTTCTATCTGTGTACATATACACATACATATTATGTACACAGATAGAAGCCATAAGTTTTTATTGGAAAGTTTTAAAAAAGATTTAGTAATTTATTGTTATATTGTATTGTTATATATATATATATATATATATATATATATATATATATATATATATATTGTTATTGTTATAATTGTATTGTAAATTGAGAAAGTTCTTCCCACATCAACGGATATAATGGGAGCATATTTTAAATTTATAAAAATATTTGGCTCTAAATCTATTTCTTTGCAAAAACTACCAACAAGAACGTCAGCCACCTCAATAAGTTTCTGAAAAACATTGTTTTTTTTTAATTATTGTTTCAAACTTTTGAAAAATATCTTTTCCAGTTCTGTAGAATGTAAGGCTAGGCTTTCTACTAAGGACAACTTTGATGATTCTAATTGAGTGTATTATAGTTTTTTGAAGCAAACCAAAATTTGATTTGATGACTGAAAGCGGAACTTTTATCCGTTAAGTATATAGGAAATAGTCTGAATAGAAAAAAGCGGCTTTCAACCATATTTCCCATCGTGTTACATGGGTATGGTTCTGGTGAAAATGGAATATTTGGAAGCATTTCTTTATAATATAAGTTGATTTATTTTAGGAGATTTGAGAAATACTTTTTTATGCTTGATATCAGGGAGTTTAAAAAACCTTTTTTCTTATTTTTTCGCAACTCTGTTGATTCTATGTGCTCTGTTGATATGGTAAAAAAGTAACGTGTATTAAGTTGGTATAAAATGTTTTTCAATTTTGTTCTACCTTTACCATTATATGGTGCAGCATCGGAAAAAAAGCAAAAATTTATGGCTAGGAATAGCTGCAGGGGAAAAAAAATTGATATTTCCTTATGTACAAAATGCGATATTATTGCAAAGTTACAACGAGTTGAAATGGTTTCTATTTAGAGTCCTTTCACTTGAAATATTCAATTTACAATATTTTTTTAAAAAAGAAGTTAAGTTTTCATTGGATAATTTTGAAAGCGGTATATTTGAACAATTTAATGCACGGCACAAGTCTTCATTAAAAGTATCTTGTTCGTTTCTTTCTTTCGAACTTGACCGAAAAGACTTAGACGCCAAAGCTTGATATTTTTTCCAGATTAAGTTTTGTCTTTTTTGGCTAAAAGTGTCGCAGTTTAGACATGTGGGTCCATCTGGAATTTCTTTTGGGGTAGATGGGTTTTTAGGTGTTCCTATTGGGTTTTCTTCAAATACTGGTATTTCTGCCTCAGTCGTCTTTTGGATAGTAGGTGTATTCGGCTCACTATTTGTTTGGTGTATATTTTCCTCTGTACTTGCGAGTCTTCTAAATAGTAAGAACGTCTCTTTGCAAAAACTTTATAGCCTTTAATGTGGCTTCTAGTACTAGAATTCTGTCGGGCAAGTTTAAGATGGTATTTTAACTTATGTGGTTTATTCCAGTATATTCAGTTTCTAGCTTTCTATCGTTTGTCTATGTCACTCGTCTTTTGTCAGTCTGTTTGTTTATGAATATTTTTCAAGTTTGTTTTCATGACCACTCATTTATGTTCACTCGTCTTTTACAACATGGTCATAACATAATCTATCTAAGGTATTATTGTACCCAAGAGCAAAATATCTCCTAATGTTTTTAAATTCGGCCTTGAACTTTGTACGGTGGCTATTTATAACCTCTTTAATCGATATCACGGAGTCGAATTTGGCTACCATGATGTCTATAAACTTAACAGTAAAATCAAGCAAATTCAATAAATTCGTACAAATTTATATTCATAATAATCCTAACAACTTTATCGAGCCCAAAGGTCATTAGCATACATTTAAAACCACTCTATCACAATATTTTATTTGTTTACATTATTATGTCCTAAACACAGTTCAAAACTTGTAATCCTTTGATTACCTGTTATATATTTACATTTTGCATTTTAGCAGTCTATCCATATATGAAGGCTTCCAAGAAATACGTGAAGATACGTGAGAAATTTTTAAAATGGAATGTAAACTACCGTATCCTATGGCGGATCAATGGGGGACATCCATTAAATTATATAAAAATTTTATTCTATGGTATAATCTTATCGCAACTTCTATTCGCTTATGGTATAATTTTATCTTATAGCAATAAATGTTTTCACTAGCAACTCATTTCTGTTTGCACCAGTATTTCTGTTTCTTCGTTCTTAATGTTTCGGTCTAAGTCATAAGCCCACTCGCACACAGACAGCGGTCAGGCGTTCTGAGTTCTGCGTTCTTTGTAGAACTTACATTCTAACCTAATAACACACTCTGTCAACGATCAGACCTTGGGCCGTGCCTTGGCGATCAGTAAGAACCATTGCGGTCTGGCGGTCTGTTCGCAGAAAGACAGAAAAATTAGTTTTATTTCGAGAAAAATGTTTATTATATATTTGAGTGACAATAACTATAAAAATCGTGACAAAAAAAGCAGAAGCTTAGCCTAAAATCGCAAGAGAGATGGGAACTAATGATTAAAGCTCGGATTTATAGGCAACAAAAATTGAAGAAAAAGGCGCCTATATAGGCAAAGATTTTTATTAAAAAAGGCAGGAATATTAACATTTACGCAAAATATAGGCAATAAAGGAATATAACTTATTATTTATTGTACAAAGTGAATTAACGTAATATTAACTTAAGGCAGGTATATTTAAACATCATAATCATAACATTAGTATAAATAAACTAGTAACTAAATAACTGTAAATTAATAATTAAACATTGTAACCACTAAAAATTTTATCATTAATAAAAAATACCAAATGTTTTTCAATATTTTCGGTCTTAAAACTATGTCTTCGATCACTTAAAATTAATTTGTACATTGAAAACGAACGTTCGACATCGACAGATGTAATTTAAGAATATTTCAGAGCGGATAATAAATCTGGCATAATTTGAAATTCCTCGGAAAATGTCCCATTCAAAACTTTAGCAACATTAGATAAAAACGAAAAACCTTCATTCTTGTCGAAAACATATTTCATTTTTTTTTAAATTAATTGACCGTTACTTCCAGGTGCCGATTTAATTTTCGTGTTTAAATTATCTATTAATTTTACTGACTCACATAAATTTATCTCTTGTTTTTGTGGATAACTAAATGTGGTTACTATTAATTTATAATTGTTATTGATATAAGCGAGTTCCTATTTCAATTTGGGATTTTTTAATATTTTTTTTTGCTTCTCGAATGGCTTCGGAAATATCATCATCAAATTCTGACATAACTAATTCTATTTCATTGCAGTGTTCAAAGTAAAAAAAAAACTGCTTCGAGCCAGGTTCCCCACCTTGTAATTACTGGTTTAGGTGGCAAAGGGACACCGGGAAGTCTTTCTTTATATATTTGCACCCTCAACGGAGTCTTTACAAAAACTTTTTTCATAAAATTTATAAAATTATTTACCAACGGAAACAGATTTCTTATTTCTTCAGCAATTCTATTTACCCCGTGGGCTACACAAGTGCAATGAATTAAATTAGGATAAAAAAATCTTTAAATTAACAGCAGCTTTTAACATATATGCCGCAGCATCTGAAAGCATTAAATCTATTTTATTCACTGGTATAGCGTTGGGTAAAAAGAGGTTTGTTAAACTATCTTGTATAAATCGACTTATTGTTAAATTGTTTGTTTTTTCTAATTCTTTAACGGCAACTAAATAAGGTTTTCTCGCAAAGTTTTCGTTTAAAATTCCAATCATTAAATTAGCTATATACCTGCCGCATACATCTGTTGTTTCATCCACGATAATATACAAAAAATTGCCCTCTAACTCCCGCTTAAGGCTGTTTTATCGGTGCACCAAAACCTAGGGACAGTGTTTTCTCTGTTATTTACTGACAAAATGTCTCGAAATTTGGACACTTTATTCGAAATTATGTTGCCTTTAAACTGATGGTTTTACTTTTTTTATTTTTTTGAAACTTCTGTTAAAAAATTGGAATATACTGTTTAACGTTCTATTATAACCAAACTTTTTACGCCCATCACTCGAAAGAGTTTTTTTTTCTGTAATCGTTGATTTTTGTTTCACCTTTCTGTGTCCAGTAATAGTCGAGAAAAGCGTGTTCCAATTTTAAAGAAAATTGCTAAGAAATACTGAAATCTAATAGTGAAACGTGTTACTCATCATTAGGCTTAGTTTCATCGTTATCGCCTTCGTGACGTCAAATCTCATGAACGTACGGTCAGTTAGTTCGTGTTAAAACTAATTTGAATGGAGAATAATGTATTTGTTGTCATTAAACTACCCGTCGGCCGGCGGTACTGAGTAAAGATGGTCTCGCGTAAGCAGTGTAGAAAAGTAAGTGATACGCCCATTTCAAATCGCAGTGTACTTGAACTGCTAAAACAGCCTTAATTTTTGAAATACATTCCACATAACATTTTTCCACAGTATGTTTTCTCAATGTACTCTCGTCCGGTAAGGATTTATTAAGATATTTTTCGAAAAAGCATTTAAAACTAGGGTTATTAACTTTATATAGAGGAATGTTGGATGCAATCATCATCTGGCATAAATCAAATTTAAGTGCGTCTTCCTCCTTTTTTTTGAACTGCTGAAACTATCCCGCAGAGATATTTGGGCTTACTTAGAGGAATTTTATTTTTCCAAATTACGTTTATGAAGTGGGGTTCCACAATGCTGGTCAGTAAAGTACTTTTTTCTACTTGAAATCTGAGAATTAAAAAAAAATAATTAGAATTCTAAAACTGCTCTAGAATTTAGTTATATTGTGGGACGAGAAAAAATAAAACTTACCGATTTGCCGCATGGTTTACAAAATGCTCCATCTCCTTCTAGAGAAAGTTCCGAATAAGGTGCGATCCATAGCCTTAATTTAGATGTCATCTTTTCACACAAATGTCTAAACCTTTTTAAAACGTGTTCTTTGCTTTTCGGTATACGCAACAAAACTAAACTAGGATATAGCAATTTGTGACTAAACTCTGATACAGTAACCGACTGTACAACTGATAATAAACTAATAAAGTTTAGGGATTTCCAAATAGTTAACCCTCAAGTCTCGATTAGGTACATTTTCCTAGAAATTTGTTATATAAACAAACCATTAATATTTTATTATTGACCCAAAATTTTATTATAGAATGGTTTAGTAATAGAATAATATCATGGGTGGTACCATGAAATTTTAAAAAAGGCACAAATAAGCGGAATTTACGAAAAAAGGCAAAAAGTGCAAAAAACAATGGGCAAAAATAGGCAAAATAGGCAAAAAAGGCATTTTGCCTATAATCCGAGCTTTACTAATGATGTAGAGTAAAAATATATATATCGATGGCTTAATTTGCAAACTAAGCTAACTCCACTTTTTTCGTAATATCGTTTTATTTGTGTATTGCTTTCTTTACCCAGCTATATATCAGTTCACAAACTGCTAACTCCTAATTTTTATCGTAAGCCTTTTAAATAGCCTGCCCAAAAACAAGCTACCTCCATGCATAAAACCCCCAATACGGTAAAAGCGCCAACTCCGTGTTGCGCGAACCGTTAGAAAGTAGTTTAAACGTGTGGAATCGTGCCCAAATGGTTGTTATCAAAACAGTCGCTTTATGATTATTATGTTTCGGACTGGTGTTCTACAAACAACGTATTGTCTGTATCAGTGACAAAATTTAATAACACTTTAGATACGGAAAACATATCATTATTTCATCCCTAAAAAGACGCCTGCGAAAAATGCACGTCATATAAATTGGGTTTTATATCTGAAGATGAATACAAGAAACACACAACAAGAAAAGAGCAGGCTCGTGCTGAAGATTACGTATTTGCAGTTAATGTTCAGGCTCTGCTACAGCACTAAAATTTAATGTATCATTACTGTATTACAAATCTAAACTTAATGTGCATAATTTTTTGTGCATTGGATTTAAAAACTAAGGAAGCATACTGCTTTTTATGGAATGAGATATAAGGTGGAGTTTCCGCTGAAGAATTTGCTTCTATCATTTCATACTTTCTTATAGATAAAGTTCTACCACAAATCTTGGACACCACAGACAAAAAAGTAGTGATATACAGCGACGGATGCGCAGCTTAAAATCGAAACGTTACGGTCTCAAATGCTTTGATGAATGTGGCGATGACCAGGAACATCGTTATTGAACAGAAGTACCTTGAAGTAGGTCACACATAGATGGAGGTAGATTCTACGCATGCCTCCATCGAAAAAAAAACTTCGAAATAAAATTATTAATGTACCTGCTGAATACATTGGTATTTGCCGAAGCACTCGCAAAAATCCAAAACCATACTACGTTGAATATTTAGCACATTCATTTTTTAAGTCGTTTAATGATGTCAAATTTCTTAAATTCATTCAACCTGGAAAAATGAAGGGGAATCTCGAGGTAAATTTTTTCTTCACCTTTGACAGGTAAGGTAGTAAACATTTTTAATTTTTCTTTTCAAGGTTAATGAAATCAGAGCCCTGAAATATACGTATTTTATAAAGTAAATTTTGAAGAAGAATGGAACGGCGTGAAAAAATGACTAATCCAAAGGAGTTTGCTCAGCTGCCAAACTTCCATTCTGATAGATTGCCATTAACCATCAGAAAGTTCCAGGATCTTGAAGATCGAAAAACCTCCATCCCAACTGATTATCATTCCTACTACAATAATCTACCTCATAAATAAACATTTTTTTTAAAATCTAAGTTTTTTATACTGTAACATTTTATTTTTTCTTGATACTTTTGAATTTTAGTTCTTTATATTAATTTGTTTTAAAAGATGTTCAAAAAAACAGGATAACTCCATTTTTCTATTTCTTACTGAATATGTAAAAAAGCTAACTCCTTTTTCTTTTAAGTAGTAAGATTCCTAAACTATTGAAAATTAAATTTAAAAAGGCATCATAAGGGATAAAATTGTGGACGAACACCGTCGAAAATCCGACGGTGTAAGAACTATCACTCCAGGTGGTACGGTTGGAGTAAATATTAGTCTGTCTCAATTGAATCTTATTAAGAATTCACTAACTATGATAAGATCGTAGCGTATACACTTTCGGATTCAGATACTTACTAAAACCCGTAACAATAAAAGGTTTAGTAACAATTTTTTTCATCTTACTTCACTTTCATCTTCAAGTAATTCAGCAAAAAGAGCCCTATATTCTCCTTGATCTTCTCGTTGCTATTAATTGGATGCACCCAGCGTTTACTTTTCTTTTTCTTTTTCTTGGACGCCTCCAGGCTCAACAATAGTACTGCTTCTTCTTCGTTGGAAGAAAAACATGTTTGAGGTTTAATATTTTGAAAGAAACTGGAACGCTGTTAATTATCCGACGCGTATGTGCCCTCGAAACTTCAAAAAAAAACGTAAAACTCAGAATGCCTTATTGACTAACTCTGTGTGCTAATGGGCTAAGAGTATCCCAGTAATTTGATGGCAAAAAAATAATAAAGACAAGGTAAGAAAGAAATACAATGTTTTTATACACTATGAACAATTAAACCATATAAAAATTATTATATTCTGCAGACGACAGTAACTGAGATATGAAATATATGGATATAAAACTCAGGACATGGTTTACCATATCCACTACCAAATTTGTCAAAGCAGAAATAAAAGGGGCCAAATCCATGCCATAATTGCTGCGATCTGGTAATGAGTAGAAGCCAGAAATAATGTAAGATTTATGCTTTAAATTATAGTGTTGATTTTTTAATAAAATACTTACCTTATAAGACATATTTCAAAAAAAGTATTGTGTACACTCTGTATAAAAATCCAAACAGATTTATTTCCATTTTGTTCGAAAAGTTTGTCTGCTTATACCAGCTTCGTTTGTCATACAAAACACTTCTCGACTTTACTAGGAAATAAAAAGAGCATTTCTTTTCCAAGACAATTATTTATAAGAAAGTATTCAGCGAGCACCGAATACCTTTTAATGGCGTCGATAAACATCTTTTATGTAGTTTGGGCAAACCAAGATATCATCGTTAAGTAGGCTCTTAGAATATTTTAAACAATGTTTGAAGAAGAGCTTCATTGGCGTGGATAGCTTTTCTGAAACCTCGTGGAAAATAATTTTAATGGCCAATAAAATAAAAGCTCGTAAAATTAGAGTATATTATTATTAAGGACTGGAAAAGATGCACAAAAAAAAGTTTAAATATGCATGCAATATGCAATAATATGAAAATATGCATTTATAATTTAGATATATGCACTTTTTTATAAGAGTAATTTTAAAGTTTACATTAAATACAGTGTGGTTTAAATTTAAAACAAATTGTATTATTAATTCTTGATGTATTGGTTTTGTAAGAAATGAAACTGCAAAATATGCAATATCTTAAAATATTTTAATTTTAATACAAGGATAAATATGAATACAATAAAACAAAGAACACAGTCGTATAATTCTGTCAAAATTGCCCCAACGGAAACGTACTCCAAATTTTGGGGTAATCTTCAGCATCACAAAAAATGAAGATCAATTAAATTTTAGCCCAAAATATTGGCACATAACCTGAAAATTCCATAAAACGTTAAAAATCTTTTTTGACCATAACTCGCTTAATTTTTTATCAAATGATATTTTGTTTTTTTTTTTAATTAAAGGTCTTTTTGTGCTCTACAAACCTGTTTGAACAAAAATGAGTTGGCATAACATTCAAATTGATTTGGGCGTTTGAAAATTTGAAACGCCTATAAAAAAATAACAAAAAAATTATATTACTCGAAAAATATATATATATTTATGATGTGCGATTACCAAAAAATATTCCAGAATTTTTTCAGAATTTCTAAGGCGCTACAAGGTAGTTAAAAATGAAGAAACCTTTTTTTGCCATGTCAATATGTCAATATCCTTAATTTGGACCTTAGTTGAATCATTTTGGGTCCTTAGAACCATCATTATGGTGATTTCAAAGACCAAAATCTGATTTGACCCGTCACTTCGGTTCTCCGGTGTTTTCACCGTTTTTGAATTATACCTTTGGTAATTAGAGGTACGCTACTCTTTTGAAAATAATTTATGCCATCAGTTGTCATCAATACCTTTAATTTGGAGTCTGAATAGACCATTTTGGGTCCTTACAACAGAAGTTGTGATGATTTAAAAGATAAAAATCTGGTTGGAATCTTTGGTTTTCCGGATATTTCGCAATTTTTCGTTGGTTTGTGTTATATTTCTAGTTAAACTATTATTTAACCAACTTTTTTTTAAAATTAAAATCAAAACCTTAAGCTGAACCCCAGATTTGGCCCTATGGACCACTTACGCTAAGCAATATAAATCAAAAATTGATAATTTGATAAATAAAAAGGTTTTGTCAATTTTTTTCTATTTTAATGGGTATTTAACTCAATATTCACATATGAAACATTTACTGTACGTAGCTGTGGTTCTTTAAAACGGTAATGAAACATATATAATTTCTTTTTCTTCTTTAACATTAAGTACATTAAAATATTGAGCCGGAAGACTGAAAAAGCGGATACAATATCGGAATAATCTTGGCTGCTTTTTACTTGTTGGCTACTTTTTACCTGTTGACTTTAACATTTCACCTCTGAAGTCGACTTTGTGTAAAATGTATACCTCGTGTTACATTTTCCCAGCAGTGTTTTGTATATAATAATTTTAGTTCTTTTTTGGATATATCTTGAGTGGATTGTTTTTAGATTCCATAGTATGCTCTATTTGTAAGCTTTATTTGTCTTTTAATTTATTTGCTTGAGGAGAATCTTCGTTGAGGACTAAACCGACCTGTTTGATTGTCGTTTCCAATTCTAGGAAATAATGCTTAAGATCTCGTTTGCGACGAGCTATTATGTTAATTGCATCAACCTATGGTAAGATTTGTATCTATCTATTGTAAATAGTACCGCAGTCTCTAATATCTATGTCTCGGATTGACTTGTTCAAGATAATATTAAATAGAAGGCAAGCCAGGGCACCTCCTTGCCTGAGTTCATCCTTTTACAAAGGTTCGAGAATTTCTCCCTGTATACTAACACTAGCTTTTAAGTTAGACATTATCATTCTCATTAATCAAAATAGTGCTTCTGCTATACCAAAAGCACGAATTGATTGGTATAGTACTGTTGTCTTGACACTGTCGTATGCGGCCTTAAAGTTGATGAATAGGTGATGGGTTTCAATGTTAAATTCTAATGTTTTTTCGAGGATCTGTTTATTGGATGAATATGGTCAATTGTTAATTTTTTTAAAGTAAATTCAGCCTGGTATTTTCCAACTATGCCCACTTTGCAAACTTGTAGCCTTTTGTAGAGAATATTTGCTAGTATTTTGTAAGCAGTTGCTAACAGGGTTATACCTCTGTATTTGTCACATTGGAGTTGATCGCCTTTTTTATGTAACGGGCATATCACGGCTTGAGACCATTCAGTAAAAATTTAATCAGTTCCTGGTAATTTTTTCTTTTTGAGCTTTTTAATGGCTTGGGCAACCTCTTCAATGGTAGGTGATCTTTCTTTGGTTTAATAGATTCCAATCATTTCGACTCGAGAAGGTACTCGAAAAGCTCTCTTCGGTTTGAATGTTCTTACACAAAGATGCTTAGACGTTAATCATGAAGTACATGCATGTTTTATAGATTTTGAAAAAGCGTTTGGTATAGTACGCCATGATAAGCTAAGAGACATTCTTGACAGAAAAGACATAGATAATAAAGATCTGCGAATAATTCTCAATCTATATTGGAATCAGAAAGCTAACATCAAAATAGAAAATGATATGATTTGAATATTGCATTTTAATTTGTATTGTATTATTATATTGAGTTATGTTGCAGTGTATTGTATTGTATTTTATATTAATAACAAAATAAACAATGAATTTTACTGCAGAGTATGTGTAAAAAATTTTTTTTGCATTCAATTCTTTTCATACATATATGAAAATAAAAATATACATTTTCATCAAAATATTGATTTAATACTTCAATTAATATACTCCTATTGCAGGCCAAATGTTGTTTATATACAGCAAACGATGCACCATATACCTATATACCTAATTCTGTTTCTCTTTCTGCTCTTTCTTACCTATAGCATTACATATATAATGATTGTGCAGATTGACTCCCATATAAATTTGTAACGGCGAACGCGTGTATAGAAGTACAACTTCTACCAGCAGTCCCACTGAACTGCCAGTATCTTATCACTACAGCTGTTTCGGTAGAGTGCCTTTCTCAAATGATCTATTTTTGGTATGTAGTCTTTAACTAAAAGTATTTGGCAGAAGAGGACCAGGACACCGTCGTATCTCGTGGTTGAAAAATCTCCAACAATGGTTTGGGATGACCTCAGCGGAGCTGTTTCGCAGAGCAGTCAACAAAACCATGATAGCCTTGATGATCGCCAACATCCGGACCGGATAAGGCACTGAAGAATAAGTCTTTAACTGAACTTTATAGTCTCTAACTGAATAGGTTGAGGAGGGAAGAACTGTTTGTCTCAAGTTGGTCATTCAGAATTATGTCTGTATTTTTTAATTTGTTAACTTCCATAGATTCTAATAAAGATAGCTTAAGACCTTTATTTTGGATGTAAAGAATTTAAAATTTGTCATTAAAAAAATGATTGTGGTCTAGGAGGTAAAGCGCGTACATGGAATCTGAATCGGATTTATTATTGAAATCCCCTTTATGTTCTGCTACACGTTTGTTAAAAGTTCTACCAGTTTGACGGATGTAAGTTTTCGTTCGTCACGTTTAAGTTTGTATACATCACTGTATAAATGCTTTTTCTTTTGGATCTTGTTGTTTTTAATATATTTGTCTAAGTTGTTGTTTGTTCTAAAAGCTGGTGGTATTCCTTTCTTTTTTATGTGTTTGGCTATTTTTGTTGATATCTTGTCTGTATATGTAATCGAGCAGAAGGTACTCGGTTTTTTCTCTGGTGGTGGAAATTATAATTTCAAGGCTTTCTTATGTAGTTGTTGATTTTATTTATTGTTTGTTCGTTCTACCCATTGTTTACTGCTATTTGCTCAATGATATTTAATTCTATCTTAAAGTTATTTTTTGACATCGGAGTAAGTTCAATTTGGCTGTGGAATGAATTAATATTTATAGCGACAATGCGCTGTCCTGAGTTTTGCATTCGGCTAGGAAACCATGTTGAGGTTCTATTACCCAGGACCTCCACATGAAGAGTATTTGGCTGATAGTTGTGCCCTATCGCGCATCAGAGTGCTATAGAGGGGAAAGGGATGGTCTGGAGCATTGAAGCCCGGTAGGGTGACTCCTGTTTTTACTCGAGTTAACACAACTCGCTCCAATGAATTGTTACACCTGAACGTAATTCTCAGGGGTGAACATTTCTCACAGGCTGGGTTTAATCAAATTGCTTGCTGAATTAATATACGATAAAAATTAATCAGAATGGAAAACTGCAGAACCCCCAGAATGGAAAACTGCATATATCAGCAATCTATACAAAAATAAAGGCGACAGAAAAGATTGTAAGAACTACCGAGGGCTTAGTGTAACTAACTCAATCTGTAGAGTCTACGGGAAGATAATTAAAAGCCGAATTGAAGATTGCTGGGAAGACGCTGAAGATCAGTGTGGCTTTCGTACTGGTCGTTCTTGTATAGACAATGTGTTCTGCCTAAAACAAACAATAGAAAAGCGTTTAGAACATAATATGGAGACACATATGGTATTTATTGATCTTCAAAAAGCGTATGACAGTGTCCCATTAGCTAAGCTATGGCAGGTGCTAGAAGACAAGAATATTCCACCGATTTACATTAATGCTGTAAGGGAGTTGTACGATGATATGACGAGTGTAATAAAGATTGGACAAAAAGTGACAAAAAAGATAAAAGTGACCACAGGACTTCACCAAGGCTGCTGCATTACACCTACAGTCTTTAAGATTTATTTGGAGGGGGTTTTGGATATTTGGAAAAGAAAATGTGAACCTATGGGTGTTAAAATTGGAGACATACACTGTACAGCTTGCATTTTGCTGATGACCAAGTAATACTTGCAGAAGATCAAGATGATATCCACTACATGTTACGAAAAATAGATGAAGAAGAGTACGTAGTAGTTGGAGGTGAAGGAAATCACTTAGAACTAGGAAGCAAACAAATTGAAAATACTGATAGCTATAAATATCTCGGTGTAAACATTACAAACAATGGTCGGAATACAAAAGAAATAGCTACTAGAATTGGTCAAGGAAATTCAGCAATACGTAAACTGAATAGTATACTTTGAAATAACCACATCACCCGAAACACAAAAATTAGGATATACAAAAGTATCATAGAAAGCATTGCTACATATGGTTCAGAGCTTTGGGTAATAAATAAAAATGACGCGTCCAAAATAAAAGCAATGGAAATGAATTATTGGAGAAGATGTTGCGAACTCACTAGAAGAGATAGAGTAAGGAATACTGAAATCAGAGAGCGTATGGGCATAGATATTGACGTCCTGGAAACTATAGAATGCAAAAGGCTGAAATGGTATGGCCATGTAGAAGGGATGAATGATCAACGATGGCCAAAGAGAATGTTACAGTGGATCCCCACCGACCGCAGGAAAAAGGGAAGACCAAGAAGATCGTGGAGACAAGAAGTAAAAGATGCAATGGAAGATAGGGGTCTACAAGTAGATGACTGGAACGATCGCAAGCGTTGGAAGCTAGGTTGTGAGAAACGGCGGTAGCTGTAATAAACTCGTTATATATATATATATAAAAATTAATCAAGTTGCCTGTTAGTTCCTGCAAAACATACCAGTACATTGACTACGTATGTCCACCAACTATAAAATCTGTTTGAATACGGGATGTTTTTAAATCTTTTGTAATATTTTTTTATTTTGATTTGTAGTATTTTGGTCTAAAAATTTTATTGTAAATAGTTAGTTAAAAGTATCTAGTTTCATTGTATTTTTTACGGTCAATTTAGCTAAAAACTTAGTGTCCTAAAATAAATCTCTACCAATTTTTTTAAAAGTTCATAATGCGGAGCTGTATAAAAAGAAACTACAGGTCATTGTGTGATCAGGTTTGTGTAGTTTAATAAAAAAAAGTATAATTTAGGAGGCTGTGGGTTCATGGCATGGAGGTATTTCTGTTCTATTAAATTTAATATTGATTTTGGATTTTCTCATGCCAGCTTAATTTATTTTTGATATTTTTCTTTCGGATTTTTGTTTACTATTTCAATATTTTGATTATTTAAAAATTCTATTGTTTTGTTATTATATTCTATTTTATCTATAGCAATAGTAGTGTTACTGTTTAACGGTTTTGTTGTCAGGGGATTTCCATGTTCCTTTGTGTATTATTTTATGGAAGAATCTTGTTCCTCCTACTATCATATATTTTTGGTACTTGCAAAGTTTGTTAGTCTCAACCAGTTATCATTTGACTCTTCATGTAAGCTCTCACGTCCTATCACGTCATGACCCCCTCCTCCTCCTAAGTGCCTTCTCTGTTGAGATTTGCGATCAATATGGCAAATATCTCTGTATTCTGGGCTTAATGACTAATTCATTTCCTTTTTGTGGGTCCAATCTCTAATGTTTCGTAGCCAAGATTCTTTCTTTCGTCCTATGCCCCTTTTACCTTAAATCTTGCCTTCTAATATTACCTGGAGCTGCTCAAATTCCCTATGGCGCATTATGTGTCCTAGATATGACGTCTTTCTAATTTTGATAGTATTGACCAGATGAGCGCGTGTGTTCATTGTTCTCAGTACTTCTTTATTCGTAGTTCTGCTGGTCCAGCTTATTCTTAGCATTCGGCGGTACATCCACATTTCAAATGAATTTAATTTGTTGACGTCATACTGTTTTAATGTCCAGGTCTCACAACCATATAGTAATAGAGACCACATATAACACTTTAGTGTTCTCAATCTTATTGAGACTGATAGCTTGTGGTTACAGAGCATTTTACGCATATTTATGAAACCAGATCTTGCTATTTCAATGCGTCTTCTAATTTCTTTTGAGTCGTCCAGTTGACTATTTAGTTTTCTGCCCAGGTATATGAAGCTTTGGGAACTCTGAAGGGTGATACCATTCATTTGTATGTTAGGTGTAACTTGTTCATGGGGGTTTTTTATGGAATACCAGAATTTTGGTTTTGGAAAAGTTAATGTCCAAGCCCAGCCTGTGACTTTATTCTGATAATATGTTCATCAATATTTTTAGTTGGTCTTCTGTTTCTGCTAATACTACGGTGTCATCGGCATATCTTATATTGTTAATGATGATTCCATTGACTCTGGCACCGTCAGAGCGATCTTCAAGAGAAGCTCTAATTATATGCTCGGCACATACATTAAATAATAGGGGGATAAAATGCACCCTTGGCGCACTCCTCGTTTTATGTTGATGTACTTGGTGTTTCCGTTCTCTGTTCGAACGTCATGTAATAATTATATTTAAAATAATTTGTCAGTTAATGAAGTGGTTTTTAATCAACACTTCTAACTTTATTACAAGGATGTAATTTAAATGAAAGTCAATATTGATGACTTTTTTTTCTATTTTTTAAACATTTTTTTGTAAGTTTAGTAATATTTATGGAAAGCAGTCCATAGTTATGATTTATTATAATTATTATGAGTATATAAAATTAAATAATCTTTATTTTATTTAAATTTATAATTTAAATTTAAGATGCTGATTTATAGCAAATATTTTCTTAACCGAATTAATCACAATAAATTGATTTGCCATTTTATGTTGGGAATGTAGTCATAAAATGTTTTATTCATTTAGTCTTCTAGTAATATCACCTTTTCCAAACTGATGAAGTAGTAACCAACCGACAAAGTAGAAATACCAAATTCAGCTTTTGGCTTTTAATTAACTACGTCATGATTTACTACGCTGGCTTAAACAGTCTCTGAAAAAGCCAATTTAAACAGGGCGTCACTGAAAAAAATTAGTACGTCATAAAGAAAATTATCAAACCGGTCATTATGTTTGTCTCACTTAATTTGGATATCAATTCAGAAAACCAGATATTAAAGCTCTAATATATTGTTATTAAAAAATATTTTTACGGTTTTATATACCTACTTTAATCTTCTACAATGATATCAAACTTTGAGAAAAAATATAATACGGCGTAGCTTACCTTTGATTTGTCAATTTCGAGATGTACAGTAAAGTAGTTATTAAAACTAACATACAAATTATGGCAACTTCTTGGATATAATGATGTATTTTTTAATTTATCATTATTATTATTTTTTCCTTAAAGAGTATAAACTCTATATTGTCATATCGTTCTATATTTTATATATTTTTCAGTATTATAGTATACATTTTACACTTATTCTGATTTTTTGTTTCAGGGCCACCTACAAAAAAAATTATAAAAAACACAAAAAACCGGCCTCGACCACCAAAAAAATTAAAAAATAATAACAAAAACCGGCGTAAGCCAATAAAAAAAAATTAACAAAAACCCCAAAACCTGGGCACCTAAGACCCAACCCCTTTAGCACCAAGTCGCCGAACTGAGCCGGGGCTTACAGCGGAGACTTAAGGCCCAAGTAAGCAATTTTAGTTCGTGGATAAGCCACATTAAGATAACAGGATTATAGCGACAATGCGCTGTCCTGAGTTTTGCATTCGGTTAGGAAACCTTGTTGGGGTTCTATTACCCAGGACCTCCACATGAAGAGCATTTGGCTGATAGTTGTGCCCCTATCGCGCATCAGAGTGCTATAGGGGAAAAGGGATGGTCTGGAGCATTGGAGCGCGGTGGGGTGACTCGTGTTTTTACTCGAGTTAACACACCTCGTTCCAATGAATTGTTACACCCGAACGTAATAGGGGTGAACATTTCTCACAGGCTGGGTTTAATCAAATTGCTTGCTTACTTGATCGGGATCCAGTCATCATATACTACTAGCCCCGCTAGACCTTGTTGGCCTGGTGTGCTACCACGCTACTTTGAGTTCTATTATTTAACCAATATCCTACTATCGTCGAAGACGTCAAGTCCAAGAAGACTTAATCCAATTTAGAAGTTAAATCAACAAGAGCACGAGAACCGGCGTATCGAACGCTCCCTGGCAGTAGAACACGACTTTTGAAATAGAAAAGACATTGGTCTTAGAACTATTTTAAATTGTGTTGAACTAACCACAGCGTTCTTTGGGACCTGTCACGGAAAAGAGCGAATAAATGCCCCGACGGGGACTTGTAATTGCTATTCCGATCAAGGTCGAGCTGCGATAGCGCTTCGTCGCCAGAAACCTAATGCAAATAGTAACTATAGGAAATACTGTTGGCGAAAGGTAGTAACACGAAGCGACGGGCAGCAAGAGGAGTCGATACGACCGGCAATCTCGTGCCTCTCTTGATGAGAGGGAACGCGGCTACACGAAGTGAGAAGGCCGGCATGTCTGTGGAATTTGAGACATACACCACGCGTCAGAATTCTAACACAAATATTAAGTCATTGTAAGAATACTGTCTGTAAGAAAGCTCGAACTGTTAGAGAATTCTGATTACCGGTGTCCCCTCACCTACTACAGAGGCTCGGCGAAGCTTCTTATACGTAGAGGCCGGAATCCCAAATTAACTCCTTGAAACGGAGATGAACTCTAGAAACTTGAGATCCTCTTTGAGAGCGGCGGTCGTAGAACGTTCAGAAACTCCTGAACACCAGGAGAACGTTACGGCCGTACGACATGCCTAAGGAAAAACTATTGCTTATTTTATTTGATGCCGCACCATATTTGGCGAAAACAGGACAAAATTTAAAAATATTTTATCCAAACTTAATGTATCTCACTTGTTTAGCGCATGGAATAAGCAGAGTTGCGGAGAAAGTAAGAAAAACATTTCCACTAGTTAACAGTTTAATAGCGAGCATCAAAAAGGTATTCCTGAAATCACCTGTAAGCATACAATGTTACAGAGATATGGTTTCTGCTGTTCCACTGCCACCGCAATCCATTTTAACACGTTGGGAAACATGGTTGGAAGCAGCTAATTTCTATGCTGATCTTTTTGTTGATTTAAAAAAAAATAATTAACCTTTTAACGGATGAGATTTGCCTATCTTCATGGGAAGCTATGCAAGCCTTCCAAAATAACATTCTTTAACAGCAACTGTCATTCATAAAATCAAATTATAGTTTTGTCCAGAAAACTATAACTCAATTAGAATCCTTCAAATTATCATTGTTAGAGAGTACAGTTTTAATAAAAGAATTTGAGTGATTGTGTCAAAACGTTAAAGGTACTATCGGAAATGAATTTTTTTAAAAATATAAAGTAACCATGGAAAAAATTAGTAGTTACCGAACCACTTAATTTAGAACCATCTATTATAGTAAATTTGAAAAATGTCCCCGTTACATCAGTTGATGTCGAAAGTTTTTCCATTTACAAATATATGTATTCAGATAGAAGCCATAAGTTTTTATTAGAAAATTTTGAACATGTTAAAATAATTGTATATGTTGTGGATTTATAATATTTTAAGTATTTTTGTAAATAGAAAAATATTGTAAATCTTTTTTATTACATGCATATTTTCTAGACAAATATGCACATTTTGCATAAAATACTGCACATTTTTGCATAAAATACTGCATATTTATGCTCATATTTCATACTTTTTTATTGGCATATTTGTCTAAGTCTACTTATATTAAAATAGAGAATTAAATAGATCTCAAATATGTAAACACCAAATTTGCAACCATTTTGTACTAATTTTGCAATATCTCGAGTTCTAGTTATTGCATTAAAGTTTAGTAAATATTTAATTTTCTTTTTTTTTTTAAGAAACAAACTTTATTTAAAAAACTGTTTGTATCTCTCTTAGGTTACGAGCTAGAGCCTTACAAACAATTAAATTGTTTATTAGAATTGTTTGACGGATCGGATCGAAAGTCACTCTCGAAATTCGTCAGGAGCCAAAAAACAATAAAAAAACTTGGGTGGATCCATCAGAATTAAAAAGGTCGCGGGACCTAGCTGTGGCCCCTAGACTAACCTCCGTGAGTGATGTCGCAAGACATTCGCTTATCTATTTCGAGCTGCCATAAAGAAAAATATTATTGCATGATTTACAAAGTTCAATAGTTGGACATGGTATAGGAAAAAGAACATTAAGGAGAAAAAATTGTACAAAAAATAACTAATCAGCTGATACCAACGGTATAAAAAGCTGTATTTGAATGAATTTGATGTTTAATTTTTTATTTTTTTTCGTATTTTTTCTATAATCAATCAATCAATCAATCAATAATGTCTTTTTATTTCCCATTAAAAAAAAATACAATTTTCCCTTTTAGTGATATTTGTTCTCCTTGGCACATGCCATCAGGAGGGTTGGCAATTTAATATTATTCCCTAATTAATATACAAAAAATTACACTAAGGCTCATTACATCTAACAAGTTCATTAAAATTAATAAAAAATAAATTAAGTAAATATTCATATAAATGTAAGTAATAAACTAAATGTGTATATCCTACTAAGTAGCACTTTGCCCTAGACTAAACAGTAATAACAAAGTATAACAGTAAGGTATATATTGCATTTAAAATGATTGAATGTGTCCCTTAGAGGGGATGAAAGCTGTTGATATAATAATAATAATAACAAGATAGTCAAGATAGACAAGACAGATAAAAAGATAATAACTATTCGCAAATAAATTATTAATACTAATTTTAATATTTTAATACTATTGAAATAACACCATGCTAATAGATTTAGTAATTAAATAGGTTCACTAACTCATACCTATACGCCCATGCTTCCCCACAATAACTTGCTAACTCAGCCTTTCCCTGTCTCATCATTGTAACTACTTCCACTCTACTAAGTTCATGTCTACCCAACCACTTTAACCTAATATGTCTCAACACCGAACATTTTCCCAAAAAATGTATCACATCTTCCCTTTCCTTCGTGTTACACATTGAGCAAAACCTTCTTTCATCATTTCTGCCAGGTCGATCATTCAAATATAGAACTCCACATCTTAATTTGAAGAGCCATCATATGTCCCCAAAATTTTCCATTTCCAGTAGATAATGCATGTTTACTCCTTCTTCTCGCAGTTCTTTGTAGTGTCCACAAAAATTTGATTCGAGTGCCCTATTCTCAGCCTGACGCTGTATCTCCTCCTTCTTTTTTTCTATCATATTCTCAATCATATTAGGCCAGCTTTCTCTCCATTCCCATTCACACCTTACCTCAATTCCAAATTTGTCTCCCATGCTCATCCAATCTTTCCACCAGCCACACCTTGCTCTTATCATTTCTTTCAAAAGAAATTTTGGCAACCTATCACTCGAATATCCTAGTATTTTCTTAACATATTTTTGATGTAAATTCATTGTATATAGGCTGACTCTAGCAATACCTGTCTCCAAATCTAACATAAAGTTAGGACAATACCTTGGACAAGAGAACATTTTTTTTCTATAAAATCTTCTGATTATTTGCACCTCATCGTACTCAAATAGACCCCATACCTGAGAACCATAAGTCAAAATTGATCTTATCACCGACTCATACACTGTTACTTTAGCCAAAAAGGGTATATCAGCCTTAGACACTAACCTACTCCAAGCCGTGTGAATTGCTACTTTTGCCAAACTCTGGCGCTTTTTTAGATGAGCTTTAAACGACAACTTAGGTGTTAGTATCATTCCCAAATAGTTATTCACTACCTCTAATACTCGATCATTCAGCTTCCAAGATTCCCTGATCACACCACCTCCTCTTCTGAATACAAGAATTTTGGATTAATCTAAATTTATTTTTAGATTCCACATCCTACAGTATTTTTCCAGTTCATTAATCATCCGCTGTAGCACCTTCGGATTGATTGCCATCAAAACCAAATCATCTGCATATAATAAAAGTCTTTTTCTATAAATAAACAATAATATAGAAACATTAAACAAATTAAAATAAATCGAATCATTTATTAACTCTATATCAAACAGATATCAATATCCAAAAATATCAAACATCTCAGACATTTTCCCGGTAAATTATCATTAGCACATTGGCATTTCCTGCTAAATATTATTCATTATTTAACAGGTGTTTTTTATCGTAGGTGTAACGGGTTTTAAGTTCCTTATCCATTTTCAAATTTATGATAGACAAAGATTTAAGCGAGTAAAATATGTTTATGTAAAATATGTGGAACTCACATTTTGGCGCTATAAAATTAATTCTAAATATCACAAAAATTTGAACAAATTAACATAATAAATTCATAAAGATAGAAGAAAAATATATAAACGTTCATCAAATAGTTTTAAAGGTAGGTCTTAAACGCTAGTGTCAACAATTTAGAAGAATAGTGGGGCACTTGCGGACAAGATGAAACATTATCTTTTTATGTAAATATATTGTTAAGAAATAGAGGCATTTACTTATTAGGTTTTTAACTGCAATAATCAGTTCAAACAACAAATAAAATCAAACAACAATAAAATAAGTAAAAAAATCGTGAGAATGAACTTCCTTTCGTGAGTTATCTAACAAACATTGTCGGTCCAATTTTGCAAAATCCTATACTTTTACTTACATAATATATATCTCGAGGATAATAATTTCCTAAAATAGGTTTTAGAAATATATTTATTTTACAGGTTACTAAAGGTTAAATAAATACATATTGTAAAGAGCAAAATATCGAGTTCCATGAATTTGTAAAACCAATAATATTTTAAGAAAATTTCGGTTTCTTGGATAGAGGAGAATGTTTATTACCTAATAGTAAAGTAGAAAATATTCGAAAGTAGTAATAACTTTAATTTTGTATTGTGACTGGTTGCTCCTGTGAATATAATTACCATTGGCAATAGCAAACAAATATAACACAATAAGTCATCATGGATAAAGGACTAACATTTAACCCTTAACTGGTATACTCCGTCTGACAGACGGGTTTAAATTTAAAATATATCACGTGAGTGAGAGTGAACATTTTACTGACTCTGAACAATCAGCAGATAATGACGAATCCGATAATGATATAGGTAATGAAGACGATATACCTGCATCTGGAACATTTGTTGGAAAAAATGGATTTGAACGGCGCAAGAACCAACCACCTAAAAACGTCCGCACAAGAAAGCATAACATTATTTTGCAATTACCTGGTTTACGTCAGAAAGCAAAAATACTTGTAACAATCCGAAAGAAATCGTCCAATGGACCAACGTCCAAATAGACTACGAAAAAATAAATTATACTAATAAAACTTCAGCAAGCTACCTTCAAGAAACCACTACTTTAGAGATTCGCGCTTTTCTGGGACTTTTGATATACACTAAAATTCTTAAATCAAATAATAAACGTACCGAGAGGAGTCTCTTTGCTACAGATGCTACAGGGCGAGATAAATTTAGGGCCACAATGTCACAGAAACGTTATCTTTTTCTCTTATCTTGTTTGAGATTTGATAACCCCGATGATTGAGATGAACGAAAAACTAAAAATACAGCAGCTGCTGTATTGGACATGTTTCAAAGGCTTGTTGAAAATTCTCAAGAACTCTTAACTCTTGTATCTTCTGTGTGTATTGATGAGATGCTGGTTGCTTTCAGAGGTCGATGTAAATTTAGAATGTACGTGCTAGCAAAAGCATCTAAATATGGCATAAAGATTTTATGCATGACTGATGCAAGAAGTAATTATTTTTATGATGGATACATATATTGTGGAAAAGGAAGTGATGGTATGATGCTTTCCGAAAATGAAAAATAAAACGGGTGTGGCAGTCCGGTGGGACTGCCGGTAGAAGTTATACTTCTATACACGCGCTCGTAGTAACAAATTTATATGGGAGTCAATCTGCACAATCATTACATATGTAATGCTATAGGTAAGAGAGAGCAGCAAGCGAAAAAGAATTAGGTATACAGGTATATGGTGCATCGTTTGCTGTATATAAACGTTTGACCTGTAATAGGAGTATAGTAAGTAAATGAAGGATTGAATCAATATTTTAATGAAAATATATATTTTTATTTTCATATATGTATAAAAGGACTTGAATGCAAAAATTTTTTTTACACATACTCTGCAGTAAAATTCATTGTTAATTTTGTTATTATAATAAAAATACAATACAATACACTGCAAGATAATTCAATATAATAATACAATACAAGTTAAAATGCAATATACATAAGTATTTAAAAATTGACAATATACGTAACTTAGTTACGCATATGTTTAATTTACCATGATAAAAATATTAATAAAAAAAATATTGTTTGGTGATACAACTGTTAATTTATCTGACATTAACAAATACAATATTTAATTGTTGTTTGTTGTGTATATAAGTACACATTTGAACTTTCTTGAGATATTTACGAGTTTTAATTTATAAATTTCCGATTCACTCCCGTGGAAATTTCCAAAGTCGAACGCGCGTATAGAAGTATAACTTCAAAAACCAAAAACTCGGATTATGTTGTAAATTTTCATTTTATTTTAAAATTTATCATTTTTCCGTATATTACATATATTTAATAAAATTAACGTGGGGTTTTTAAATATTTCAAAAATAAACAAGGAAATTCATATTGGGATTCGAACTCACATCAACCAGCGTATGAACCAAACACGTAAAATATTTGAAAATTAGACATGACACAAACGAATTTCAAAATTGACAGTTCTAGGTCATACAGTGATTTATTGAGATTATTAATCTGAAATACAAAAGACTAAAATAATTATGAAGATTTAATAAATAATACAAAACATATCACATAAATAATAATAATAATAAATATTTTATTATATATATAATATTATATATAGAAATATTAAATATATATACAAAAGGAACATTTTTATTCTCGAGAAAGGAAGAGAGAGAAAATATATCTTCTGTCTCTCTCTTACTCATTATCTTATCATGTCATACTTCTATGACTTCAAAAATACTCCATACCCACACAATAAGTTCTGAAACTTACAAACTCAATCTCAAATCGCAAACTGTAATGTGACAGCGGACAACTGGTTTAGTTCCATACCTTTAGTTCAGGAGCTAAAGAAAAGAGGCCGTACCTGTATGGGCAAATTGAAGAAAAATAAAAGAGAAATTCCTAGCGACTTTCTCACTATGCTCACTATGTTCTCGGCCAACGAAAAGATCATCATATTAAATGTTTTCAAAGCATTACAACGCGATAATCCTACGTGATCTGGAGACAGTGTTGTGGAGTTGTACGCAAAGTACACAGGATGTTCCAAGAGATCAATTTATAATTTAAGAAAGGAGGACAAAGAAGAGGTCATCGCGAATCCTGTTGTAAAATAGGGAGACGATCACTGGAAATTATTGAAAATGTTAAAAATGTAACTCGAAGAAAGGTTCATTCTTTTTATTTTGCCAAGAAAATTCCAACAATTTTAAAAATTCATGCCGCATTGCAAGATGATGATGTACTGGGTATCAGTAAAACTCGATTGTCGAAGAAACCATTAACGGAAAATCAATGTTAATGGAGAGTTCAGAAATCGTTTCTTGGAAAAGGTAGTATTATCGAAAAAGTAAACAGCACAGAGAAAAAACCAAAGAATATATTATGGATAAATGAAGACCATACGGTTTCCAAGGTATGACAAGACAACAATGTTAAAAGCAACCGTCAAGTTGTGTTGGAGGTATTGTCCACAGGTATAAATGCACCGTCGGGAAAAGGGAGGATTATAATTACCCACATATCATTCACGGCAAACCGAACAGTTTCCTACAATAGCGTGGAAAGGAGAGAATATTAGACAGTGGTTAACTAATAAAAATATATATTTGGAGATGACCTTCTAAAATTGGAGCTTTTGCAAATCGCTATTCAACACATACCTTCATACTCATCAAGAATGCATATCGTGGACGAAATAGCCAAAAAACTTAACATTACAGTACTCTAATTACCCCTTTATCACTGTTAATTAAATCCTATAGAGTTGATTTGGGCCCAAGTAAAAGGGGACGCAGCAAGAAAGAAATAAAGATAGAAAAGACTCTTTTCATTTTTGAAAATACGAAAGACGTGAAGAGATGTTTAAAAGCACTTGCTTTTAGTTTGAATAAAAATTTTTAGTAGATATAGGAGAAAACAAAAAATCAAAACAAAAAATAAAATTATACAGAAAAAATAGAGAACAGTTCTAAACACTCCAATATACATATAAAGTTAGTTTATTTATACCAATAAAAAAATTATTTTATACCTTGCCAGTCCTAATCCTGGATAAAGTGTAAAGGGATGTTCGTTCTCGCGATTTCTTTACTTTTTTTATTATTATTTTGTGATTATTGCAGTTGAAAATATTGTACGAAAACGCATACACTTCATAAGAATTTATTTACCTGTGAATCTAATCTTTCGTCTTGTCCGCAAGTAAACCCAAATTTGTATTGTTGCAAATGCTCCGTCAGCAAGCGGGCCGACACAATTTAGAGGCCCTTAAAGAATTATCATTGGGCCTCTTCTGTATCTTAAATTGACGGTTTGTTTTATTTTGTGTAATATTCAAAAAAAAAATTTTAATTTTTTTCAGATTTTTCTGAAGTTGTACCACTTTCAAAAATCCTAAAAACTAGTTTTGTAGGGATTTTCCACATTTTGTAAACTATAAAATAGATCATAACATCAAGATTTTTGTATAGGTAACATATAATTTGAAGTAACTGGGACCTTAAGGACATTTAAAAATTGGGCGAAAGACTTGCAAACCTCCAAAAAGGTTTTTTCAAGGGTTTTCAAGGGTTTTGCCAGTTTTTGAAGGGTTAATTACATTTTTTAGGATTAATAGATACAATCATAATAATTTTTTTTTATTTTTTTTTTTCGTTTTATGTCAGGTATAAAAAATAGGAGAGCATAATTTTAGCTCGTCACTCTCACCCTACACCCAAAAACGTGGTTTATTTTTTTTTCAGTGGGTTGCAATCAATTTAAAGATTTTAAAAAATTCACAGGCGTACGTGAGGCTTTTACATAACTTGTCTATTTTTTATAGACCCGTAGGTTAAGTGTACATAATTTAAAAATGAATTTTTTTAAAAGCGTTTAAGTTTTTGTTGGAGATGAATGCAGATTTAATTTTTTGGTTTTGTGTATTTTATCAAAAATATATTTATAATTTTTTATAGATTTTTCCGTGCAGTGTACCTGCTTCAAAAACATGAAAAACTGGTTTTTATGGGATTTTCCTCATTTTATAGACTTCAGAATGGATGAAATCAAGGTTGTTTATACGTTATGTTTAATTTGAAGGAAGTAAGTCTTTTAGGACATTCAAAAAAAGCCTTTAAACCCCAAAAGACTATATTTTTTCATTGTTTTTATGAACTTTTGCGGGGCTAATAATATTTTTTGAGATCGATACAACCTGAATTATTTTTTTTACGTTTTATGTGATTATAACATGACTCGCAATTTTACCCCGCCTTTTGCCCCTACCACCAAAAACTTTATTTTTTGGTTTTTACTTTTAGTTTTCGTTAGTTTTTTTTCGGTAGGTTGCAATCAATTTAAAAATTTCAACAAAAAATTCACAATTATTCTCTATTTTAGCATGTTTTCTTTCTTTCACAAGTATCTATCAGTATCTCTTCAGTCATCCAGGATTTTTTGGTTTTATTTTTATCTTGTTCCTCTCACATATTTTACAACTTTCATATTAACTTATAGTTTTCAACAGCTGCTTGTAAATGTGTAAATAAATAATTTAAAAAATGTTAGAGGATTACGGAAAAATCTTTTTTTTATAAATTTTCTCCATATTTTTAGTACAAGTTTGTTCATTCAATATTATTTTAAATCATACATGTTTTCTTATATGTCTACAGAATTTACTAGATCATCTCAATCAATACCTTATGTAGCAAAAACGAGTTGTTCAATATCGCGAAAATTTCGTTAGTTTTTTTAAATGGACCCAGTGACGCTACTGGCCAAGCCTCCTGAATCACATTTCTCCCTTCCAATCAACTGGGTAGGCGTGCTAGTTAGGATTTCCCAGACCCGAATGTTTAATGAAGTATAATATCATGTTTTACTCTCATTCTTAAAAAAATAAGCGTCTAAGCGCCATCTCCACACAACAACAACAACACTCTCTCGTGCTTAACACAACGGTCGAGTCTGCCTCAAACCTGACAGAAATCCACAAACTTGAACTTGAAAAAACGGACTTGATCTTGAAAAACGACTATACACATTTATTTCATAGGAATATCGAAATTTTAAATGGTTTTGTCACCAAAGTGTAATGTTTAGAGGTGGAAAAGAAGGCGTGGGTGATAATAATTCGTGTACACATTATGAATGAGTTATAGACTGTGATTGTGACACAAATTTGTATTACTTTGTGATTACTTTAGTGTGATATTTTCTAAGTATAACAATATGTTGTTTATAGCGTGATATAAACCACCAGCCTTTTGTCTTAAGGTAAGTTGACCCAGTTTTTATTATTGTCTTTATTTTTGTGTCCCTTTCTGTATAAACCAACTTTAGCCCATAAATCATGAAACGTTTACTTTAGAGTAAAAATGCATAAATACTTGACGGTAAAAAAATATATAAATATATACAGGGCGTTTCATTTGATGAAGATATAGTGGATATTTAGCTTACTAAATCTTTAGAAAAAAGATTCATATTACTTACTGTGATATTGATATTAAATTCCTCTTTTTTCCGCGCATACGCTACATAGTAAATTACAGCAAAGAGCTGTTACCAAGAAAAAAGACTCTAAAACATAATTATAGAGATATAAAAATTGTGTTAAATTAAAGAAAAAGAAAATATGCTATTGAAAACTTCAAAGGTAGAAGAGTGTAGTTGCAGGCAGTATATACATTTAACGTGATTTTAAGAACTGTTATTCCTGAATAGATTTAAAAGGACAAATCAAGGTAGTTGTATGAAATAATGAACATTGACAATTAAAATGCGGTCTTGAGACTTTCCTAATATTAAAATTTATTCGTAAGCGATTGTACCAAGAGATAAGTAGTAAAGATTAGGGTTTTAGTAAGAAATGTTTGCTATAATAGTAGTAAATTATTTTTTATGCTGTCAAAAAATAGATTCCGATGTTGGATATTCCAAATGGGCTAGGATGACGTAGATTTTGTGTCGACAAGAAACCGGTAGTAATTTTGTTTGTTTATTGGGATGAAACGAGGATAAAGAAAAGTAGGAATAAGGGGCAAGATATGTAGTTTCTTGAAATGTAGGAGAGAAAATCGAGTTTTGAATTTGAAAGAAAAGAAACAAAGGAGTTCGGTACAAGATTTGAAACAAAAAGGTGTTTTTGTTTTCTTCGTAAAATTATAAAAGAAAATAAATATTGTTGTTTTTTTTTGCCGGTGAGTAAAGTGAGTAGTGACAGAAAATTTGGAAAGTTTTGTGGTAGCATCCAAAAAATGCAAGCAGAGATCTCCAAAGTTCAAAATTGTAAGTTCTTTAAATACAAATTAATTGGTGCTATACTGTCTATGTCTTTTTGAGAGGATTAAAGATTTGGAAAGTTAGAAGCAGCAGAAGCTCGGCAATTTGGATATGAAATAATTTTCCTTAGGTGAAGATCAACTTGAGCAGCTGAATCAGAAGGAGTTAGAACCATAGAAAAAGTTTCAAATTATAAATTTTTTTTTATTTTCAAGAGATATTCACAGGGAGTTTAGAGAGGATTAAAAATATTTTATCGGTGACAGTGTAAATAGAAACAATTTTCTCATTAATTCCTAGAACAAGAGAGAACGTTAGGAAAATATGACCTGTGTGTGTATGAGTTTATTCTGTTTAATTTTATGATTTTATATAGCAGGTATAGTAATCTTTAATGAATTTAAAATTTTTTTTATTACTTAATTTTATTTCGATTTAATATATGGATGAGTTTTACATTTATTGGATATTTTTGTTTTTATTATTTATGTTGGTCTTCATACTTGCAAATACAAAAATAAAGATACTGAGCCACGAAAGTACAACCTGAGAGAAATCGAATTATAGGTAAGGTCTTTGATGTAAAATATATATATATATATATATATATATATATATATATATATATATATTTATATATATATATATATATATATATATTTATATATATATATCATCTGGTCTAACTATTTTTCCTTTCTATATTTTTTAAAATAGTAATAATAGTAAATTATACTTTGTTAACGGGCAGCCATTAGATTCTGTTTTTGTATAACGATCTGGTGTTATCATAAACAGCAGCCTAACTTGGTCCGACCATATTACCTCTATTTGTAAACATGCGAACTCCAGACTGTATTTTATTCGGAGGTGTTTTTCGAGAGTTTCAATGCAATCATTCTGTAAACTTTACACTCTGTACGTAAGACCCATACTTGAATACGCTGGACCAACGTGGTATCCTGATCTGATTCGAGACAAGACTATGTTGGAAAACGTCCAAAGAAAAGCCACTCGAATTTCTTTGGGACCGAGAAGACCTTCTTATGCAGAAAGACTTAGTATGGCTAACCTAACTTCTTTTTAACTTCGCCGACAACGTGGAGACTTAATTACAACTTTTAAAATACTAAAATTTAATTTTGGAAATCTCGATGAAATGTTTACCATTAATTAAGATGAACGCCTCAGAGGTCATCAGTTCAAACTGAAGAAAGAAAATTTTTTTAAAAGATCAAGGGAGAACTTTTTACCAAATAGAGTTTTTGAGTCCTGGAATAACCTTAACGATAACATTGTCTCTGCTCCCTCTACCGACTCGTTCAAAAACAGTTGACCGTTTTACATTATAGTTAAAATATTGTTTTTCTTTTAAACCAAAAATTGTAATTTTATTTCTTTTATTTGTAATTTTTGTTTTTTACTAGTAGGTTATTAATGAAATTTCTTTGTTTTTGGGCATAATAGGGACTTAGTTCCTCTGCCCTCGCTTATGTATAATAATAATCTCGTTTGTTGTTTTGGTGATCATTGCTGTTACTTTCTTCGTTAACTCAATCGGTTTCTGTCAAATTCTTCATTAAGTAGACTGGCAAAGTACTTTTTTTTTATCTCTTTTTGACATTGTTTTCGTGAATAAGTATTTCATTATTTTCAATTCGGATAAATCTAATCTCTTGTAAATCTTTTGCTTTCTTTGCTCTTTGTTTTGCTATTTTGTTTGGTACATGAATAACTTTTCTATCACCATCATATCCTGCATGATTTAGCTAACATTCCATCACTGTCTTTGAAGGCACGTACTTTATGCTGGATACCAAACTCTTCATTATCTAAAATTAAATTGGGAAATAAATATCGTGAGGCCTTCTGGTCTCTAAAAGAATTAGAAAGGGATGCTGTATACCTCCAGTATCATTCAACATATACATTGATTAAGCTCTCAGAGAGTGGAAATAGAAATGTAGGAGAAATGAACTGCTGGTAGACCATGCAATACTCTATACATTACATTACGCTAATGATCAAATTGTTATTGGACAGGACGAGCAAGATTTAAAATATATGTTAAGGAAATTTGTGGAAAAGTATAGAAAGTGGGGTTTGGAGGCAATATAAAAAAACACAGTACCTATAGGTATATAGCAAGGGAATAAGCTACGGAAAAACTGTATCTGGACCAGAAAAAAATTTAAGTTGCAGTAATAATAAGTAAGGTAACTAGCACAGGACAAAATCCGGTGCCCTGAATTCGGTTTTATTGCAAAAAAATATAAGAGAAAATAAAAAGATTCACAATTTCGACAGTTAAAATAATTTATAAATTTCAACAAACTGACCAAAGATTTTTTTGTTCCCGTGAAACAATAATTTTATTGCTATATAATATTGGATATCAATATAAATACAATTATATTGTATTACATTCATATTACGTATTTAATACAATACAAGGCACAAACACTGTATGTGCAATCCTATTAAACATTACGTAATTCTCAAAAAAGTGAGAGTGTAAATAATGCACTCCAGTGAAAGTTAAAATCGTTCCTTTTATAAGAAGTTTATTTTTAGTTTCGTATGTTTACTGGACTAAACCAGGTGTTTCAGAAACAAAAAGAAAGTAATGAAGCAAAGAACGATACATTCAAAAATTTCTTTTTGCATTATAGTTGTTACATAAGAAAAAATTGTGTGATTGGGCGTTTTATCAAAAATTAATGTGTGATGTTAATAAATGGTTTGCTTGTCTGTCAGTCATAAAAATAAAACTGATCCCGAATTTTTTTGTTTAGTATTAAGTTGAATATAAACGTATATTAAACATGAATATATCCAAGGCACTACCATTATCTCGCCATGTTTACTATTGTATTTGTTGTCATTCGGCTTATTTGATCGTTCCATCAGTTTTCATTTCTGTTGTTTCTAGCATTCTTTTTGTTCTCTCTTTATCAGCTCGTGTTTCTGCCGCTTATATCAATATTGGTCTGATGAGTGTATTGTAAATTCCCGATACTTTTATTTGTCTATATTGTTTCATTCAGGCTCTTGGGCTCTGTTTACTCTATTCACTTGATCTTCCACTTCCATTTCGAGCTTTCTGTAGCTAGATCCATCATGTGTTCTATTATCTGACCCTTCAGCTCCAATTTACATCTTAGTAGATTTGTTTTTATAACCTTGCGTTTTGTCTTTTTTGGGGAAGTTAACATGGTAAATTTCGTGGCAGTTATATTAAATTAATACAGCATACGTTGTAAATATGCATCATTTTGAAATATTAGTATTGCTGCGTCTGCATAGCGAATTATTTTAAGTTGTTTTAAGCGGATTATTTAAAGTTGTTTTTCTCCCATTTTGTATTCTTTTTTCGTTCTTACTTTTTTAATATTTCATCCATATTCAGGTTGAACAACAGAGGGCTCAGGTAATCCACTCGGATTCTAAAAGATATATGAGGGGTAAAGTAAAAGAATGGTAAAGGGTAAAAAGTGAAAAACATAGTTTTTTGCGTATGCCTTCTAGACAAAATTTTTAAATAAAAATTGTAGATGATAAACAGTTCTATTCTATAAATATTTCGCGCTACTGTTTTTTAGCTTCATCAGTAATGCACTAAAATTGTTATTAAAGACAATTATTACATCGAACATATTTACAGACAAATAAAAACTCACAGTATGTAATATATTTGCTTATTCTGTATGTCTGTATGTCTGTCCGTAACGAAAACCCTAGCGCCGGTATTACGGTCACCGCATATCACGTCAGTATGTCACTTCGTATTGAGCGAAGATGTCGTCGCATGGTAAACTTCGAACATACAAAACTTTGACGTTATCGGAAAAAAAATAGCGGCAATTAAAGAAGTAGAAAAAGGAACGAAGAAAAAATATGAGATTGCCAAGGACTTTGGAATTCCTCCAAAACACATTATCCACCTACTTGAAGAATAAAGAAAAAATTATCAACAGTGAAAGTGAGTGCGGTAAAGATCGAAAAAGGTTAAGGGAGCCAGAAAATCCAAATGTAGACAGTTATGAGTGGTCCCCTTATAAGAAGCAAAGCTGAACAATTTGTTATGTAATTGGGGAAAAACAATTTGAACGCGAGTACAGGGTAGCTCGATGACTTCAAAGAACGCAACAAAATTTCGTTCAAATCCATTTGTGGAGAAAGTGGGGCCGATAACCAGCAAGAAGCCAACCAATGGAAAACATATTTGGAGGAGATGACTCAGGATATAGATGAAAGAGATATCTTCAAAGTTGATAAGATGGGTCCTTTTTTTTAAATGCACTCTTGACAGAACACTGGCATTTAAAAACGATAAATGTCATGGAGGAAAACTAAGTAAAGAAAGAGTCACTCTCCTAATTGGTACAAACATGGACAGATCAGAAAGACTGCCTCTACTGATGATTGGCAAGCCGGTTAATCCGCGTTGTTTTAAAAACGTCAAGTCAAAATCAGTGGAATATGTGAGCAGCGCAAGAGCTTGGGTGACTAGTGATCTTTTCGAGAAATGGCTGAAAAATTAGACAAAAAGTTCATTAAAGAAAAAAGAAAAGTTATTTTATTTATTGACAACACTATCGCACTGATGTAAAATGTAAAATATATTTCTTTCCTGCCAACATGACTTCAGTTCTCCAGTCTATGGACCAGGGTGTCATAAAAAATATTAAACATTTTTACAGGGGTTTTTTGGTTGAAAACATGCTGACGGAAGATTGCGACTCCCTTAAAATAATGTTAGACATTCTACAAGCATCCCAAATGTGTAAGAATGCTTAAGAGAAAGTAACGCTGAAAACGATCAAACACTGTTTCAAAAAAGTTGGTTTCATAAAAAAAGGGGGATGCAAAAGACACTTTAGCAGAAGAGCTGCTTTTAGTTGACTGTTGCGGGGACGTCATTTCTGATCCTGCCATCTCTTATGAAGATTTTGTCAACGTGGATAAAGATGTTGGAGCATGTGTTGAAATAACCAATGCAGAGATCATCGCTGAAGTTCTTAAGGATAATGATGAAAAACAAAAGAGTGATGAAGACGACGCGTCATCAGTTGCGGATTACATATACGCCGAATAAACCATATCACGCAACTTAGACGGCACTTTGAAAGTAAAAATGACGTAAGTCGCTATATTTTTAGTTCAATGAACATCTTAGAATCATTTGTCATTATCAAGAAACTAAATTCTAAAAAGCAGCTAAAAATTTCGAATTTCTTTCGAAAAAATTAGTCTGTCTTTTCATTAATTGTAACAAATATGTATTTTCACTTTCAATAAATTTCTTGAGACCAAATGTTTTATTGTTTTAATGAGCCTTTCCCACTGTGCATTTTTTATCGGCCAAGATTTGGCCGAAAATACCAATAAATCAACAATAATTGACCATTTTTTATAGTTTGCAAATGTTTTAATTGGTATTCTTGGCCAAATTTTGTTGGCCCATGTTTTTGGTTGACAAAATTCGCGCAAGAATAGCAAGGAAAACATCTGCAAGCGATAAAAATAGTCAACTATTGTTGATTTTTATCGTTTACAAATGTTTTTGTAGGTATCTTTGTTTTTTGTGGATATATTTTTAATTCGAATTTTTGGATAATTCGAATTTTTTTATTGTTCCCGAGATTCGAATTATCTATGTTTCACTGTAGTATATTCGCTCCGTGCGTGACTGACGCGACATCTACCGCCTTCATCTGACAGTTTTGGACCTCCCAATTTGAGGTTAAACATATGTTAAATAGATACGAAATTGACAATTATTAATAATTAGTTTTTTAATTATATTTTTCAGTTTATGTACAAAATAAATTTAGTATTAAAAACTAGGTTTCCAAAAATTCATCAACTTTATCTTTTCAACCCCAAACGGAAAAATCTAGTACTGGCAAATCAAGTTTTTGCATGTGGAAGAGCATGTAATTAAAAACAATAATAGTAAAAATTATGATATAAAAGCTAAAGTCATCTGGCAGGCTGCAGTTAGCTTGAAACCTTATGAAATATCATTTAAGGTAAATTATTTAAATTTTTCATTTTCAATTGCATAAAAATGAAATTATGTGATATTTACTTTTTCATATTAATAGCACGAATCCATCTTTTTCTTTTCTTTAATTTATATGTAATCTTTGGAAACCTATAAAACTACACTCACTATTTTTGTTATTATTAGTACAATTAAATACGCAACATGTGTTTGCACCCATTTTTGATAAAATTTATGCGTAAAAGGATCCAAAAGCAGCCAAAAGGTCCAATTTTGTCATATTTGGCCGCTACGCACGCTGGCATCGTTTCAAGGTACCCCTACCATGGTCACGCACGGAGCGAATAATGTTCTATTAAAACTAATAAAAAGTTGATGTCCATTTCCGATTTTACCGAAAGTTATAGCGAGCTATAACTTTATTTTGGACGTATATCAGCGACATGTATTTATCAGGAAATGCAAATTTTCACATTTTAAAGTCAAGTATTTTCAGAGATATCTGTGAAACTCCCTGTATAACCTGTATAACTGATCGTATTATGTAACTCGCAAATCCTATTGTTTGTAACATAAGCATCAATCGATTATAATATCAATATCTACCTTTAAATCCGGATGTCTATTTGTTAGTAATCAAAAGGTTAAAGTTATTTTGTCATAAAACCATTGCAACTGTATAAAAAGTGTTAAAATTATTCTGAATTCATTACCTTGGAAATGCTATTGCAAAATAGCAGTTGGGTACATAATAAAAAATGTTTTACAAATGAAATACATAATGTTTGAATAATATTTTAATAATTGATTTCTAATTGTTTAAATACATGTTTACAAATAATATTTTATTGAATGATAATGAAAATATTAAAAATATACCACATGTGTGGTATATTTTTATGATATATAAAGAAAAGCTCAATGGTAGAGTAGATAAAATAGCATAAAAAGATATCTATGACTAAGTATCTGGGAGGTTTTTTGTGAAATCTCTCTATCACATAACAATCTTTCCATTGCATGGATCCGGTGGTTTTAATTCTACTGCATGCATCTTCATCCATATCCCCATAACTGTATAATATCTATTCTTGAGTCTTAAAACTATCATTTGCAATCAATTTACTTAAAATAAATATTCTAAATACTCAGGTATTATCCTTAAATTTCTTCAAACTTTTCCTTCAAGAGCTTGTGACCAATATTCTAGTATGTATTTCTGTCACACAACACACCCTCGCTTTCTTCATTCATTCATCTTACCTCATTCATCCCGCTATATACCCTTTACATAAGTACTTAAAACTATTACTTTTCACAATCGATTTACCATCCAATGAATATTCCAAAGACTCCTTTTATGTCTAACTAAGAACTAACCGTTTGCTTCAAGAACTTGTTTCAACTGTTTTAGTTTTTGTTCTAAATCCATTTCAGTATTTCCTACTATAGTGTATTTTTATGTATGAGAGAGTAATAAAACAATAAATTATGTATGCAAATCCCTAAACTGTTGATACGGGTGACTCAATGAAAAACAGATATTTGTCAACAAGTTTACAGAAGTATATAGGAAAACAATTTTAAATTGAGTATGACCACCAGGTATAAAGGTTGGAGCAGAATAGAATACAATAGTTGTGGGGCTTACTAATCCCTAAATAAGGTTGCCAGTGTCGGAGTGATGGAGGTTAACAGGTACTAATGAATTTGCAAGAAATGTAAGATGTTTATTTTATTGGTTATATATAACCAATAAAAGTTTAATAAGTACCTCCCTATTTGCAAAATAAAGATAATTCTTTAGATAAAATAAAACGTTTTATTTTATCTGAAATGAGTGCATTCCACGAAGTAAGGGTTTCAACAATCAAACATTTAATTCTTTAATTCCAGGAATCTACGACAGTAATTGACTAGATAATTACCTTCTAAACTTATTCCACAGAAAATGTGATAGTGGGTTTTTCCATTTTGTATATAGGAAGGTCCAAGTGGCGTATTCAAAATTCTTAACAGTTCACTAAAAGTAGGTACTTCAGTTGCAAGGTGCAGTTTATTGTGTATACTAGTGTTATGGAAAATTTGGAAGTGCCGTGTAAACGCCGAAAAATTGGTCCTCTAACAGTTAATGAAAAAACATTAATATTTAATTGTTTTAAATCATTTACAGACAAACGTTTATGTGAAAGTGTTGATGAGACCGTTGAGTTAGTTAGCAGTACACTTGGTGTTGGGAAATCTACGATTTACAGAGTTATTAAAGAAGAGAAATGTGGTAGTTTTCAAATGCCACGTAATGCTCCAGGGAAACCAAAATTTCAAATAGAATATCATTTTAAAGAAGGACTTCGACGGAAAGTGCATTAATTCTTCTTTAGACAAGAATTTCCAACATTGGATAAAGTTCTTGTCTCAGTTCGAGATGATAAGGGTTATGGAAACTTTTAAAAGAAATAGGCTTCCGCTGGAAAAAGAATCCCAGAAAGTCTATTTTATTAGAAAGAAGCGATATTGTCATATGGAGAAGACATTTTCTAAGAACCATAAAGGAAATGAGAAACCAAAAAAGAAAAATATTTTATCTTGATGAAACATGGATCAACGAGGGTCATACACCAAATAAATTTTGGCAGGATGAAACTGTTACAAGTCAAAGGCACGCTTTTGTAAATAACTTATCTACTGGTTTAAACCCACCATCAGGAAAGGGACGCAGGCTGATAATAGTACACATTGGCAGTTCAGACGGTTTTGTTGAAGGTGGTTTATTAACTTTTGAATCAACTCGTACCGGTGACTACCATGAAGACATGAACGCTGATGTCTTTCAAGAATGGTTCGAACAAATGATAGATCTTCTTTCTAAGAACTGTGTAATAGTAATGGATAATGCAAGTTATCACTCCAGACTTATAGAAGGACTGCCCACAACCAAGTGGTTAAAAAAAGACTTGCAGAATTGGCTGAGTTCAAAAAATATTACGTACCATCCCGGATCTATAAGAACGGAACTTTATTCGTTGTGTGCCCTTCATAAAGAAAAATTTAAAAAATACGAAATTGATGAAATTGCCAAAAATCGTGGAATGACAGTACTTAGATCCCCACCATATCATTGTGAATTAAACCCGATTGAACTGGTATGGGCACAGATAAAGAGTAAAGTTTCAAGAAAAAATACCACTCTAAAATTCATGATGTTAAACAGTTGTTTTTGGAGGCCGTAAATAATGTAAAACCTGAAAACTGGGAAAAGGCAGTAAATCACACTATTAAAGAAGAGAAAAAAATGTGGAAGCTGGACAATATTACTGATAAAATGATCGAGCCAGTTATTATAAATCTTGGTTCTGAAAGTTCATCTTCTGAGTCTGATTTGGATTTGTAACAAGTAGCTGTAAGTTTTGTATTAATATTTTTATTCATCTATTTAACATACCTTAGACGGTTTTAAAAACTCTTTTTCTCTTTTGTAATTTTTAAAAATTAAAAAAAATGTGAATTTTTTAAAACCCTTTTTAATGTAGGCCAGTCAGTTCTAATATAGTGTGTGATAAAAGAGGTCACTTTTGTTTACATACACATAACACTTTATAACACTGAAATAATTCATTTATTTTTTACAATTATTCAAAGTAATTTTTCAATTAATCTTGAGCACGCCCATGGAGTGGTCGGAGCTACCAGTTAAAATTATGCTAATTACTCTCTCGTTCATAAAAATAAACTATAACACTTTATCATTGGTATACATTAAGCACCAGGAAATATTACACTAAGTAGTTTCTCTGTTATCTAATACTAAACTATTAGGAAGTTTGGAACAGGCCCAAGATATAAAGAGAAAACGAAAAAGAAAAGGAAAAGAACGGGCACTAGCACTAATTTTTAACACTAGAAAGTCGGGCTTATCATACCCACCCAAAAAGCAAGAAGGGATTATTTTGGCCTCAAGTTCTTAAATCAATTAAAACCAAGTTTAAAGAAATTATATTCACTCTTGACTATAGAATCTCATTTAATTTTTTTAGTTTCATTGTTTAAACATTAAACATTTGGAACACCATACACTTTGCAGTTTTCGGCATTTATTACACATCGCCTTGTTACAGAATTGCCTTTACAAAATATTTTCAACCTACTTCTTTATAAATAATGCATGCATTTATGGCTTCTAAGTCAAGAATATTATAAAATATGTACATAAGTCATCGTCTTGAAGCAACTTTTGTAGAATAAACACACGTTATTTGGTCCACTACATCAACCTCAGATTTGGTTTGATTATAAAAACTTACTGCTTCAGAAAGTTTTTTTCCATCGACAGCAACATCCACTGATTGATACAACGAGCTCAACAAAAGCACATTTTTGTAACTCTTACCTTGGTATGCAGTGACATATTTTCGTCGCTTTGGAATATATGGATAACATACAATTCTCGATTTTCACGTTTTGCACTTAGAGAAACATCCTTTCTGTTTCAATTCAAACTACCCACAAGACTTGTTGATTTCTTTGGCAATGCCTTGGTGAATTTTGTCAATGTGAAGTACTTATCTGGCGTAACCTTTTTGCCCTTTCCTAGTTGATTTTCTATTATCTGCAAAAGAACGTGTTTACCAACACCTGTATCTTTATATTTTGATTTCACGCAAGCCAAACGCCAAAATTTCAGGCCATACATCTTATTTCATATGTATTGTGTGAACTGGCGCTTGGCTTTAAAATAGAGTAGTTGTTCGTCCACGGTGAGGTTTATTCTCGGTTTGTAACATGCACTACTATTTTCTAAAAATCCATTCCAAACCGCAGAGGCTAAAGCAAATTTGTTGGTTTTCAATGGATCAGATCTCGTTTGCTTTACGTCAAATTTGAGATATTTTATAATATCCTTGAATCTGTTTTGTGGCATAGCTTGTCTAAAAAACTGAGAACCCCATACTGTTGACCACAAGCTGTTGATTAAGAAATTTTTGGCGCCGTAGACTCCTCTTACGTACACAAGAGGGCAAAAATGTTTGCATGCCGCAAAAGACAGACGTCTGGCCTTAAGATAATTCGCAAATTCGCCAATGCACTATATGAGCATGGCAATAAGAAGATATACTAAAATAATAATGATTTATCTTATCTCTCCATCAAGTAGAATTTGTCACATAGTCACTTAATATTTATTATTGCAACATTTTTGTTGGTATATTTATTTATTAATTGTTTTTGTTTCAGGCTAAACACGTCTTCTACCTCAAACTACCCCAAGTCTGAACAAAGGCACACATCAACGCTTTTTGTTGTATATATAAACTCATAAATATTTATTTATTATAGATTAAGATTTTTATTTATTTATATATTTGTGATATAACGTTACAGTTTACTGTACAAAATGACTTATCGAACAGAATTAGTTTTATTTTTAATAGCTTATCTGATAATACTCAATAGCCTAGGAATCAGATCTCAAAACGTGGAAAGTCCTTGTCCGTCTATATTTCGTTACCAATACGACAATCAGAACGGCTTGTATGGAGAAATTCAGATTATAGTCCCAACTAGTACAAATAAGGTTATTTTGAATCTAGAGATGTCAATTGGAAATGCTGTGCAGGTAAGAACAACTTTTTTTATATATTTGTCAAGAAAAAAAGTTTGGCATTTTTGTAATAACTTTTTAAACAGTTACGTGTGTTTTGTAGAATTTTGATAACCGTTTAATATAGATCAACATAGAGGCTTAGACATTTTAGATATTGGTAGTCGTATATAAATATATATATATATATGTATATATATATATATATATATATATATATATATATATATATATATATAAATATTCTCTAGTATCTATATGGGAATCAAACTGTCTAGGTAATAAATGGCACTTAAAACCAAGGTGCATAAAAGTTCAGAGCCAGTGATAATAAGTATAACTTACGTTTTGCTTACTGTTTAATAATGTTGTTCGTTTACGTGAGGTTTTGCTGGGAAGGCAACCGGGTGATAATATCATATCTTTTATTGAAGCAATTTGGGGGTTTCCTGATCTCTGTAACTTTTTGGCGTACTTCATATTCATATAATTATTTATCCAAATAGCCGTGTCTTTTGAAATGTTATCGGGTCTCTCGAGGAGCACGGCTACTGTCTTGTTTGTGCATTTAATTACGACGACGTGTGTTTATTTAATTCTGATTCTGGTCAATGTCAGATGAATATTGACCCATCGATTCAAACGAGTTCGATCTAATTCCAGAGTAACTAATCTCAACACATTGAGCTCCTCATTTCTCCGTTTGATTTTATTTTGGGGCATATTTTATTACAAAATTCCTTTCACAGGTAGTCTAGCCTCTTTAAGCGAATCCTCTTTGGCGATCCTCTTCTACTCCTTCTATGAATTTGGGCTAGTAGCTAGGAGAATGACTAGGCATTAATCATTACCATCAATCTCAGCGTAATACATAGCCGTTCTTCATTTCTGCCCACGATTGTCTTATATTTGCTTTTCTGTGCCATGTGGTACCGGCTTTTTTCCTTTATGTCATAAGTCCGTTGTGTCATAGTCATTTCATCTTCAATTTGGAAGTCTTCTTGGTCTCTTGACGCCTCTTGGATATCACAGTGCTATTCTAGTGGACCATCTATTCTCAGTTCTTCTCGCTAAATGTCCTGCCTACTGAAATTTTTAAGATTTAATTCTGTGGATTACAGTAGTAACTTTGGTTTTCTGTAATCGATTATATAATCAATCGGTAAGATAGTTTCGAAACAAATTCAGATTTCTGCTTTAATCTGAACCTTCTAAAATTGCAAGGTATAACAGACGTTGATAAAGATGTTAATAGAGACATGGGGAATCTAAAATTTGCATTCCACGATATGTCTATTAACTAAGCAGAAATCCTTAACGAATTTGTATCTTGTACTCATACAGAGTAGATCCGAATAAAATGAAAAAGACAGCAAAGATTTGATTTCACGTACAAAGCGTCTATGTATCTGTTGATACGTATTTCGACTTAATAAGTCTCATCAGAACAGTTATTCATAGGCGTTCTCAACGTGAAAAATAAATATTTTCTGTCTTTTAAGAAGCAACAATAAAATGGCTTCGTTATGGACGCAATAGCGACATCTGATAGAAAAATCGGTAAGATAGTTTTGAAACAAATTCAGATTTCTGCTTTAATCTGAACCTTCTAAAATTGCAAGGTATAACAGACGTTGATAAAGATGTTAATAGAGACATGGAGAATCTAAAATTTGCATTCCACGACATGTCTATCAAGTAAGCAGAAATCCTTAACGAATTTGTTTCTTGTACTCATACAGAGTAGATCCGATTAAAATGAAAAAGCCAGCAAAGATTTGATTTCACGTACAAAGCGTCCATGTATCTGTTGATACGTATTTCGACTTAATAAGTCTCATCAGAACAGTTATTCATAGGCGTTCTCAACGTGAAAAATAAATCTTTTCTGTCTTTTAAGAAGCAACAATAAAATGCCTATGAATAACTGTTCTGATGAGACTTATTAAGTCGAAATACGTATCAACAGATACATGGACGCTTTGTACGTGAAATCAAATCTTTGCTGTCTTTTTCATTTTATTCGGATCTACTCTGTAAGTACGTATTAACAGATACATGGACGCTTTGTACGTGAAATCAAATCTTTGCTGTCTTTTTCTGATTATATATTCTTTTTCGATATCTCTTTGTTATACCTAGTATGCATCGCTTTATGGACCTTTAAACTTTTATTTTCGCTATTATCTTTTGCTTTTGTGTCCAAGTTTTGCAGACGTATATCATGATTGGTAGTATGCATTTAGTAGTATGCAGCATTTTTCTACATTTTTGCAAGATTTTCCAGTTTTTTGTCAGCGTACTTAAACAGTTTCACTGTTATGTCATCATTTCCGCTGCTTTACTGCATTTAATTTTTGTAATTATGGATTGTACTTCTTTCGAACGGACTTCTGTTACATCTTCTTGGTTACTAATTGCTTCTTCAAGTATTTCAGGGGCTTTGTATAGTTCATTGTATTAGTTATTATTATAATTTATTCACGAGTTGTATTATTTCATTTCTGTCTGTAAATCTGGTGTTTTCGTTTGTTAGAGCAACTATTTGCTTCTCCCCAATAATTAATGCTTTTTTTTGTTTTGTTTTTTTTTTGTTTTCGATTGAGTTTTCTATCAGTCTTTCATCGTATTTTCTTATGTCTACCTTTATACTTTTCCTGTTTTACAAAATTCTGTGTATTGTACTCTCGGTATGTTGCTACTTACTTTAATTTTCCTTCTTTGTTTTGGTTTTATCAGACAGTTTACTATGTTCATTTTGTTGTTGCGGACCTCCGATTTCTTTGATACTATCAAGGGTAATTTCCAGTAATGGAGAGCTGTCGATTTGGTCATGTAATCATTCATCAATAATTGTCCTTTGGTAGTGATATGAGTTTTTTTTGGATTGGTAATATTTATACCGGTAACTGCTGGATTTGTGAACAATTTTATTCCTTCCAGATTCAGATCTAAAACAATTTTTGCTGTAATTGATCTATGGTCGCTGCCTATGTACAATTTATTTATTACACTGACATCTTTTATTGTAGTAATCTTGTTGGTTAAAATTAAGTCAAATTCGTTCTTAGTTTGGTGATACCCTAATCCATTTTCTGTTCGATTTTTTTCTAAAAGAATGTATTTGCAATAAGCATGTTTTAGTAGTGTGCAAACTGGACTAGTCTTACTCTCTTTTCATTTCTCTCGCCGATTCCATACTTTTCCATGACTTGCTCGTTGCCGTTTCTTTTTTTGACATTGGCATTAAAATCACCAATTAAATACTTAAGGTGACTTTTATTGTTATTTAAGGCTTTAGTTACGTTACTAAAGAGTTCATCTATTTCTTCGTCATTGTGAGTAATCATTGGGCGCATATTTCTATAATTTGTATATTGTATTTCTTTTATAGTTGTAAGGTTAATATAGTACTTTATACGAAATACTAGTTATTTCTACTATTCTTCGTTTCTATTTCTTGTTGATTAAAAATCCAATACGACCTGTTCTGCCCGTTGATGTTCCTCGGTAGTAGCGTCCCATTTTATATTTTCAGTTTCTTTTTTTAGTTCTCCAAATCTGAATTGATTTGATGGCGAGCGGCGAGCGACGGTTTAGACTCCGTATTATGTCTCCGTTTATGTCTTCGTGGCATAGGAGGTATGTAAGATTATTTGGCAGAGTTGGCTTACTTTTTAAATCAGCTGTGACCCATTCGTCACTATTAGTTAGGCATTTACCGGATATTTTATTGGTTTTCTCTTACCAACAAATACTTCGAAAGTAGGATGGCCGCTGTAAGGCTGACTACACTTTTTTATCTGTATCTGTCTTTCTGAATCTATGAAGATGTGTCCTAAAACACCCATGTCCTGTGAGCAAATGCGTCAGGAAGTAATCCAGTAACCACAGCCCATCCAGTCCCTTAGGCTCGGGATCCGCTATCTTGGTCCGCTGAGCAACATCTTCCGTGTTGTTTCACTTTTTTTGCCATCGTTCTATTGATCTTTCTCTTTCTTCTTTTTTTATAGCTGCTGTCAAATATTCTCTTCTCTCATAAAGATGTCTCCTTTCTACTGCTAACACGTGCAGAGGAACACAACCCAACGCCGCAGCAGATATAGTCCTCTAGGCGCACGCTCAAAAATAAAAATAGCCATTATGATTGCCAACCTCCGTAGGGAGACGGCACTCTAAGAAGAAGAAGAAGGCGCATGCTACTCGTTCTGTCTACTCGTATCATGGGCCCTTTGTAGGTCGGTATCTCTATTGCCTCACTCCTAACTGATGCCACATAAAGGATGATTGACTGCAAAACACTATGTCAGGCCCTTCTCCTTTCTGATTTGGCTCCTTCAATGTTAAGCATCACTCTCCCCATCGCAGCCGCACTCTTCGCTGCCTTCTAGGGTACCACACTTATATGCTTTCCCTATTCGTCATATTCGTATAGCGTCACTCCCAGATATTTGACGCATTTCTTTGATATTGGTTGTACATCTGCACATTCGAGTCTTAGCCCTTGTATTGTCCGTTTACTTTTTGAAATGATAGCTTGGGTCTCCTCTGCTGCGAGTTCTATTCATGATCTGTTATCCAGTCCTTCATGACGTTGCCCGTATGTTTTACCCGAAATCGGAGATCTGGCTCGTCTGGCGCTACTATCTGTACAGCGAAATCATCCGCAATAGCGAAGGGGGTTATACTTTCTCCTTATTTGCAGTTCATGACCCCGTCATATGCCAGGTTCCATAGCTTCGGACCGAAAACCAATTCCTGTGGAACTCCAGCCGTTACGTTAACGAGCGTGCCCTTTTTAACTATAATCTTTCTCTTGAAAAGATATTCCGCCATCACATTCATCAGATAGTTAGGACACTCCGTCTTTTCACTGCAGAGTGTTGAATGCATTTCTAACATCGAAGAGCAGCAGAGCCGTCCAGCGCTGTTTATCCCCAATATTGTGCAATGCCTCAATTACACTCAAAATTGCGTCAACTGTGCTCTTCCCTTTGCAGAATCTAAATTGTCTCGGGGATAGGTCTTCTGATCTCTCAATAGTGTCGTCGATCCGTCCTCGCAGCATCCTCTCGTACAACTTTCTGATGCATGAGAGGAGGCATATGAGGCGATATTTCTCCCCAGTTTTGGAAATCAGTACCAACCTTAATATCCTCCAAGCTTCAGGAAATGTCTGAGCTTTAAGCAATGCATTCATGTGCTCCAAAAGCCACCCAGGTTATGTTATTGTGGTACCTTACGCCTTTTGTCTTGTGGCATTTCATATGAGGGGTACGCATGAAACTTTTTCATTATGATCTTATATCCCTGATCAATGATATCTACATCCAGCTTGTCACACAGTTTCTATTTTATTTCGATTAGCTGTATTTGCTTGACGACAACAGAGTTTATCCCTGCTCTGTCCCTGGCCCTCGTTATCCTTCTCCTCATGGCTATGCAATCATCTGTGAGCTCTTTGATATCGTATAGTATGCAATTTATCGTATATTTGCATTGTGTATTTGTAAATTTAAAAATGCTCTTTTCATGATAATTTTATTTTCATCTTCTTTTTCTCCGTGCTATTTTAAGACAATATTTTGTTTTTTTAAAGTTGCAGTCGAAGTTTTGATTCCGATTTCCAACTTTAAGGATGGTCTGCTTGTGCTTTGGGAGGTCTTCTAGATTGTCTACTGGTGTTCGGTTTCTCTTTCTTTGCCATATTTCAAAGTCTATTATTACCCATTTTATCAATGCGGTCTCTCCCGTAAAAGTTAAACAGGGTCCTGATATTACTGTATCTTTAAGAATTTTTCTAGTAATTAGGTTTGGGATCTTTATTTCTGTCGTTCTACATAGTTGCTTAGTGTTGGTTGTTTCTGCTCGTCTTTTTGGTTTTTTGTAGCCTTGGATAGTCCTCACCTTTAGATATTATTACTGCATCATCAGTATAGTATATTATTTTAAATTCGGTAATGCCTATTCTATTACCTCTTCCCGCGGTTTTCATTACTTTAATGATATGATCCATAAAGACGTTAAATAGGACTGAGCAGAATATCCCCTTGCCTAATTCCTGTTGCGCCTGGTATCTTGTTGGACAGCTTCAGTTTTAGAATAATTGCAATTGGTTTTGGTTTTAATCTTCTTTCCTTTAATAGTTTCAGAACATCGGCAAGCCTTGCGGTATAAAAGACTCGCGTAAGATCAATGAAGTACATGAAGGCAACTTTATTATATTCAATAGCTTTTTGCTATCTGCCTATTTGTCTGATAATGGATATTGGTGGATGTATTATTTCGGAATCCTAGCTTTTCTTAATCGATTCCAGCTTGTGACACCTCTGTCAAAATTTGTGTAAATAGTTTTGAGGCTGTGCATAATAGGTTGATCCCTCTATAATTTTTGTGTGTCCGTTTTTTCCTTTTCTTTAAGACTGGATACTTTGTTTCGACTGTTCTGGCACCTATTTTAGGAAGCTATTTTAAAAATAATGCACAAAAATTTATATTAATTACATATTATTATAAACAGTTACAAATTTTGTGAAAAATTCCTCCAGACAAATTATGACGATTAAACTGTTCATTTCTTAAGAATAACCACAAATTTCATGGTAGTTTACAAATATCCGTTTATAATTAGGTATAGGATGTATCTAACTATTCAATTCTATTTTTTTAATTTACATGTTTTCAAAGTGCATCATTAATTTAAAATCCATTATCGATACATCTGTTGGAAAACACTTATAATTCATACATTTTTAGCCGTTTCATTGCGGTTTATTTGTTATTCATCGACGACTGTGAAATGTTTGCACAATGGCATATTTAATTAATTTAATGCTGTGATTATGCTCGGAAATTGTAATTTACTTTCTTTAAATGAAAACCTACTAGTTAGTTTTACAAGAATCATCAAATATTTCTCAAAAGTTGATAGAAATTTTGTTATTTTATGGAATGGTTGCTACTTTAATATCCAGTTTGGAATTCGCGTCAACAAAAGGTTTCGAAATCATCTTTTTTCCTTTCAAATTGAGAAAATAGAAGAGAAGAAGAAATAAGTAATTAATATGAGATCAAGACAAATATGTAATCGACGAAAGAGGAGGAAAAACTATGAAAGGGGATTATCATAATACCATTACAAACATGGTACAGACAAAACCTGTTTAAAAAAATATTTTTATTATAGTCATAAATATATATATATATATATATATATATATATATATATATATATATATATATACAGTGTGTAAAAGCCAAATGGAAGGTTACTGTATATATTTATAAAAAATCCCGAAACACGTCAAATTTAAATTATAACTTGACATTCTTTAACGTGAAAATGCAACCCCTACCTTCAACCCCTTAGAATGACGGGTACAACCCCCAATTTTTAAAATAGAAAGTATAGGCTTGTGATATATCGTTTGAAAGTTCTTTTCATTCTCCATTCAAAAATGTTGTCGCTTTCAAGTTCATTAAGATTAATTAAGATAAAATAAATTAAAATCATGTGGTTACCGAAATTCGCTAAAATATACTCAAAACTTATTTCCCGTTTAGGTCTTGATAATGAGAAAGTGAACAAAAACCATAGCAATGTGGTTTTTAGATGGTAACCATTAAAAAACTTTAAATAATTTCCGTGGCAACGTTATTTTAACACGCATTAGTAAATTGTTTTATTTAAGTTGTCAGTATTTTAATTTAAATAAAAAGTTCGTTCAATTCAATTCTGAAAAATGGTTAGGTTAACGGAAATGCATAAAATAACAGTTTTACAAATGATTGGTTACGGAGATAACACCCATACACAACAGGAAGCTCTCCTATTTCATTAGAAATTTCCTAATTTACCGTCTATATCCCAAGGAACAATAAGTAAAATAGAGAAGCAGTTTCGCGAGTCTGGTCATGTAAGGCAGATAAAAAAAGCAGCTGCCAATGCACTGAGTGATGAACTCAAATTAGATGTGTTGTTAAAGTTTCAGAAAAATCCACATACATCGAGTAGACAGGCATCCACTACATTCAATGCTAGCCATACATCGACAACATATTAAAAGAAAATAAATTGCGTCCCTATAAGATTATACCTACTCAGTAGCTCATGGAAGACGATTTTGATAGGAGAACTTTTTTTTGTGAGCAAATGATGGACACGTTGGATAACAATATTATCCAATTAGAAGACGTTATGTTTTCTGATGAGTGTACTTTTTCACTTAACGATCATGCTAATCGGCAAAATTGCCGCTACTGGGCCACGGAAAATCCTCACTGGATGAGAGAAGAACGCACTCAATACCCTCAAAAGAATAATGTTTGGACAGGGATTGTAGGAAACAATATCATTGGTCCCTTTTTCATTGAGGGCAACTTGAATGGCAACAATTATTTGGCACTACCTCAAAATAATGTCATTCCAACGTTGGCAAATATATATCCTGATCCAGGAAACCCTCAAATTCCAGCGAATACGATATGGTTTCAGCAGGATGGAGCACCACCACATTACCATTTTAATGTCCGGCAGTACCTCGATACAATATTTCCCAATCGGTGGATAGGGAGGCGAGGATCGATTGAATGGCCAGCGCGATTACCTGATCTTACATTATTAGATTTCTTTTTATGGGGATATGTGAAGAGCCATGTGTACAAAACTAAACCTTCTGATTTAAATGACTTAAAAGAACGAATAACGCTTGAGATTAGGTCGATCACGGCTGTTATGTTAAATAATGTTAGAAGACAGTTTTATTTGAGATTAGGATGTTGCCAAGACGTTCGCGGTGAACATTTTGAATATCTACTTCATTAACATTCATAGTTTTTTTTTCGTGTTCTACATTTTATTACGTTTTGCATTACATTTTAGTTTTTGATTGTATTGTAGCGAATTTCGGTAACCACATGATTTTAATTTATTTTACCTTAATTAATCTTAATAAACTTGAAAGCGACAACATTTTTTAATGGAGAATGAAAAGACCTTTCAAACGATATATCACAAGCCTATACTTCCTATTTTAAAAATTGGGGATTGTACCTGTCATTCTAAGGGGGTTGAAGGTAAGGGTTGCATTTTCACGTTAAATAATGTCAAGTTATAATTTAAATTTGACGTGTTTTAGGATTTTTTAAAAATATGTACAGTAACCTAAATAATGAATTTATTCCATTTGGCTTTTACACACTGTATGTATAAATTTGTGATTTTCCTTTTTATGTTGATATATTCGACACTTGTATCATAATGTATCGCAATTTTAATATTTCTAATGCCAATAACCACAAGATGTGGAGATTCGAGATCGTTTTTTGATTTTTCCAACACACGTATGATTGGTATTTTGATTCTATAGCTTCTATTCTATTAATATTAACTAAAATGTAAATAGTATAAATACATTAACACTTTTTAGGGATACAATGGTAAAATAGAAGTGATCAATCCAAAAGCTACTGCTATTAACATATCCAACGGACGTCCACTGGTGTATTACGTATATTTTCCATCCTGGCAAAACATACCTCCAAAAATTACACAGATCGTAGTCAATGGCAACTTGATCTGTACCGGACCCAAAGTTCCCAGTAAGAGCTAATTAATATTTTTATAAATAGTACATTTATTTAAATTAGGTGCAAATCGATTACGAAATAAGAATGTGATCAATTGCACTAAACGTTTGATTAATAGTATTGTGTTCAAGGTCATAACACAATAGCATTACACTCCTACATAACAAAAATCGAAGATCTTCATTTTTGTCTGTACATGATTTATTTGGCCTTCATTTTTACTTTGGGTCTAAGCTTATTTGTTTGCTGTTTTTATATTTTTCACTGTTTATACCCATCAGTTATGTTTTACTCTAGTGTTTTCAAATCCAATTCTTGTTAATTTCTCTATTTTTTTACTAAATTCTTTTCCTTGACGTGCCTATTCGTGACGAATGTTGGCCATCATCATGGCAATATTTATCTTCACTGCAGCAGCGCGGAAAATCTGCACAGATATTGTGTTGAACCAGGTTCTTTAACCAGGATGTTTTTCTTCCTGGACCTCGCTTTACAAATATTTTTTCTTGCAGAAGAGCTTGTAAGCGGGCATATCTGGATTCATTTCGCATAATGTGTCTGAAATATTGTAACTTTCGAGATTTCATAACAGTCTGTGCTTCTCGGTTCTTCTTCATCCTTCTGAGTGCCTCCTCATTTGTGACTGATCAGTCAAGTATCAAGGGAATCTCAAGTATTGTCCGTACTAAATTCTAATATAGCATAACTTATGACTTTCTAATTCCAATATAGCATTCTTAGTGCAAACGTCCTTAAGGATTTGAATGCTTCGTTTATAGACTCTGTGGACTTAGCTATGACGTCGACGGCATCTCCACCGAAATTGTACCGATTTGTTAAAGATGTCAAGAAAGTGTCATTCGTATTAATCTGCGACACTCGAATTAATTTTACTAAAGCCAGGTTAAATAAAAGACACGATAGTATATCACCCTATCTTAGTCCATTTTTGCAATGAAAGGGTCTTAGAAAAATCATTTTGGATTCTGACCATGTTCGCTGCTCTTTTAAGTGCAACTTCAATTGAAGAAGATACCGGTAGTTGGAAGGCGGTATTTGGAAATCTACCATAGCATGGAGAAGTTTATATCTATTGACTAAGTCGTATGCGTCTTTTAAATTCACAAATATGTGGTAGGGACTTCCCTTTTTGTGGAGTAGAGACTATGCCTAATTTCCAGTCTTTGGGTGTTTATTTCTGTTGCCAGATTTCAGTTATTAATTTAGGCATATGTTTTAAAAGGATGTCACCGCTGTTTTCAGAAAGGTCGACACGGAGATTATCCAAACCAGGAACTTTGTTATTTTTCAATTCTAAAATGGCTTCTCTAGTTTTTTCTTCGGCAGCGAGTAGTCACGGATCATTTTTATTCATTTGAATCATGAGAACCTTAATCTCATCGTTATGATTGCCATTAGGCAGTTTTTCAACATTATTCGCCCATCTGTTTAGTATGACTAATGTTCCTTATCATTAATTACAGAATCATTCCTATCTTTGAAGGCTATTATTCTAGGTTTTAGTTCTTTTTTGCAGCTATTTATCATTTGATAAAATCTATTCTTTTCTATTGTGGTGGTTAACAATTACGTTTAGAACGTTTTCGTTCTTTTTTCCTTCTGGTCGAAAGTTTTTATAATCTTTCAGAAATAATCTCGTTCTGCACTGCTGAAATATATAATGTGCTTTATTTTTTTGTTGGTTGATAGATCTGCATTCTTCGTTGAACAATTATTTTCGAATCAAGATTATTTTTTTTCTTTCTGAAACATCCTCATCATCATCCAGCCTCAAGAGTCCACTGCTGAACATAGGCCTCTTCCTCATGTTTTCAACCCCGTCTATCTTGCGGCGCTCTCATCCAGTTTTTATTGGGTCTTCTTAAATCGTCAGTCTATCTTGTAGGTGGTCGACCGACGCTTCTCTTGTCTTCCCTTGGCCTCCATTCCAATAACCTCTTTGTTCATCGCCCAACTGTCATTCTGGCTATGTGTCCTGCCCATCTCCATTTTAGTCTGGCTATCTTCTCGATGATGTCAGTCACTCCGGTTCTTCTCCTGATGTATTCGTTGGTTATTCTGTCTCGCAGAGTTATTCCTAACATGGACCGCTCCATTCTTCTCTGCGTGACTCTCAGTTTGGTAGCTGCTGCTTTTGTAAAGGTAAGTGTTTCTGCTTCGTACGTCAAGACTGGGAGGACGCACTGATCAAATACCTTTCTCTTTAGACATGTGGGCAGCTTACTTTTAAAAGTTTCTCTCAGTTTTCCAAATGCTGCCCCCCAAGGCCGATTCTTCTCTTCAGTTTATGAGTCTGGTTATCCCTGCCGATCATAATTTCATGTCCCAGGTATTTATATCTATCTACGAGTTCTATTTCTTTCTTTAAGCGCCTGTAATATTTTGCTTAGCTCAACTGTGTCAAAAGACTTTGTGAAAATCGATAAATATTAGAACTAGAGGTTTATTGTATTCCACTGCTTTCTCTATTAGAGTTTTTATACTTTGTAGATGGTCATTTGTTCCGTAACTTTTTCGGAATCCTGCCTGTTCCCTTGGTTGATAAGTCTCTAATTTTCTTTCCATTCTCTTAACTAGTATTTGCGTAAACAACTTATATATATGGCTGAGGAGGCTAATTGGTCTGAAATTCTCTAAATTTGCTTTGTCTCCTGCTTTGTGTAATAGAATCATAGTACCGTTGTTCCAGTCTGTTGGAATATTGGCGCTGTGAAGGCAGATATTAAAAAGTTGTTTAATTTTTTCAAGTAATACATCCCCTCCAATTTTTAGTGCTTCTGATACTATTCCATCTTCACCCGGGGTTCGATTATTTTTCATTTTCTTCAGGGCTTCTTTGATTTCTGATTTTGTTAACGATTTGTTAACGATTCAACGCCAAAATAGGCACTAAGGAAGACCCCTCTGAAATAATATTGGGAAATTTTGGAAGCGAAGGCAGAAATGATAGTGGCAAACAACTACTGACTTTCCTTTTGAAAAACAATCTCTATCAAATGAACAGCTTCTCTAAAAAGAAAAAACACAGAAGATGGACATGGGAAAGTCCTGATGGAAAAACAAGGAACGAAATCGACTATTTCTTAACAAACAAAAAATAATTATTTAAAGACGTAAATGTGCTAAACCAGTTTAGTACAAGCAGTGATCATATGTTAGTAAGAGCTAAAATAACGATATCAACCGAAAAAGAAAGACTCAAAATGATAAATAAGAAACAACCAAAGAAATAGACAAAACCAACTAACATTCAGGAGTTCGAAAAATATATTGGTAACTCATTGAAAGATACAACAACAGCAGACATCAATATATTGAACAAACAAATAGTCAACACAATGCAACAGGCTCAAACTAAATATTGTCCGAGAAGCAAAAAAGATGAAAAACTGAGTTAACCCACGAAAACCCTTATAGAACTAAGGCGACAAATGAAAGGAGATAACACTACAAGCAAAGAAGCGATAAATCAGATAAATAAGACAATCACAAAGGCAATAAGAAAAGACATAACTAACTACAATGTAGTAAAAGCAAAACAGGCAATAGAACTGGAGAAGAAACAACGAACAGAGATGAAATATTAAGAATAGTCGAAGAGTTCTACACAGTTATATAGATCAAGAAAAAAAGATAACAATACGGAACCTCCAATTACACTAAAAACTGGGGTATTAAACCAAGGATCAGATTTAATGCCCAATATAACAACAAAATCAGAAACATCCTGTAATTTGCTTAAACTTATAGACAATAAATGACTTATCTTACCTCCCTGCGTCTTGACATTATTCTTCTAGACAATGTTCAGGCCACCACTGTACTGTGTTTTTTAAATGTAGTTCTTCTACAACTTGTTTCTCAGTTGGTTTATATTTATATATGTTTTTATGTGTTTCAAAGTTTGTCTCTATTTCAGTTTTAAGTTTTTCGTTAGTGTTATTTTACCCCAAAACCTTGATGTATCATCTTTATATTTTTTTGAGATTGATTAGTTTCTCCTAAAATTAAAGTCTTCTACTAGAAGATTGTAAAATAGTCTGAGACAATGTCCGACAAGAATAAACGGTCACCCATGTCACGTTATTTTTGAATCGTATATTGATTATATAAATTCATTATTCTCATTATTTGTTTGGGAGTATTTTCCATGTCTTTAAATGAGACTGAATTAATTTGGTTTCATATTCCTTTGATTCTTAATCTCACTCCTGCGTGCATTTTCCTAAGATTTTAGTTTTAATATATGTATATATATATATATATATATATATATATATATATATACATATATATATATATATATATATATATATATATATATATATATATATATATATATATATATATATATATCATTATGTACTTTCTATTTGAGTAACTGTTTATCTGTTTTGAAGTCAATATATTGACCAATACCTACCGATTAGAAACTATAGATACTACGTCTATAATTTTTTGTCCAATTCCATATTGTTGTTCCAAAAAATCATTATCATTAGCAACAAAGGCTCTCTTTAACTACCTGTTTTTGGGTTGTATTGTAATTTTGCACGTAATCCGGCATTTAGAAAAACGCTCATTAAAAATTCATTTAGAAAGTTATAATATTTATACATGTTCAGTGCAGTTGGTTTATTTATCGACTCTTCCTCAAACTAGGATGTGTTTCATAATAACCTTCAAGCCGGTCAAGTTTTTTTACTACTAGAAATTGTTACCTGTCTATAATTTTTAATAATAGATCTAGTTATTGTACCTATTAGATGTTACTACCCATCCAGTGTGATATAAAGTGCAATACCGACGCCATATTATTAACATGCCAGTGATTCTTTGTGTATTTTGTTTTCTAGTGAACTCAGTGCCTTTTATAACGACTGTGAACCTGCAACATACTTTGAGGATTAATATTTCACCACTGTCGAGTTCAAATATAGCCCCAGAAAATAATCTTATACCAGTCAATAACTATCCTGCAGGAGAACCACCTGACGGTAAGTGGCTTATTTATATTTATTTAATTGTGTTTTTAGAAAGAGCTAAAGTTTAGTTTTAAAAATTGCTTTGCTAAAAATTAACAAGCATACGATAAAGTAACTCTTGAAATTACTATAAAGTCTGATGGAGAATTTGGTGGATATGCACCTTTATGTCTTTTAAATATACTACATTAGCCTTTAATTGCTGATTTTTAATTTAAACTCACAATACTATCGATACAAATCAATAAAAACGTTGGGATATAACATTGATAGATTATGGGAACCAACAATTATAGACAAAATTGAATCAGAACTGACAGAACTATGTGCAAGCAACAATCCATAATTTTAATGTCCGAATGGTATATGAAACCATATAAAAGATAATATTACTGGTATCACAAAAAAAGCATCAACAACATCCTTGAAACATAATGGAAAGTTGATCTTGGATCCGGTAGAGCTATGCAACGTATGCAAAAGATATGCTCAAGTATTGTTTGAACACCAGAGAGATGCTAGAAAACCTGGCAACTGGTAAGAATGGTCTGGACACTAAATTCTTGAATCTAAGGTTCAAGAAGCTCTGAATGCAATGAAGAATCGAAACAGTCCGGATCATGATAATGTGTTTGCAGATATTCTTGAAATATTCGGCCTAAGCATCTCACGTATTTGTTCAACCAAATATATGATTTAGGCAAAATTCCAACTGACTGGTTAAAATCAACTTTTGTAACAATTCCGAAAAAGGTACATCCTAAAAACTGTAGTGACTATCGACTCATCGTATGAGTCATGCTCTGAAAGTATTTTTTTTAAGTATAGACTCTCGAATATACTCGAAATGTAAAGAAAATAGCGAAAAGACACAATTTGGTTTTTTGAAAAGATTAGGTACAAGAGAGGTTTTGTTTTCAGTCAAACTATTAATTCAAAAGTGCTACGACCAACGCCCAGATGTTTTTGTATATTTCATAGATTATCAAAAAGCTTTTGATAACGTTAAACACGATATCCTACTAAATAGGGCTCCTCGAGATAGGAAGAGGCATGAACCTTGTTTTAACAACCATCATTAACTAGCGTAAATTTTTCCACTGCTGAACGTACGCCTCCCATAAAATTTACCACGGATTTCAATCTTGAGCTTCTTGCATACAATTTGTGGTGATTCGCTTTATACCATCCGTCCATCTAGTCAGTGGCCGTCCTCTGTATCTATACGGCTCTTGTCTTGGTCGCCATTCAAGAATCTTTCTGGTCCATCTATCAATCATCAGTCTGACAACGTCTGGCATAAGCCCATTTAGCCATGGCTATTTTTTCAACTGCATCCGTGACTCATATTCTTCTTTCTATTTCTAGGTTTGGTAACTAACATTGATCTTTCGATAGCGTTTTGTGTAACTCTTATTTTATTTATTGTTCCTTTTGTCAAAGCGAGTGTTTCTGCACCATATGTAAGGACCGGTAAAACACATTGGTTAAAAACGTTTCTTTTTAAACAAACTGGATAATTAAGACATAAAAATGTCGAGAAGGCAGCCCATTTGAGACCTACCTTTCTTTGTATTTCAGTTGTCTGATTATATCGGCTTAAGCGAATCTCATGTCCTAATTAGTTGGTCGATGCTATGGCTTTCAATCTGAATTTTCTCACTGACTACAAGGTTGGTCAAAAATTTTGTCTTGGAAATGTTAATTTTAAGACCAAATTGTTTTTAATGCTTCATAGAGCGTTTTCAGAATTTTTGTAGCTTTATCAACTCTATCAGATATTATAGCGAGGTCGTCGGCATATCTTAGGTAGTTTAAATTTATAATAATTTCCGTATTATCCTCTTCTGCCAGTTGCTTGAACTATATTCGAGAACAGCTGTAGACAATTTCGAGTAGATAGTATCACCCTGTCTAATTCCACGTTTTATTCGGAACTTTTTGGTATTTTCATGAAGTCGGATACACGCTGTACTAGTTTCTTAGATACTCTTAATCAAGGCAATATATCGGTAGTCGATGCCGCAGTCAGCCAATTCTCGAAGCGTTTTATGATAATCTATAATATCAAATGCCTTTTCATAGTTTACGATTATAAGAAAGATAGGATGGTTGTATTCTGTGCCCTTTTCTATAAGTGTTTTAATAATTTGTAGTAGATGATCATTAACTGAACTTAAGACGAAATCTTGAGACTAAATATCAAGAACTCACCAGGAATAGACCAAATAACATCAAAAATGCTAAAAGAATTGTCCCAAAAGGGTATAGTAATTATTATATATATATATATATATATATATATATATATATATATATATATATATATATATATATATATATATATATATATATATATTTAACGCAACATTAAGGTATAAAATTATTGCCTAACAATCTAAAAAGTGCAGAAATACTTATATTCCCAAAACCAGAAAATGATCCCAGTGAAGTCTCATCTTATCAAGCTATTAGTCTGTTATCAACAATTTCCAAATTACTAGAAACACTTTTAATAAAAAGAATAGATAAAGACTTTACAGGCGCAGACTGGATCGCAGATTATCAGTTTGGATTTCGACGAGCACACTCAACTATCGAGCAATACCACCGACTAACCCAGAAAATCAACTTCGCATTAGAAGAAGATTAATATTGCCCAATGGTATCACAAGATGTAAGTCAAGCTTTTGATAAAGTTTGGCATAAAGGCTTTCTTTTTAAAATTAAGCAAATAATACCACCATACTTCTAATCCTTCACTTCTACTCTTCATAGTCTAGTTTCATATATTTATAAACTATTTACAAAAATAATTACGAAACGACTAGAAAATAAATTTGAATTTTATCAGCACCTAGAACAGACTGGTTTTAGAAAAGCCTATGGAACAAACGATCACCTAATGGTAATAAAAAATCTTATAGAAAAATGCACTGAATATAATAAACCACTAGCTTTAATATTTGTCGACTATGAAAAGGCATTCGACACCGTAAATCAACAAAAAATGTTGGAAGCCTTGACAGAATGCCGAATTGACTATCGGTATATAAATATAATTAAACCCATATACCAAAACGCAACAGCCAGTGTTAGAGTGGGTGATCGTCAAACCCAGAAATTCCTGATACAACGTGGAGTACGCCAGGGGGACACCATATCGCCGAAACTGTTCACTACGCTTTTGGAATATATATGTAAAAGGGCAAAACTGACCGACAAGGGAATAAACATAAACGGAGAAAAGCTTAGCCATCTAAGGTTTGCATATGATATTGTATTAATAGCTGATAGGATAGATGAGGCCAAAGAACTTTTAAATCAGCTCTACCTTTCCTCGCTAGAAGGAGGATTGAAAATAAATATAGCTAAAACCCAGATGATGACAAATCTTGTAGTCAGCGAAGATATATGCGTAGGAACAAGATCCATAGACCAGGTAATGGCCTATAAATACCTAGGTCATGAGATTCGTATAGGAAAAGATAACCAAACCGTTGAGCTTCTCCGTCGTATAAGACTGACTTGGGCAGCCTTCGGCAAGCTGAACCATATTTTCAAATCGTCTGATATACCAACATGCCTTAAAAGAAAAACGTTTAATCAGTGTGTTTTGCCAGTGTTAACTTACGGTGCGGAAACGTTGACCATGACAAGGAGAACAGTTCAAAAGATCCGTGTGTGTCAAAGGGCGATGGAGCGTGCTATGTTGGGCGTTTCACTACGAGACAAGATCCCAAATCGCCAGCTACGACAAAGAACAGGAGTGACTGATGCAGTAGAGAGAGTAGCAACACTGAAATGGAACTGGGCAGGTCACGTGGCTCGAATGACAGATAATAGATTGGATGCAAGAGGCACAAGATCGAAATAGATGGAAAATTATGAGGGAGATCTATGTCCAGCAGTGGATAAGCGAAGATTGAATGATGAACCACCATTCTTTGGAATACTTACGTCACACTGGGTAGTGGAAATAAATAACAGACTTATTCACAATATATTTGTTTAGTAAACCACGACCGGTTTTGACCACTATAGATTTCTAGCCATCGTCAGGTCACCGGTAAAGTACAATCTTTACGAAGCTAAAAAAATTACAAATTGTAAAACTACTAATTTAACCAAACCTTACATCAGGTATGGTACAAAAGGTGCCAATATTATTTATGTTAGTTAAAATTGAGGGTGAGGGGTGGTTTTTTATTGAATGTAAAGGTGACATTATTTTATGGAGCAATATGTTTTTAAATGGCCATATTTGTGTTTTTTATGGGTAGTTCAATTTGTACATTGCAGTGTTGTAATTTCTGAATTCTAAAAATATCTTGGTTATTGTCTGATGGTTCAAGGTTTTTACGGGCTCTTTTGTAATCCCACGTTTAATAATATTGAGGTTTTTTACCTTGTGACCCAGTTTTGTCAGTAGTTCTTTGATATCTTCTGTTGCATGTAAATTGTGAAGATACTTAATTACGACTCTGTATGCTTTTTATTTCTTTGGTTGATATATATGATAAATAATGTTATGCTGTTCTCTCATATATCTTGATAATTTTTGGTATGTTTCTGAGTCGCTACAACTTTAGACTGTATTTATACTGCATTATTTGCTATGGTCTTGGTTTCGTATTATTCAGCTATTTCTGTTAATTTCTTTCTCATTTCTGGAAAGTCGCTTACACCATAAACAAATATTGGTGGTGATTTAGGTTTTCTTGGTGCTGTTTCACTTTGATTGGTTTGATTTTCGTTTATATTCGTTAGGTTATAATATTTGTTCGAAAGTTCGAGTCTTCTTTGTCTGTTTTCATATTTGATCTGATTTACCTGGGTTTGTAGTTTTAAAGACTTGCCATGAGTTCACACATTCGCAGTTTCAGGTTAGTCATCGCTTGTTAATGACAGTCTGTCGAATTTCTGGCCATTTCTGTTATTAATTTTGGTATTGTGTAATGCATTTCTTGGAACATGGAATGTCTGAACGCTCAATAGACCAGAAACACAGATGATCCTTCTACACGAATTGAATTGAAAAGATATAAAATAGGAATCACTGCAGTACAAGAAACTAAATGGTTGGGAAAAGGTATATGGGACACTAAAACACACACTATACTGTATAGCGGTAAAGATGAAGGAAATAAAGAATTTGGAGTAGCCTTTATCGTAGATAATAAAATGAAGCACCGGATAACAGACTTTCAAGCCATTAATGAAAGAATCTGCAAGCTTAGGATAAAAACGCATTTTTTATTAAAAACATAACCCTTATAAATGTACACTGTCCCACAAATGAACAGGAAGAAGACAATAAGGTAGCCTTTTATCAAGATCTATAACAAATTTATGACTCAATACCAAGAAATGACATAAAATTGTGATAGGCGACACAAACGCCAAGATCGGAAAAGAAGAGAAGTACATAGGGGTAATAGGAAAACATAGTTTGTATAGAGACACAAATGAGAATGGTCTGTTTCTAATAGATTTTGCAGCTGGAAAGAATATGATTACCAATTCGACATGCTTCCTACATCGGGACATACACAAGGGCAACTGGATATCACCTGACGGAAATACAATCAATCAAATAGACCATATACTGGCTAAAAAAAGAATGGCGACGAGTATATTAGATGTAAAAAGCAGACGTGGTGCAAGCTGTGACTCAGACCATCTGCTAGTACAGATACGGTTTAGATGCAAAATCAGTCGACAAACTAAAAATATCCAAAACAAGAAAAACTAAACTTAGATAACCTAAAAGTCTCTGAGGTACAAGAAAGATTTGAGAGAACAGTGGATGAAAAATTACTCGAAGAAAACAGAGCAGACTCCACAATAGAAAACCAATGAAACAAAATAAGCAATATCATACTCAACACAGCGAAAGGAGTCCTAGGAACAAAGACACAACGGAGAGAAGAAACATGCTCGATGAAGAATGCAAACAAGCTATACAGGAAAGAAATGAAGCACATAAGAATTATATACTTAGACGTACTAGAGAAAGAAAAACAGAACTTAAGAACAAAAGACGAAGAGCAGATAAACTGTGCATGCAGAAAAAGAGAAAGTACAAAAATCAACGGATACTAAACATAGAGAGGGAGTTTAAGGAAAACGAAACACGTAGTGCATACCAATTTATCAAATATCTAAGACAGGGATACAAACCGAAGACTAGTCTTTGCAAAAATAAGAAGGGTGAAATCATTAGCGGTATGGACGAAATTAAGAGAACCTGGATGACATATTTTAAGGAATTACTAAGCAAAGGGACACAATTACAATTACATTACAACAACAGACGCAGCAGCAGGCACGGCAGGAGATACAACAACAAGAACTGGGGGAAGATGGAGAAGAAAATGAATTAACTGGACCCCAACGCTAGAGGAGGTCCAAATGGCAATCCACATACAAAAAAGTCATAAAGCACCTGAAATAGATAAAATATCGGCAGAACTACTCAAGCAAGGAGGAAGGAATTTGACACAACAGATGTACCAGCTAATACGAGAGATATGGATAGAAGAAGAAATCCCCCAACAATGGAAGAAAAGTATAATCTACCCTATTCATAAAAAAGGAGACAACTTGTTGTGTCAGAATTATAGAGGCATCTTTTTACTTTGTTCGGGATACAAAATACTCACAAACATCATTAATCGAAGACTCCAACCTCTCACGAAAAAAATCATCGGGGAATATCAAGCAGGGTTTAGACAAAATAGATCTACCATTGACCAACTACTTACAGTTAAACAAATACTGGCCAGAGCATGGGAATATGACATGGACGTTTACAATCTCTTTGTAGATTTTAAACAAGCCTATGATTCAATAGATAGAACAATTCTACCTAATATATTAGAAGAATTTGGCATACCATCAAAATTAATACGACTAGTGCAAATGACAATGACAGAAACAAAAGCACATGTATGTATTCAGGGACAGATCACTGATGCGTTTACGATAACGCAAGGACTGAAACAAGGCGATGGACTGGCTCCAACGCTCTTTAATCTTGTTCTTGAACATATAATTAGACGGTTGACGGTGAGTGGAAATGACATAATTACAAACAAATCATCCCAATTAGCAGCATACGCAGATGATATAAACATAATGAGCAGAACAGTGAATGCAGCGGAAGAAACCTACGTTGAGTTGAAATAGAGTGCAGAAGCAGTAGGGCTAGCAATAAATACAAATAAAACAAAACTACTCATACAAACCAGATCAAATAGACCGGCGCAACAACACTTTATTGTCCAATAAGTAAAAACAACAACTGGCGAATTAGGTATAATAGAGAAATATACGAGCAATATAGCGAACCAACTCTAGCACAATACACTAAACTGCAGAGATTACGGTGGGCAGAGCACGTGGTCCGCATGCATGAGAATACAATCCCCAGAAAATTACTAAATGCAAGAATGCAGGGAAAAAGACCTGTTGAAAGACATAAAAAGAGATGGGAAGACGAAGTCGATGAGGATCCCAGGAACTGCCTGGGAACGCGTTTATGGAAAAGAACAGCGGTAAATCGAAATGATTGGAGAAGCTTATTGAAGGAGGCCAAGGCCCGATTTGGGCTGTAGTGCCATTGAATGGATGGTAATGCATGTCTTGATTTAATTTATAAATTGCTCTTGATTTGGGGAAATATCATATTGGTGAAAGATGTTGTTTGCTGGTATATTTGTATATTATTCATACCTGGTGTTTGTGTTGATTCGTTACTTTACAATAACATTTATCTGTTCAATTCGAGAACCGGACGTTGATAAGAGGAGACATTTAATCGTTTGCTCGGTTTAATGTTTCGATATGAACTAAATAGTTGATATGAGAATGATTTTGTTCATTTTATATATTTATTATAGGTTGACTTGCTTTATTTCGCCAACTTGTTTTAATATTAGCTATATCTAATGATGTTGCCAATTTCAATATATCATCTCCAATATAATTTCGAAATCCAGAACATACTTCTACATTTTATTACTTTATATCTTTAGTTGTATTGACCATGTGGATTAAAATCTTCTCTTGATTAGGATTCTCTCAAAAGTTAACATCCCCGAGAACACAATTTCATATGTTAATGTCAAATAAAATATTGTTTAAGCCTTAGTATAATATACTGACTAAAATAGAAAATGTATTTACAGCTTCGTTTCATTTCTACGAAATAGACCAATACGGAAACACAAAGCGACCAACATACACTGACAAAAACAAATTTAACTTCAATCCCACGCTACCGCCGAACCAATTTAATTTTCAACCAAAACCACAACAACAACCAGTTACTGAAAGTCCTTCAGATGTTTACAAGGGAAATCCATTTTTCACTAATGACAATATTTATAATACTGGAAATAATGGACAAAAACCGAACACGGGCAGTATTATTCACAGTAAGTACAGTTATTATGTTTATTTATTTCATTTTTCATTTGACTTTGGACGTATGTAAATTTACACATAGCGTAAAATCTTTTTAAAGATTTTTTTCTTGTGTTTATTTACTATCTTTAACACATTTAATTGCAATTTTAGTTAAAAATACGTTTATTTTTATGTTTCGATTTCCACTTAGAAAATGAATCTCAAAATCCGACGTGGAAATCAAATTTTGAACCGTTTAATCGATATTGTAATTTATTTCCAATAAATCTTCTCCTTTAGGTACCGTCTCCTTTAAGGAGGTTGGTAATCATCACAGCTATTTTTACTTTTGAGATTGCAGCTCTGAACAAGTCGACGGAACTGTAAGTATACCACTTTCTCAAATTGTTGAGCCAGGAGATGCGTCTTCTTCCAATATTTCGTTTTCCCTGCATTATGGTGTGTAGCAACACATATTTATCCCCTCTCATAACGTGACCGAGATATTGTAACTTTCTTATCTTAATCGTATTCACGATTTCCATTTCCTTTGTTATCTTTCTGAGGACTTCAACATTTGTTATTCGGTCTATCCAACTTATTTTTAATATTCTTCGGTAGGTTCAGATCTCGAATGCTTCAAGTCGATCACACACCTCTTTCTTTAATGTCCAGGCCTCCACCCCATACAGCACCACCGAAAACACATATGAACGTAATATTCTTATTTTAAGTTGTAAACTAAGGTCTCTACTGCATAATACTTCTTTCATCTTATTAAATGTTGCTCTAGCTTGTCCAATTTTCATTTTCATTTCTTCTGTATACTCGTTATTTTCATTAATAATTGTACCAAGATATCTGTATTTTTTACTTTTTCTATTGGAACCCCTCTTATGTTTAAAATGTCTTGTTGTTATGTTTTGGAAATTGTCATAAATTTTGTTTTATTAGCAATAAGCGTTAGTCCGCTTTCCTTACTAGCATTTACTAGATTATCTAAAAGTGTCTGTAGATCTTGTATATTCTCTGCAATTAGTATAGTATCATCGGCATATCTGATGTTGTTGATGGGTCTGCCGTTGACTTTTATTCCAATTGTTACATTTTTGAGTGATTTTTTAATTATTTCTTTCGAATATAGATTGAACAATAAGGGGGAGAGTATGCAACCTTGCCTTATGCCTCTTTTATCTCTACTTCCTCCGAAAGTTCTTTGCCTACCCTGACTTTTGCTGTTTGGTTAAAGTAGAGATGAGTTATTATTCTTAAGTCTTTTTTGTCAATGTGTTTATCTTTAAGTAACTGTATATGACGGTTGTGTCGGACCTTATCGAACGCCTTATTGTAATCAATAGAACAAACATAGAGTGGTTGGTTTACATCCATACATCTTTGCATGAGGACGTTAAATCCAAATAATGCCTCTCGTGTACCCATGGCATTTTTAAATCCAAATTGGGTTTCAGTAATATCTTGCTTCACTTTTCTGAACATTCTTAAATGGACAATTTTTAAGAATATTTTTAGTGTGTGACTCATTAGACTAATTATACGGTGCTCATTACATTCCTTTGCATTAGGTTTTTTTGGTAATGTAATAAATGTTGATTTGAGCCAATCTCTCGGAATAATACCCGTATTATATAAGTCTGCTAATACATTGATCTGATCTTCTGATATTAATTTAATTATTTCAGTTGGAATTGTGTCAGGCCCCGCAGTTTTATTAGATTTTGCCAGATTTATTGCATGTATTATTTCATCCTTAATTATATTTGGACCTATATCATCGTTCATGCTATCTTGTTTTGTCCTGTCATCCTTAAGCAATTCTTGTACGTATTCTCTCTATCTGTTTAGTTTGCCTTTGATATCAGATATTATTTTACCATTCGTATCAACCAGGGTGTTACTATTGTTGGACCGTCTTATACCTGCTAATTCTTTAATTTTTTTGAGCAATTCAAAACTGTCATGATTTCTCTGGAGTTCTTCTATCTCTAAACATTTGTCGTTGTACCACTTCTCTTTAGATGCCCGTATTTTTATCCTGATCTCCTTGTGTGTGGCTTTGTATTCGTTTACATTTTTGTTTTTGTATGATCATCTTTTGTCCATTAGTTGCCGGATCTCATCTGTCATCCATCGAGTCTTAGCTTCATCGATTTTGTAACCACTCAGCGTATCTTTAATTGCCTTTTTCTAATTTGGCATTAAAATCCCCCATTGTTATTGTTATATCTCTATTATTGGTGCTGTCTAGTGCTTTTTTAATGTCATTGTAAAACTCTTCTATTTCATTTTCATCTTTATCTGCAGTGGGGGCGTACACCTGTAAGATATTAAGGGTTCTGTGCGCTGTTTGGGCTGTGATCATTAACACTCTATCCGATGTAGGAACAAAACAAGTTACAGCCTGGCAAAAACTGCGATCAACCACTATTGCGACTCCATTATAGTGGTGAATATCTTCATTTCCTGAGTAGTATATTTTGGCACCGTCGACTTCGATTTCGCCAGATGTCTCGCTTACTCCCATTATATTGACTTTAAGTCGCCTCATCTCATGTATTATATTGTGAATCTTCCCTGCTTCATATACAGACTTCACATTCCAGGTACCTATCTGCAGTTCGTTTATATTTTTGTGCCTGACGCGGGGTTTTCGCATGTTGGCGAACTGGGAGTCCCCGCGGTCTAACTGAGAATTGCCTCCCCTGCCGGATCTTGGTATCCGATGTCCATGATTAGTAGTTGTGAAATTGTCACTTATAATAGCCATGATAATTGACAAGAGATATCTATTTAATGCATTGGCCATCTATAGATAGATGTTGCCCATCTTCTACCACGTGGAGGTTGCAGATTTGGGTTTTTCTTTCATTGGGATTAAGACCTTTCGGCATTTCCTAATCCCTCCAGATCTCCAATAAATATAGTACATTAATAAGAATAATATGAATTGAAATACACCCTTAAGTAGATATTTTACAAAGTATGTTTTTAATATATTTTTTTAATTTATTAAACAATAAGTTAAGAATAACTATATAAAAACAACAAATATAAAATAGGATAAATAACAAGTGGTTACTAATTGGAAAATACAAAAACAAGAAAACAAGACAATATAAATATTTGCAGAAGAAAATCCGCTTCTTCTACGAACACACTACTGAAATAATTAAAGTGCTAATTCCACCCAGAACAAGGTGTCAGGAAAGGATGTACACTGTCTCCATAAAATTTTAATATATATGGGGACCATGTTATAAGATGACCGCTTGAAGAATGTGAAAAAAACATCTCAATAAATGACCGAAAAATAAATATCCTACCTTTTGCAGATGACAAAGCCCTTCTTGCAAATAAAGGAGAGTTAATTGATCTCATACGATTGATTGAAAGTCAAATATTTGGTATATTAAATACAAAGATCATGATAGTGGATAGATTACATAACAATCATCCATACATAACCACGATTGACCGGTTTGAGGTTGTCAGTTCATACTTAGATCTGGGACCATTAATTACAGACACAGGATCACTACAGGAAAAAATAAAACATAGATGTGATCTAACAAATGTCCACGTAAGAAAAATGCCTAAAATAAGGAATCAAATTTCACGAATTTTAAAAATGAGGTTGATTAACTGCTTAATATTCCCAATACTGACATACGGATGTGAATCTTGCATCCTCAGACACTAAAATGTTCTGGTAAAGAAGAATGTTACGAATTCCTTGGACCGACCATAGGACAAATAATTCAATTTTAACTGAGCTTAAGATCAGCAAACGGCTCTCCAGCAAGGCTATCCAGGACGGACAATGTACATCACGATCACGTCTAAACTCCCTCCGAGGGTATCAGGAGATCAGGGCCGGAGAGAGAGAAATGCTCACAAGGAAAATACATTATTGACCAAAAAACAACACCTATATTGTGACTACAGAAATCAAATTAAGAATTTGGAAAAATTATGTAGAACAACTGATAAATTCGACATTATTATTATCGACGTGCAAGTAACGAGTCTGTGAACAGTGACTAAGAACTGAAAATAACAAGGCTAGAAGTAAAACCTAAAGGAATAAGAACTGCGATAGCTACAGGTCTAAATGAGGTATAGACGTCAAAGTCTATCCCAAGTTATTTAACCTAGTCCAATTGGTTAGGTCCAATGAAAGTATACGCTCCTACAAGTAACAGTACAGACAACGAAATTAATTAATTTTACCATGTATTAAAGCAAGCACTAAATAACACAAAAAAACACGAAATTTGTGTAATAATGGGAGACTTCAACCCTAAAGTAGGAGAAGACATAACTCCCGGAGTTACCGGAGGATTCGGTCTTAGGGAAAGAAACGAAAGAGGTGATAGATTGGTAGAGTTCTGCCAAGAGGAAAACTTTGTTATCACCAACACATGTTTTAAACAACCAAAAAGACGTCTCTATACATGGATATCACCGAGAGATGGCCATGGTAGTGTAATGCGTAACCAAATAGATTATATCATGATTAACAATAGATTTCGAAACTCATGTAAATGTACTAAGACATATCCAAGTGCCGACGCAGCCACTGATCACAATTTACTGGCATCTAGAATCAACCTAAAATTAAAGACAATCAAAAAGCCTTCCATTACAAAGAAATACGATAGACAAAAACTAAAAGAAGAAGAATTTAAACATCACTTTGAACAGACAATGAACGAAAAAATTCAAAACAACATCACACAAGTATACAATGTACCAACAGTCGAAGAAAGATGGGATAACATAAAGAATGGTATCATCGATACAGCAACGCAAAGTGGAAATGTCACCCATTATAAAAAGCAAGCATGGATGACAGATGAAATAATCGAAATGATGGACGAAAGAAGATAGCTTAAAAATAGAAATAACTCAGAGTATAAACGAAAGCATAATCTGATTCGAAGAAAAATCAGGGAAGCCAAAGAGTTATGGATGCAAGCAAAATGTGAGGAACTAGAAGAATTGCAACGAAAACATGACGAATTTAACACACATAAGAAAATAAAAAAAGTTACAACACAAAAGAAATACACCCATAACATTAACGAATAATGAAGGTCATGCACTATCCCTAGAAGACAAAGTAATGGAGGAATGGGAAAACTACATTAAAGCATTATTTAAGGATGATCGAGGATCACTACCTAACTTAAGTGCAAATACAGGACCATCAATCTTAAAAGGTGAAGTGGAAAAAGCCATACACCAAGCCAAAAACAACAAAGCCGATGGACCAGATCAAATATACAGCGAATGGCTAAAATTACTCTCAAATGACAATATAAAAGAACTCACTGTACTTTTCAATCAAATATATGATACCAGTGAAATTCCATCGGACTGGTTAAAATCGATCTTTATTCCTCTACCTAAGAAACCAAACGTTAAGAAATGTAGCGACTGTAGACTCATTAGTTTAATGAGCCATGCCGTTAAAATACTGTTGCATATTCTTCTAAATCGAATTAACAACAAGTGCGAAGAAATAATTAGTCAAGAGCAGTTCGGGTTCCGGAGATGCCTTGGAACTAGATAAGCACTATTTTCTATCCAAACACTCCTTCAACGATGTTGGGAGGTAAGAAAACCCGTATATATGTGCTTCATTGATTTTGAAAAGGCATTTGATCGCGTTCAGCATACCAGACTAATTACCGCCTTGCAGAGCATCCAACTAGATGAGAAAGACATCAAACTTATTGCCAAACTTTACTGGAACCAAATAGCCATTATTAATACCAACAACAGAGAATCAAAGCCAATCAGTATTGAACGAGGCGTAAGACAAGGCTGTATACTATCTCCCACCCTCTTTAACGTGTATTCTGAGAATCTATTTAGGGAAGCTTTAAAAGATCAAAAAGGAATTATCATAGGAGGAGAAATAATTAACAATATACGGTACGCCGACGATACTGTGATTCTAGCTGAAAACATCAACGATCTGCAGGAGCTGATCAATAGAGTTGACATGGAATGCACAAATTGGGGACTGTCGATAAATATTGATAAAACTAAATACATGGTGACCAGTAAAGTGGATATCGGCGCAACCCAACTGATATTAAACCAACAACCGCTGCAAAGAGTTCAGAGATTCAAATACCTTGGATGTTGGATTACCCAAAATCTAGATCCATCCTTCGAAATTTGATGTAGAATTGAACAGGCAAGAAACTCATTTCAAAAATTCAAGCCTCTATTATCCAACAACTCTTTAAATTTGGAAATCCGTGAAAAGTTTACAAGATGTTACGTGTGGTCTGTACTTTTGTATGGATGTGAAACTTGGACTTTAAACGCCGATATCATGAATAAAATCGAGGCGTTTGAGATGTGGTTGTATCGAAGGATACTAAAAATTCCATGGACTAGCAGAACCAGAAACGAAGAAGTTCTTCGAAGAATGGGACATCAACGAACTCTATTAAATATTATTAAGAGGCGTAAACTAGAATATCTTGGACATATAATCAGAGGACCAAGATATGAGTTTCTTCGGCTAATTCTCAACGGTAAAATCGAAGGAAAGAAATGGATAGGACGGAAGAAACTCTCTTTGAGGGGTTTGGCAGCGGACCAATTGCTACACGTAGCGCAAGACCGAGATCAGTATAAAAATATTATAAGCATGGTAGTCGCCGACGTTCCGTAGGGATATGGCACTCTAAGAAGAAGAATTGGTTAGGTTTCTGATTGATTAGTGTTGATTTTCATTTTTAAATATATTAACTTATTTTGGAATAAGTCGAAATTTTTTTTATTCTAACCTATATAAATATATATCCTAGCACTATATATATTTATATTTAATATGCATGCATCCACTATAAATTTTTTATTCTTCAGCCCCTAGGCCAACTGCAGCACCTTTAAGGCCGACGCAAAACATTCCTGCCATAGCTACACACACGGAACCACCCCGGCCTTCAGAACAACCAATAGATTTCCTAGACGATATCGAATTGGCGTCGAAAGATAGCGTACAACCTGTCAGACCATACGAGGATGTTTGTGGACAATCTTTGACGACCAATCATTTGATTTTCAACGGAAAGCTTGTACCAAGAGGCGCTTATCCGTGGTTAGTTGCTGTTTTTCAGGTCAAGACTACCGGTGTCAACTATATTTGTAGTGGATCGCTGATTTCAACCAAACATATTGTTACTGGTAAGCAAAATAATTATTATTTAATTATAACTTGTTAAACTATTAATCGAATTAATATCGAATTAGTAGATTATCCATTTGCTAAGATTTTTGTCTTGATTAAATATACAAATGTCAACTTCATAATTTACGTGCTGGGTAAAGATTACCTCATACTTTAAACAAGCGACAACAGCTTAACGTACTTACACTTTTACAGATATATTTTCCTTATCCATTTTTGTTCCACAGCCTTGAAAGTTTTCGGTGCATGTAACCTGATGTTTCTGGAAACAATCTTCCTGTCTTAAACTCTTATGCTTCAAATACCTTTTGTGCTTACAGTTACAGTAGTTTCCCTATTTTGATAATAATAATTTGGCCGTGCCCTACTAGGTCTGTTGTAAATTTGTCATTCTCCTTCTTAAGTTTATCAGCCTCTTTCTTGTCTCGATAGTCCCTATTCTCATCCAGACTAGTGTCAACCTACGACCATATTATAGATTATCATGTAATTTACGGCCTGGTATGTGCACTTTCAAATGAGATTGTAGTTTTGTGCTTAATCTTTTAGATATGTGGATTCCATGTCAGCTTCTGGTCGAATATTCATCATCATTATCACTGGCTAGACAACCCTTTTTGGGTCTTGGCCTGTTCCAGGATTCTTTTCCATTCTGATCTGTTTCGTGCTTTTTTTCTCCAGTTTTTTATTTTTAAGGTTGTTATATCATTTTCTATTTGTTCTAAGTATCTCAGCTTCGGTCTTCTTCTTGTTCTTTTTCCTACTGGCATCTGTTTGAATATTTTATTTGGTATTTCGCCTTCCATTCTTTCTACATGTTCTATCCAACTCAGCCATCCTATTTTAATGAACGTTATAAAATCCGGATCCTGGTATATTTTGTATAGTTCAGAGTTGTATCTTCTTCGTCATATTCCGTTTTCTTTTGTGCGCTTATATATGTGTCGCAAGATCTGGTCGAATATTACACCGAAGTATTTGGCCTAACTAAAAAATGGAGTCTCAACACCCTAAGTAAAGATAGAAATAGTCCTTGTAGTGCTTTTTTTGTAAAGATTAAAACTGCTTTTTGGGGTTATTACGCTATCAATCATTAAAAAACCTTCTTTCTAGATAACTTCTCTAGTAAATCGTATCATTATATCCCAGAAGAGTGGTGTTGTTAATCCCATTGTGAATAAGTACACTACACTCATCTTAATGGGGGCTTTTCATAACGAGAATACAATCATCGGATTTGGTAGGCTGCCTATGTACATTGACAGATAAAGTCTAAGACCCCTCTTCTTCTAAGCGCTTTTATTATGTCTTTATCTGCACTTTCTCTTTGTTTTTAAATAATTTTGGGAACAAATTTTGTCAGTTAAAATCATCCAGCCAGGAAAGTCGTCGATTTTTCTAGCTGTTGTGCATATTGAAGATCAAGGACTGGTATCTGTTTTAGTACCCCGAACGTTATTTGCCTATCTCAGAATATTTTTAGCATATTTGCTAAAAAAGTGAAGAGTCTAATAGGCCTGTAGTAATTAAACGATTAAGTTTGCTGTTCCACTCACCTTCAGTATTACAGGAAGTTGTTGATATTTCGAATAACCATCTAAGGCCTTGTGATTTATACACCCAGTTGGAAGTCCGCTAGAGAGTGTACTGAACTGAAAACGTTTCATCTAATCTAGACTTTCTTTTTGGAAGTATAGGTTTTGTTGGACTTTCCTTTAGTGTTTTTGCATAAATTCTGTTTTTTGTTTTTAGGAAGTCGATCTGATTCACAGAACAAATATTAGGACTTTTGGACGCGGTCTTGTAAAACCTATGCGGACACATTTTTTTTAATATTTTTTGACTTTATAGATTTATTTTTTATCATAGGTCAGTTTTTTTTTTCATAAATATCTAGCTCTTCATTTAAATAAAGAACCTCTTTACATCTGCCTATAGCTCTTATAAGTACTCGTTTTACCAAAGTTTCAAGGGTATTTTGTATCTGTGATCTCTCTGAACAATTTTTATGCTAAACAGCCATTATGGATCACTACATTCACTGTCAGCTCTAGACTTACCATCTCCAATAATCTCTACTCTTCCTCCGAGATGCATTCCAAAAGAGGTTTAAAGTCTTCTTATTCCCTCTCTCTTAGGTTTCTGAATATTGTTGTTACCAAAGATAGGAAGATCAAGTTAAACAAACCGAATTTACTTGTAATCTTTTTTCTAGTTGATCTTTTTATCTTTCTCTTTCTTCTGCAAATATGAAGCAATAGTTTAGTGGGGATCCGACTTATTTTGTAATGTGATCCATTATCACATATCTTGTCGGTGTTCTTACCACAGCTCTTGCATCTTTCATTGTTCCCTGCAATGTCAGTTTCTCCATACGATCTCTACGCACTACATAATCCGAGAAACCGATGATTTTTTCGGTAACAATGTTTTAAAGCCTTTTTTTAACGTGCAACTTTTTAAGGATGCGGTCCAAGGTATTTTCAAAAATCTTCGCCAGCAAACGCCAAATTTTGAACGCATTTTTTTTTCAATTTTCTTTAAGGGCCAACATTAAGACCCATATAAAAAAATGAAGACTTATTGCTTTCTTGGCCATTGCTAATCTTCTTTTGATTTCTTGAGAGCATCCTCCAGAATTGGTTATGAGGTTATCCAGTTATTAAAAACTGATTCACTTCGATGTTATTGAGGATGGTAATTTTTGACTGGTGGTTATTTTTTTTTTCTATGATCATAATTTTTGTTTTTAATTTATTGACTTCAAAACTTAATCGTTCTACTCCCTCTATCAGCTCCACCGATTCTTCCAAGAATTCCATCTGCTTACCTTTAATTTGTTGATTCTTTTGTCGCCAATGGATATGCCCGCTTCCCATTCTGAGATTGCTTCGTGCATAACGGCTTCTCCATAGATTTTAAACAGGATGGGGCTTATCACGCGGCTTTTACCAGCATAGTCCCGGTACGACCCGACTGACTCGCTGCCAGACCAAAAACAATCTTTCAGCCATCCCGCAGGCTACAGCATGCTGCCTTTAACCTTGAATATTTAGCTTAATCGGAGTGCATTATATTTCTATACTTAGATAATAAAATCTATACGGAACTGATAGAGAATTGCGAAATGAGAAAAGGACAGTAGCTATCTTGGTGGAGGTGTATGGTATTACAAATAAACACTTAATTATACTAATAAAACAGGTTATGCTTATTTCCGTTCAACATTTTAAGACACAATTTCTAAAGTACCTCTCTTCGGATATCTCAAGAAGCAATCCGGAATGCTTATTAAAAAACCCCTCGAGACACTTTTATGATATACGAGGGTGGATTGATATAAAACTAGCCTTTGATAGAAAAAAACAAGTTTTTTGGAATTAAATCGATTTATTTCTCAACATAGTCCCCTTTTAGTTCGATACACTTAGTAAGACGATGTTATAATTTTTTTATCCCATCTGAATAGTACTTTTGCTCGAGTTCTTCAAAATAGGCCAAAGTTTCAGCGACGACGTCTTCCGAGTCATTTTTTTAGGTTTGGAAACAGGAAAAAATCGCTGGCGGCAAGATCTGGGGAATACGGTGGGTGTTCAACCAACTTATAGCCCAATTCGTGTAATTTTGTCATGGCGACGGCCGATCGGTGAACCGGTGCATTGTCATGGTGAAAGAGCACTTTTTTGCGTTCCAAACCGGGACGTTTTCAACGCAATTCGGCATGAAATCGATCCAACAATGCTGCGTAGTACTCACCATTGATTGTTTTTCCTTTTTTCAAGTAGTCGATGTGGATGATGACCTTCGCATCCCAGAAAACAGTCGCCATCACTTTGCCGGCCGAATGTTCTCTCTTTTCCTTCTTCAGCAGGCCTTCGCCGCGTTTGCGCCACTGTTTCGACTGTTCTTTGGTTTCCGGTGTGTAATAATGCACCCAGGTTTCATGAATGGTGATAAATCGGCAAAAAAATTGTTTGGATCGCGCCGTATCATCGTCGAAAGCGTCTCCGAAGTGGTCACACGTTTTTGCATTTGATCGATTATCAGTAAACGCGGCACCCACGAGCGGATAGCTTTTTCATGTACAAATGATGCTGAACGATGTTGTGTACGCGTTCGTAGAAAATGTTTAGGACCTCTATTAACTCGCGGAGCCTAATTCAACGATCTGCCATAATCATGTCATGGACTTTGTTGATCATTTCCAGCGTGGTGACTTTATTTGGACTCTCGGGACGCTCATCATCAAAAACACTCGTACGACCACGAACAAATTCAGCTTTCAAAAATTTTACTGTTGCTAACGAAGGTGCAACCTCACCATAAACTTCGTCCAGGTCGGCTTTGATTTGCACATTCGTTTTACCCTTTTTGTGGAGGAACTTAATCACCAAACGATACGAAAACGCAATATTTGCTTGTTTTTCACGGCTGTAAAAACCAAACTAATTGTTTTTAAAACTCAAAAATTTGACAGACGTCATGTCATGAATGGCAAATGTCGTCGTTCATGTATCAAGTAGCGCCATCTATCAAAGGCTAGTTTAATATCAATCTATCCTCGCACAGCGTGGAAAAAAAATGCTACAATTTTCTTCTGTATATCTTGTATTCTTGTTTATAATGCAAATTATCTTGTTTATAATTAAGCAAACAAAGATATTGTACATAATACCCGCAATAATATTTTTTATTTATTTTATCGCAGCTGCTCATTGTGTGGAGATCGACCATAGAAAACTTCGACCCCAAGAGGTACTACTTATTCTGGGAAAACTAAATATCCACAAATGGATACCAGTACGAGGAGAAAAGATAGTGGAACCGGAGTCGATACACATTCATCCGGATTACGAAAGCTTAACCAGTGACGCGGACATAGCTGTCTTAACTCTTGGAGAATCGCTGCAAATTACTAATTATATACGACCTGTTTGTCTTTGGAGGGGAGATACGGATCTTGATTTTGTTGTAGGTGAGTCCGGTTTTAAAGAACAAATTGTAATATTTACTTTAATTAATTAAAATATAAAATATGGATGTGAGAAAAAGACAAATTTTTTTATATACTTTTATTATTATATTTATTTATATAATTTTTAGGTCACTCTGGTACAATTGTTGGTTGGGGAAAAGATGAAAATGGTGTTCTAATGACAGAAGAACCAAAGCAAACAGACTTACCCATAGTCAGCCAAGAAAAGTGTTTAGCTAGTAATCTCCAGTTTCATTATATAACCTCAAATAGAACATTTTGCGCCGGTAAGTAAGCAAAATATACTACATTAAAAATTCAATTTTTAAAAAGCACAAAAATTTGCAATATGTTTGAAATTTTTCTTCTTCTTCTTCGGCTTTTTGCCATTATGAATTCGCTGTTTTTGCTCTGAACAGCACTCGATTTTCCCAATCACCTTCTCTGAGGTCTCTATCTGTCATAGCATTTTCTATGTATGTTTTCCATCTTGTAGCAGGTCTTTTTCCCCATCTTTTTCCTGGCGGATCCCAGTCCAATATTCTTTTACTTGTGCTCTGGCATTCTTTGTAATGGCCGTATCACTGCAGGGCTTTGTTTTCCAACTTTTTTGTAATTATGCATTCTACTTCCACTCTGTTCTCCACTCTGGGCCAAAATTATCCGGCCACCTTAAAAATGGGTAATTTTTGATTTCTTATATCTCCCAAACCTGTTGTCCGATTTAAGTGATTTTTTTAATATGTTATAGCCTTATTCCTTGACAAGATCTTTGTAATAATATTGTTGCTAAACAGCTAAATTTTCATTGTATACCTGTAACCCTACCGTGCTACAATAATATTACAAGGCCAGAATCGCTCGTTGTCGAAGAGAATTAGGGCGGGGTTATAGAAACTATATCGTATCTTAAATTCAAGCACAATTAGATAATATGAAATTATAATTTATTATTGGACGCCACCCCTGGTTTATCCTCGAAGGGGAAGAGCAAAAAAAAATTAAGATTTATTGAAAGTTTACAAGAAAACTATTCTTTATTATTTCTTAGTAATGAACAAAAAGAAAACATTAAAAGTTACGTCATCCCAAAGGGATTCCAAAATATTATTTTATGTTAACATTATCATAAACAAAAAATCTTTGTATCGTATTAAATTAAGAATTGGTTATAAAGAAAATGAATGTATATATATATTAACCCCAAATTTCGAAATTTGTTTACATTGAAAATAATATAGTTATTTATCAACTAGGAACAATGAAGAAAATAAACCTTTAAATTAAATTAGAACACTTCACTATATTTTCATTTTTTTTGAGTTCATAATCATTTCTGTTGTCTTGAAAGTAGGTATAATAAAAATTGGTACAACCTTAATCTGCTCTGTTTCTCTTCTTGTTTAATAAGTCACCAAATAAACCATTGATTCAGCTACGTACTATATAAAATCACCACCATCCTAGATAAGAGGGGTTAGGGATTCCAAAAAAAGATACTGCTACTGGGCCATGATCTGGAATAACTCCATAGCAATACTATCTTGCGACGAGTATTAGAAATATAATATCAGCATTATAGCCTCTCCAATGAGGGTCTAAAAAAATAAATATCTATCTGAAATATGGACAAGAAAAGGATTTATTTGCTCACCTCTGAATTGAGACCCACTTTATAAAACACGTCTTAACGGTTGGACGGTCTTAACAGAAAAGAGCGAAGCGCTGTCATGGCGCCTGAATCTGGAAATTGGGTGTGAGCGACAAGTTGAAAAATATGCTCATCTACCGGATATATTTGGGAATTACAGAAGAAACCTTGAGTCGGCTACAAGTAGGTACTTGACAGATAGATGGGGTTAGAAGTTTAATTTAAAAAAAAATAATCGAAATATATAATGAGTTTCTTTTAAATCTTTTGAAACGGTTACACAGCCCTCCCCACGATTTCAACTGGGTACCAGCGTGGAATCGGACTAGGCATGGTGGCACACCATACTAACCTTTTCAAAAGTGGAAATAGATATACGGAGAGGTAAGACAAACAGAATGGACAAATGTAGCTACAATCTGGACTCACAGAATCCTTCTTTCACAACTCACGTGGGAACAACTCAAAGATTTCAGAACAAAGCGAAACAGAACGCATAGAATATTTATGACTCAACTATAAAAATGTAAACAAAAAAAAATTGCATTCTCACTCTCAAAATTCATAGGGTATTCCACCTATAACCAATATCATGAACAAAGCGGAATAAAACAAAACATATCTACAAAGCATTATTTGAGACCAAATGCTCGCATTCAATCGAAACAATATAATTAAGATATTATTATTTGAAATTTCATAAGTAATATAAAGCAAAACATACTAGTGTTGTCACCAAGATACAAAACAGATAATTTACTGCGTAGTCGTTATGAGACCTAACACAATAAAACACAAAAAAAAATGTTATCGTTTGTTCGGAAGCGTAGAGTCTTTCATCTATGACTTAATCCACGAATAACATAAGAATAATAATACAATCGCATCATTAACGCCATAAGATACAAAATACAAATGTGTCATCGTTTGTTCGGAAGCATAGAGTCTTTCATCTATGACTTAATCCACGAATAACATAAGGTAATAACGCAGCGCGTCATTATAGACACATTTAGAAATACACAAATAAAAGGAAAGAGTTACTAATAGTTCAAAATTGGGTACATTAAAGTTCTACAAAGACAAGCCTTAATAAGTTCACTGGGAAAGATAGACATCAGAATTTCTGTAAGACACATCTATATTTAGAAACAAAAAAAAAGGCTGATGTTTAGTTATTAGTATGACAACTAGAATTTGTGATAACTAACGTGTATCATCCGCCTATAATAGGGACAACATTGGTAGGTCAACTTCGGGTAGGGTCAACTTCGGGTAGGGTCAACTCCGGGTAGGGTCTAAATAATTCTAGATTACATAACTAAACAAGTATTGGAGAACTAAAAAAGTTTCCTGACGCGGGAGGCTGTTATTCTAGATTTATTACTGAAATAAAATTATGAATGGCTTATCATTCCGACGAGTCAACTAGCGGGAATCCGCTTACTTCATCCCTAGCCTTCCTCAGTGTCTGGCCATTCAGAATATAGGATGTTAGACAGCAATAATCTTTTCAAACATTATTTTGGGGGGTTTCGAATAGAGAGTCGAAATTCGAAGGTCTTCACACTAAGAGTAAAACTTAGGCAAAATGAACAGATACTATAATGAACTATCATTGGTAACTAGACAGAGGAATCTTGATATCTTTGGTATAGATACCAAAAAAATTACTTGGATTTATAAGTCCGAAAAATAAGATAAACTGAATTTTGTATCCACTTGAAGACAACTAAAGGTATGTACAATTTATTGTAATATAAACTAACATAAGCATAAAAATATCACATTCTACCAAGGCATTCTAAAAATAAAATGAGATTAAATTTTGCAAACACCCTTAAAATCAATATAGGTTTTTGGTCGGGGTAGCACAAACTCAAGATCTCGATCAATACAAACTAGAGAGAGAATAATACCGAAGTAGAATAAGATAAATAAAAATAAAATTTATGTCGAAAAGAAATACGACATATATACATATATATAGACATATTGAACACAACAAATGATCAATATTATAATAATAAAAAGTAAAACGGTTCAACGAACTGGGGTGCGAGCCAAACTGAGTTGCTCTGGAGATCGACGTGCGGAGTCTCCTACACTACTTCCAGAGGCTCGTCTCTTTGCGACAACATCTGAGATACACAAAATTATTAATTGGAATAGGGATAGGTCCACTAATCCACTTGACTATAGCAGGATGCTCCCTGACTAATAGTCAACACCACCGACATAAAACAAGGGTTGTCGAGACAGCTCAAAAAAAAAATTGAAACGTGTCAACTTCCTGAAGGGAAAGAAGCACTAAGGGACAGATTTGCCGAAGCAAAGTGGTATTCAATGTACTAAATACTAGGGTATCAGTGCTGTACTGACCCCACGCCAAAAAAATTTGGAAAGGAAACGAATCCTCTCCAGGATAAAGTTCGCGTTAGCGCAACTCTTCCTGTACACGGGCCACGGAGGGATTGAATAGTCGCTGGAGAAGGTAGCAAAGATTAAGTACGCAAGGCGTAAAGGGAATCAACTAAAAAATTAAAAATTAAGAACGGACTGAACATTTTAGAAGAAAGGCAGGATGGCCAATAGGATTGATCACATCAGAAAATTTCCAAGCAAGGAAACTTCCAAAAGGACAAAAGAAGAAAATAAATCCAAACCGTTAATACACAATCTTGGAGAAGAAGAAAGAAAATGGGTCCATGGCATACAAGCCACAATCGCTACACAAACAGTTTAGTCTAAAACTGATGTTTCCAAAAGAAACAAAAAAAGAATCGTAAGAGTCTTTCACGAAACAAAAACTTACGATAAGACTTAAAAGGAACGGAAGAATTATTACAATCTTCAAAGAAATAGAAAAATATTACAGTCCATCGTCAATAATAAAAAATCGTGATGTTGGATGTAACACACCACAACAATAAAAAAAGTTGAACAGTAAAACATTTTTGACACCTAATTGAATCCAATATGGTCGTCATACAAATCACAAAGAAATGTTTACCATTCTTTAGCAGAACTCCAATAGAGTCAAAATAATATAAACTTTTAATTCTCAGTGGGTCATTTACGGTAGCACCAGAACTATTTCAATTGTTAAACAAACGTGGTCTTAACGTCGACATAAAGATAAAAGATAAATTCACAATAGGCGGCAGCGGGTTGTTTCACCTCTGTATATACAAAGAGTCACAATAGACAACAGCAAACTACTTCAACCTCACTTGTACCATATCGTGAACACAAGATAATAAATGAAAGCTTTTGAGCCTTAGCCAAAAGTTTCAAAGCAAAAAGATATACGTGGTCTAGTAAACTATATTAGAAGACCACAAAAATGTCAACGACAAAAAAAAAAGAAAGCTGCTGCGTATACAACAGTCTGACATCCACACAAATAACTCAAGATACAATAATACAGGTCACGTGCCTGTACGTCCTACAGGACATCTCGAGAAAAAAAAGGTAAAACCACAAATAACAATAAATTCCAGTACCAAAAACATACTTCTACTACATCTGACCACACAAAGACATAAAATTAACATAACAGAAGGAGAATAACAATATTTCCGCTCTATATTCTCAACAAAGACGCCTTAGGCAGAGAGAAACGAAGTTATATCATTACTTCCTTATACATACAAAACAAAAGAACCATGGACTGTAAAATATAGAAAGCATTTTCCTTTTCAGGAAATAAAATTTTCTTTTCAAAGTACGAAAAAGTTAAACTATGAAAAAATACATTTTTAAAATAAACGAAAAACAAATTAAAAAGAAAATTTATCAGGTAACAGATTAAACATATTAAAAACATCCAAGATCAAAGAACTCAACTTCAAATCCTCGAAAAAAGAATATTTCGCGTAAGTATTCTACACGAATCCAGATAACATATTTTAGAATTAGGTAGGTCGGGACAGCCTGTATATAGTTATAATTCCCGGTTGTTTGCCGCAAATAAAAACCATGAATCAAGGTTAAGAAATAAAATTCACTTAATTGATTTTTCAAATAACGAATGCTAAAAGCCATTTCGTTTATTTAAAATAAACACATTGAGGAATATAATTATTATGGTTCTTATAAACAAATAAGACTGAACTGCAAAGAAAGCCATCGTTTAGATACGAATTAATTTATGGACATAAACAAAATTTCTCTAACATGGAATGTTTATTATAGACGAGTCTGTAAATACACAAATTAATATCGTTCGCATTAAGAATACCGACAAAAAGAAATAATTAAGCAGTGAATGTTTACATCACATCATTCCAAATACGTTTTAAGTATTTCACAAAATTAAAAATACGACGAGAATATTTCTACACAATTTTACGAAGACTAAAAACGAGTACATATAAATACTTTGCAAAAAATTCTAAAATAGTAGCAGTGTTGATTTAATGAAAAATTGGATAAAACAAATACACAATTTAACCAAAAAAATGATTCAAAACATACAGACTTAATTAACCACATATACAGGGGGGTACAAAACAACTAATAATATTGAAAAAAACTCTGAAGATACAGGAATATTCAAAAGCCCCACACGCTGGGCGACATTTTGTAACGAAGGTACAAATGGAGCAAATCTAATACATGCCCCACGTCGGAGGGCGCCATTTTGTAACCCTACCGTGCTACAATAATATTACAAGGCCAGAATCGCTCGTTGTCGAAGAGAATTAGGGCGGGGTTATAGAAACTATATCGTATCTTAAATTCAAGCACAATTAGATAATATGAAATTATAATTTATTATTGGACGCCACCCCTGGTTTATCCTCGAAGGGGAAGAGCAAAAAAAAATTAAGATTTATTGAAAGTTTACAAGAAAACTATTCTTTATTATTTCTTAGTAATGAACAAAAAGAAAACATTAAAAGTTACGTCATCCCAAAGGGATTCCAAAATATTATTTTATGTTAACATTATCATAAACAAAAAATCTTTGTATCGTATTAAATTAAGAATTGGTTATAAAGAAAATGAATGTATATATATATTAACCCCAAATTTCGAAATTTGTTTACATTGAAAATAATATAGTTATTTATCAACTAGGAACAATGAAGAAAATAAACCTTTAAATTAAATTAGAACACTTCACTATATTTTCATTTTTTTTGAGTTCATAATCATTTCTGTTGTCTTGAAAGTAGGTATAATAAAAATTGGTACAACCTTAATCTGCTCTGTTTCTCTTCTTGTTTAATAAGTCACCAAATAAACCATTGATTCAGCTACGTACTATATAAAATCACCACCATCCTAGATAAGAGGGGTTAGGGATTCCAAAAAAAGATACTGCTACTGGGCCATGATCTGGAATAACTCCATAGCAATACTATCTTGCGACGAGTATTAGAAATATAATATCAGCATTATAGCCTCTCCAATGAGGGTCTAAAAAAATAAATATCTATCTGAAATATGGACAAGAAAAGGATTTATTTGCTCACCTCTGAATTGAGACCCACTTTATAAAACACGTCTTAACGGTTGGACGGTCTTAACAGAAAAGAGCGAAGCGCTGTCATGGCGCCTGAATCTGGAAATTGGGTGTGAGCGACAAGTTGAAAAATATGCTCATCTACCGGATATATTTGGGAATTACAGAAGAAACCTTGAGTCGGCTACAAGTAGGTACTTGACAGATAGATGGGGTTAGAAGTTTAATTTAAAAAAAAATAATCGAAATATATAATGAGTTTCTTTTAAATCTTTTGAAACGGTTACATACCGGTTGTACGAATCACACTGTGTTTTTTTCTTAAAGTTTGCATCACCCTGTGGAATATTCTAGCATTTATAAAATACTGAAATTAAATCGTAACTATAGCCTCATGCTTTCTCAACATTTTGTTTTTTTATTGATTCGCTTATATTAAATAATACAAAAGTTAGGTGCTTTAACGACTAGACATGTTTTTTATCAATTTTTATCTTCGCGGAAAAAAAATCTTTTTGAAAAAAAGTCATTTGTTACGGTAAAAATCCGATAAATAAAATCTTCGAAGAAAATTCAAATTAACAATATTTTGGAAATCAAAGTCTAATTGGAAAAAAAATTTGGTATCAATAATGGGTGTTGCCGCCTCTAGTCATTAGGACTTCTTGGAGACGATTTGGCAATCCATTCATGATATCCTAGATATTAGATTCGAAATTACTTGAAAACCCAAAGAACAGAAAAATAGCAGGCATTTATACATAATTAACATAATTAATAAAATTATAAAACACAATTAAATACCGGAAGAATGAAGAATGAGCGAACTAATTCTACTATTCAAAAAAGGAGATAAAAAACAGCCACAAAACTACAATGGTATAAACTTGTTAAATTCTACGCTAAAACTTACAACTGAAATTTTACTTTATTTTAAAAGTGCTAATAAATCAAAGGATAAGTTTAGCAGATGAACAACAGGGTTTTTGTAGTGGAAGATTATGTACAGATGTACGTTATAGACCAGCATTTGTGTGATTGATTGACATAAAGAAAGCGTTTGACAGAGTAAGACTCAAAGATGTAATTCATCTTCGGTATAATGGATAAGTTCCCTTAAATGTTATAAAAACTATCGAAAACATCTACCAAAACAACAAAATGGAAGTCAAAATAGATGGACAACTTACAGAACATATAGAAATAGGCAGTGGAATAAGACAAGGGTATTCATTGAGCCGCATGCTCTTCAATTTAATCATGGCTGAAATCATCAAAACCGTTAACAAACGAAGAGGATGCAGAATGGGAAACAAAGAAATAAAAATACTCTTTTACGCAGACGACGCAATATTGATAGCCCAAGATGAAGATAGTATGCAAAGACTGGTCCTCAGATTTAACATAAGAGCAAAAGAATTTAATATGACAAGCTCATTTCAAAAAACTAAAACAATAGTAGTCAGCAAAGAACCAACCAGATGTAAAATATAAATTAATGGCATTAGTATTGAACAAGTAATGGAAATAAAATACCTGGGAATTACACTGTCTAGCTGTAAATATAGACCTGGACAAAGAAGTGAGAGATCAAGTACAGAAAGCAAATAGACTGGCAGGATGCCTTAATAACACTATATGGCGAAACAGACACATTAACACTAAGATGAAGTCCAGAATTTATAAAGCCAGTATAAGACCAATAATGACATATGCCTCAGAAACAAGACCCGACACAGCCACAACGCAAAGGCTACTGGAAACGGCAGAGGTAAGAGTACTGAGAAGAGTTACAGAAAATACGCTGAGAGATCGAAAGGGAAGTGAAGACATTAGAAGAAAATGTAACGTACAGTGTATAAATGAATGGACACCAAATAGAAAAAAAAGAATGGAATAACCACATAAGCAGAATGGAGGAGACCCGTGTCTTCAAAATAGCAAGAGATAAGTCACCAATCGCAGAAGAAGTATCGGACGTCCGCGCAAAAGATGGAGTGAGAACCTTCCATAGAGATATTAATCCGCCATGAACAAGAAGAATTGCTTATAAAGAAGAAGAAGAAAAATACAATACTTAAAACTAAAAACCTTCAGAGTTTATCTTAAGTTAAATCTAGAAGCTCTAGAGATGGCTTTAAAATAGAAAATAAATAGCTTTTAAGCTGATGCTTTGTTCAATAGTCTATTCACTATTTTTTTATTGTTATTTTTGTTTTGTGCTGTTTAAAGTTAGGAATTTGGTGATAGTAGAATTATCTTAATTGTTTTTTTTTTGTTTTCAGGATTCAGAAATAACACAGGGCCTTGTAATGGCGACAGTGGTGGAGGATTTGTAATGAAATGGGATGGAAGATGGATGCTGAGGGGAATCGTTTCATTATCAATATCCGAAACAAACACAAAGAGCTGTGATCTTTCAAATTATGTTGTGTTTACAGACGCCAGCAAATTTTTAAACTGGCTGAGGTCCTTTCTTAAATAAAATTAATGAAAATAAACAATTTGGTATTTTAATTTTTATACTCTCCTTACCCCATAAATCCTCTACGAATTTCTCATATTTTTTTAAATGGACAACCCTGTGTTTTATTTTTTTCAAAAATTGCATTTATGATAGTCTTTGATTTTTAAAAAGCATTTCTTATACCTAAAATCGTTAAACTTATTACCTTCTGACATATTTTTAGTTTTCTTCAAGTATTTTAAGTAGAAATATCTTAGTCTTCTGTTTAATATAATGTTTCAAGAACACCCGGAACACTAATTATGACTTTATGCAGACGACACTGCAATTGCAGCAAAACATAGGAACCTGGATATGGCTATAAGAAATCTACAGATGATACTGGATATGATAGAATAATGGATGAAAAATGGCAATAAATTCAGAAAATATATAATCGGTTATCTTCAAAAATAGAAGAGATAACCCAGAAGAACAGCTATTAGTGCAAGGCAGACCCACCAAATAGCAAAACAAAAGTTAATACCTAGGAGTCACAATGGACCCCGGTCTAACATTCACACAACATGTTAATGCGACAGTCCAGAAAAAAGCAACACCAGAGCCGCAAAAAAGGACCAAATTAATACTGATAAATAGCATCATAAAACCAATAATTACATATGTATCTCTTGCTTGGTGACACACAAGTCACATCAACAAAAAGAAGATTCATGGAGCACAGAACAACTGCCTGAGAGAAGCTGCTCTTACTACCGTAGACGGAAACACAGAAGACCGAAACAGCAAATATTAGCAAACATAAATTAGTCTAGATAATCGTAGCTCTACTCAAAGAAGAAAACGCGCTCACCTTTGGCATGGCACTGTATAAATAATATTGATTTTATATGTTTCAGATAGCCCTCAAAAAAAAAAATTAACAAAAAACGGCTTCTGCTACCAAAGTAATAAAATACTAACAAAAGGCACAAGCAACAAAAACTACCAACAAAACCCAAAAAGCGGGCAAAGGGGGCCCACATCCTTGAACGCCGAGTCACCGAATTGGGCTTAGCCAGTTCTAGAGTAGGATTTCGTGTGAGAGGCCTTGTACCCAGGACTCCCACATGACAAGCACTTTGCTGATAAAAGAGCCTTTATAGCGCATCAGAACACTATCGGGGAAAAAGTAGATGGTCTGGAGCGTCGGAGTGGAGTGGAGTGATTTTTGTTTACGCGAGTTAATCCTCCGGCTCCAATGAGTTGTATGTCATACTTAAGGGTGCGAGTGTGCGCCTGAGTGTTCGAATCTCTCAGGCTGGGTTAAATTATTGCTTGCTTAATGTAATAGTATAACAAAATTATTATTATTCAATAAATAACTAATACAAAACATACATCAAAACAAAATGCAATATATGTAACAGTTTTTAGATTACTGATACAGTGTGTCAATTTTAAAACTTACAGTGGGCTATATCTTCTGAACAAAAGCTGATGATTTTGAAAAATGCTTGAAACCGTTTCTAGGATACTAAGTTTAAATTGTAAACCCCTACTTGTGATACATCACTAAAAAGACTATAAAAAATGATATCCAATAGTATAAATAATAATTATACAGGGTGAAGCAATAATTGTGAAACTTTGGCTTAAATGAAAAATTTAATGAGATTTTTGTTGAACTGCAAATTTGTTAAAAGTATCAATTAAGTAAATGTTCAAAGTGGGTTTCGTTGTTTTGTAAACAATAATACAGCCTATTTTCAAATTCTGCACGAACTTTGGCAAATATTGTTTTAGTAATAGCGCGGCATGCTTGCGTAATGATGCAGGTTGAGTTTTATAAGCAATTGACTCCATAGAAAAAAGTCAGGTGGCGGGAAGTCTGGTGACCTCGGTGGCCACACAATAGGACCTATCGTTCCAATCCATTTGTTCGGATAATTAGTATCCAACCAGTACCTAACTGGAGCTGCATAGTGAAAAGGTGCTCCATCTTGTTGGAAGTGCAGCAAATCTTCGTCTAGAGCTAGGTTGCCTTGATCGTCCCTTTGGTTCTCTAATTCAGCACAATTAAAGGTTCGATGGTGTTTCCCAGTATATCGAAATAAATGCCCGCACTTAAATTGCCTGGTATGAACAAGGGGCCAATTATAGCCTCGCCTAATATTCCTGTCCAAACATTCAGTTTTTCAGGATATATTTAGTGTAACCCTCTCTGAATCGATGCGGGCTCGCATCACTCCAGGACCGACAGTTTTGTTTATTTACATTACCATTCAGCATAATAGTATATTCATCAATGAATCAAATTTTTTTTAATATTTTTGGTTCAACGCGATTTCTTTCAATTATGAGTTCACAAAACTCAATTCGTCGGCCTGGATTATCATCGCCTAGTTCTTGAAGAGTTTGTGTTTTGTACGGGTGAACTTATGTAATTTCAACACCTTTCTAACCGATTCATGTGAAAGTCCTGTCATTGCAGATACTTGACGTGTTGATGCAGTAGGCTTTATTTCAAATTTTCCAAAGATCTTAATTTGGGATGCTTCATTCAGTAATCTTGGGACATCTTTTCAACTAAATCGCGGACGTAGACGTGACTTACATTTTTGTCCAGATGCCTTTCATGAAATATTTGAGCTTTTCGTAAATGGTTCTAGAAGGCAAATTTGAAAATGGCCTCCACGCGTTCAGGGATAAGTATGACAAGATATAAGATATGACAACTACAGCTCAATGACAGTACCGATCGTACAAATAATGAAAACTAATGACATCTCAAATTCTCAAATAAACCAAAAATTATTGAATCTGACAGAACCCAAAAAACAGATGTTTTCAACTTGTCTTACAAAAACGGCAAACTAAGTTTTTATTCAACAAAAAAAAATCTGACCGGCACTAATCATTAAAAATAATAGTCCGGGAGATAGCATTACAAATACAAAAGTCATAGTAAGCCGGCTAATATTAACACCCCGTATAATTATTAAACAATAATTAAGCAAGGTCATCAACAGAATCAACAAAAACCTAATCAAATTTTCCATTTAAGCCGAAGTTTCACAATTATTGCTTCATCCTGTATACTTAATTATAATTTATTTTTTACAGCATTTTTTACAGCATAGTCTTTCCAATGATGTATACAAGTAGAGGTTTGCAATTTAAACGTTTTGGTTGTGGTGGGTGGGGTCTAGGGGGTTAATGGGGTGAGTTCTCTTTCATGTCATTTTAGTTCCCCCTTACTATCCTAAAAAAGGATTCAAGCCTTTTTTGATATCAGCTTTTGTTCGTGATATATAGCTCATTGTAAGTTTTAAAATTGACACACAGTATACACACACACACACACACACACACACACACACACACACACACACACACACATATATATATATATATATATATACCTACGAGTATATAGATAAATTTATGCACTTTTAATAGAACTTTTAAAAAAATAATTATTTATTTTCAAAATTATACAACTAAGTTTTGTACTTCAAAAAATACATTATTACTTTATTAAAATCTTAATTACAAAAATGAAACGAATTGATCAAATAATGATGATCGAATGAATCTTATAAAAATAAAAATGGGTTTATTGTCCGGAATTGTTTTAGATGCTGACTTTGATGCTCGCATTACACTGTAGCATTGATTATAAACGACCCCTGGGTGGTTTATAACCAATGACATGAGAGGTTTATGAGTTTATAAATAATAAATAATATTTCCCGTTCCATAAGACTTAGCGACAACAATCACAGGTCATCCGAAATCAATTCATTAAGACAAACACTCCTACAAAACCATCTTCACCACTCACTCCAAATTGTCCAATCTCGTCAGATCCGTAAAAGACCAAATCCCCAATGAAGACCATGGTGTCTACGAGATACCTTGTTCCAGTTGCCCACGTACATACGTAGGACAGACAAACCGACGAATCCATAACCGTATTTACGAACATTCTCTATCAGTCAAATATTCCGATACCACTTCAGCCCTAGCCCAACATCATATTCAGACAGGCCACAAAATAGATTTCGAAAAAGCAAAAACCATCGCTCCCAACCGCTCAGTAAAAGCGAGAATCATTCGTGAAGCTATCGAAATTGAAAAACGGCCTAACAGCTTGAACACGCGCGATGACGCGAAACGATTGCCGGCAACATGGCGACCCCTTCTTCAGCGACCTCCCGCCCACACCGCTCAGGCCACGACAGTTCAGACCACGTCAGCGCATACCGTTCCCGCGCATACAGCGACTATAAAAGCAGCCTCACAGGGTAAGACCGGTAAGACCATTATTTAACCAACAACATTCAAACTCAAGCCTGAAGAGGGTCAACCGACCCTAAACGGGCACTTCGAACATTCTCTCCCTCATGAATAAAGAATCCCTACCCTATCCCCCGAGAATGAACACTGATGTGTGTGTGTAAGACCGGTTGTTACTCGACAATGGGGAGTAGGCAGATTGAGACCTCAGTGCCGAGAGACAGTTCTTGCAATATAGAACACGATACTGGTACGTCTCGAGTGAGGGCAGATTGAGACCCCGAACTCGAACCGAACCGTATCACTCTTGATAATGGCTCCAAAATGGGTGCCGAAACGTCGAGTTTTAAATTCTCAACGCGGTTCTTCCCGAGAACTCAGTAATTTTCATTTATCTGACCGCGGAAACTTATCCGAACTTATATATATATATATATATATATATATATATATATATATATATATATATATATATATATATATATATATATATATATATGTATATATATATATGTATATATATGTATATATATATATATGTATATATATATGTATATATATAATATATATATATATATATATATATATATAATATATGTATATACTAACTAAATTTAATTGGAAGGTAATGGATAGAAACGACTGGAAAGGAATTCTTGAGGAAATTAGGAGAGGAAATGAGGAAATTATCACACAGGGGGCTGTAAAGCCAGAATGATATTGATAATTAAATCGCCATTAACGAAAAGTCTTTCAAATTTATGTTTCTTCATATATAATATTTTGATAAAAACTTCTGATGTATTTCATTTTGTTTTATTTATTTATGTTTTATGCAAATTATTTAATATCCAAATATTTATGGAATCTCTTACATAAAATTATACAAAATTCGCAATAAAAGATGTCGCTATTATTTAATAAATTTGTGTTTTACGTAACAGGGATTAAATCAGCTAGCCTTGATTCGATAATAAGGAAAAAAAAGCAAATAAATATTCCATGTTTAAAATTAACATTACTGTTGATGTTTTCAACTGAACTGATACATGAAATAGTATTTTGTGCATTATTAAGGACAACTGTTAGGCTATTGATTATGTTCGAAAAATAGGGCTAAAAGTAACTACAATTTTAAAGGAGTTTTATTGTTTCATAAAGTCAATGGACCGTTGAGTATCAACTGCATTATCCTATCTATCCTATCCTATCTGTGTCTGCTTCCTCTCATTATATGCCCCGGATATTCGAGTTTTCTCTTTTTTATCATCTCTATTAACTCGCCTTCACCTTGACCTACTCTGTTCAAGACTTCTCTGTTTGAAATGTGTTGAACCCATGATATTCTGAACATTCTACGATATAACCACATCTCGAAGGCTTCTAATTTGTTCATTATGTTAACCTTCATAATCCAGGTTTCACATCCATACGGTAATACAGGATATACATAACATTTTAGGAACTTAAATTTTCAACTGTAAGTTCAGCTAAAAATTGCTCAGAATAGATCTAAGTTTCATAAATTCTCCTCATTTAATTTCTATACGAGTTTTAATTTCTTCATCCGGATTTAGTGTCTCGTTTATCCAACATCCTAGGTATTTAAAATGATTAACTTTTGTTATCGGTTCATTATTGATAATTAGTTGTATAGCGTCGAGGTCTTGTTTACTAACCACAAGTAACTTTGTCTGTGTTATATTTATGCTTAGTCCGTTATTAGAGCATTCTCTAGTGACTCGATCTATAAGGAATTGAAGTTCTTTGATACTTTCATCCACCATGATCGCGGTGTCATCTGCATATCTGATATTGTTAATAGTTTCTCCCATGATTCGAACTCCACATTTCATTTCCAAGGCTTCGTTAAAAATTATTTACTTCTATTCCAAAAATCTGACGACAATACAAGTTAAGATCGGGAAAGGAAGAGGACCGAGAAATATTGTTCTACGGTCGGCCTATCTTCCTTCGGATGATCCAGCTACGATACGAAAAACAAGGATGTAGCTGCTCATCGGTAGCGATGCCAATACATACCACAGGACCTAAGAGAACAAGAACACCAACAAAAAGAGTAAGTCAATAATGCAATTTACAATGACAAATAATTTGGACATACATTTGGACAACCAAAAGTAGAAAGGAAGTAATAGATATTACAATAGCTATAAATTTCCTGAGCAATTTTCTATCAAAATGGCATGTGTCTTAGGAGGATTAGGAGGAAAGCTGCTCAAGCCATAAACACGTTATATACACCTTAGATGAGAAATCAGCAAACGTCACTTATCGAAATTCACTTTGAATCAACTGGGAGGCTTATAAAAAAGTTCTAGACCAGCATCTGTCGAGGATGGGAAGAACAATAAATGACGACACTGATTAAGAAATGGCAGTAAATTATTTATATGATGCTGTCATTTTAGCATTTCAAGAAACCTACTTTCTAAAGGAGAGAAGTTCCACCAAGGATAAACCATTGTGGAATAAAGAACTGTCTATTTTATAGAAAAGAACAAGAAAGCATGTTAGTAAGTTTTATGAAAATGCGTAGCATGAGTAGTATTACTCCATTGTTTTTACAGATTTTAAGCCTTTTTGGCGAAATATGGCTATCATGATTATCTAGAATCAGCAGACACTTGTGATTCATGTCGACTCGGGAATATCTAATGAAGTGCAGTAAATATTTTTCGAAATTCTCATGAGTCATCCAGCCTGATGGGTTAACAGCAGCATCAGCACCAATTGGAAGCTCTCTTGTCATATAATCCTGGATCCTAACCTTTGGATAAATAAAAAATTGGGGAATAGTGTTACCAGACGCACTTATAGTACATAAAACTGTTACCAGTGATCCTCTTTCACACAATGTTGCCTTTGACACCTGCTTCTGCCCTTTCTTCGCAATTGTTTTTTGCGGCTTATGTGCTGTTGTAACTCTCGTTTCATCTGCGTTATATATACAATCAGGTGTAATCGATTTCCTTTCCATGATTGTCTTTAAATTTTAAAAAAATAGCCTAACGGTATATTTATTACATGCAGTAGCACATCCTACACTCGTGGCTTCTGGTGTTCTAAGTGATAAGTTATTATATCGTGACATAAAACCTCTTAGCCAATCACGCGCAGAAGCTTTATTTTTCTCCCAATCTGCTCAAATTTTTTTATTATTCTCAATTGCAAAGATGTAAGCAAACTTTTTACTGCGATTGGAGTAAGTCCATAATGTAAGTCAGCATATTTGAGTAGGTATTGAACTCGCAAATATTCTTCTTGATTATTAAAAATTTGCGAAGAATTAAAGTTTGCTACAAACGACACATTTTCGTTTGATTTAAATTTATTTACATATTTAGATAGAGTCAGGATCAGTAGGCAGTCGGCCTTTCGATTTCCATTTAAAAGCATCTCTAAAAAAATTAATATTGTAGATGCCGTAGTGCACATTTTAGCAGAAAAAGCAAACGATTGTGAGCCCACATGTTTTAATATTGAAAAGAAAGAAGACATACTGGAAAACAGTTTGTTATCAAGATAGGAGGTTTGAGGTATGTCTCAAACCTTCCACATAAAATATATTCATTCCTTCTCTCGTACCAGTAGCCACAATAAAAATTACGATTTTTCGTTTAACACATAACCTAACAAATAATTAAATACATGAAAGTATGTTGAATAAGTATCATATTCGTATAATTCGTCTACATATTTCTAAACATAATAATGTAAATAAAGAATCCTTATACATTTTGATAGAAAAACTTACATTGTTTAGCCTCAAAAACAACTTTTCGCTCTAACTTTCCCAACAGACTTAGATTTGACATGGGACTTGGATAACGTCAAAGGAGCAATGAGTAAGCATCCACTAAACGGAAAAATAAATTTATTTAAGTATTCGTTATGGATGTAATATTTATGGCTCAAACTTCCCACTGGCTCAACCCTTCCCAGTCTCCCCTATTTTGTTTTGTTTGTATTCAGATCCAGCCCATATTCTCGACTTATATCTGATATGCGCGACATTATTGCTTGTAAACCATCTAGGCTATCTGCAGAAACTACTACGTCGTCAGCATATTTAATGTTGTTTAGACGCACTCGGTTAACTAAGATGCCTTTCTGTAGTTGTCCCAGTGCTTGCTCGAAGATACGTTCCGAGTACATGGTAAATAGTAGTTGAGACAGAATGCATCATTGTCTCACTTTTCTACTTATGGAGAGATTGTCATAGCATAGTTTAACAACAGCCATACAACACTGGATATACCGGTTTTCGTTCTATTACCGAAGTCAAGCAGTTTCGGTTGCCGTTTATAGTTGGATAGGTAACTGCTTGGGAACACCGCATGTTGTTGCCATGTAAAACCTTCCTTCTCCGAAACGGCTGCACCGATTTTTCGATTTTTATGAAATTTTACATGTGTATTCTCTAGGTCTGAGAATAGGTTGTTATCAATTTTTCATGCAGCTCATTTCAGCTGCATTCAAAGAGTAAAGGTGGTTATTATTTTTTATTTCTTCTTTTTCTTCGTGCGACTAAGATTACTCCTGTTTGTCTGCCTCTTATTCTGTTTCAGTCGTTGTTGACTGTACATTATCTTTCCACCTTTTTGGCGGCCTTCCAACGGGTCTTCTGCTATACGGCTTGTTGTTTTTACAGATGTTCGCTAATCTATCTGGTCCCATTCGGTTTACATGTTCATTCCAGTTTTTTTTCTTGTTTTTATGCACCTGTTAATATTTTGAATTTTGCATTGTTCGCGTATACTTCTGTTGGTTTGTCTGTCTCTTAATGATTTGCCCGTTATTAATCTTAATAACAAATTTTTAAACAAAATTTTTTTATGTTATTATAATGTAGCTTTAAAAAATACATACAGCCCTTAATTTTTAGCCCTCTATTACTAACCTTTTCTTTAATAGCCACATTAGTGTCACAGAGTTAGTTGCCATACCTCTACGAAATGGCTGAACCGATTTTTATGAAATTTTAGATGTATATTCTGTAGGTCTAAAAATAAGTTGTTATATTTTATTTATACCCCTAAGGGGTAAGGGCGGTGCACCCCAATTTTTTTTTATTTTTTAAACAAAATTTTTTATTTTTATGCTTTTATGGTGTAGCATTAAAAAATACATACAGCCCTTAATTTTCACTCCTCTATTAACCGTTTTTTTAATAGCCATATTAGTGTCACAGATATTGTTCTGAAGCTATTTTCTTGTGGGATTTTAAAGTAGATACTATGTTATTGAAAATAAGCCACAATTAAAGGTTAAAATAAGTTTATTGATGTTTCAATTTCCACTTAGGAAATCGTTCTCAAAATACAAACATTAATAAATTAAACAAATTTTGTTTTTTTTTTACTTGGTGAAAAATTCCTCCAAAAATTTAATTTTATCTGACTAATTTATATTGATAATTCAGATATATATTGTACATTTTAAAGTAGACGACTTTAAAATAATATTGCCAATATTGCTGAGTTGCGTTCAATGCAATAGGATCTGGTTACCCATATTAAAAGAGGAAGTTAATAAAAAGCAAATACCAGCATTAGTGTGTCAGTAATATATCGAAAATACATAATTTATGTGTTTTAAGTAACAAACATATAACATCAGAATTTGGTGTTTATTGAGAGTAAACTAAATGTAAGACCAAATACTTATCATGTCGGGATAGTATTATGAGGTTTTTTTCCTGGTTTTTCCTTCATAATTTATTGGGGAATCACTAACAGGATAATTTTACTGTCATCGTTGCATGTGATTGTCTTTTTAAAGACGAGTTACATGCTATGATTTTTTTAAGTTAAAGTTGATCGCATGCAATCAAATGAACTATCTTACAATAAAGTCGTCCCAGGAACGCGACTCATTTATATTGACAATATCTTTTTAAAGTGGTATACTTTAAAATGTATAAATATATGTCTGAATTGTCAATATAAATGAGTCAGATAAAATTAAATTATTTTTCACCAAGTAACAAAAACAAAATATGTTTATTTAATTAATGTTTGTATTTTGAGAACGATTTCCGAAGTGGACATTGAAACGTCAATAAACTTATTTTAACCTTCAATTGTGGCTTATTCCCAATGAAATAGTGTCACAGAGTTAGCTGCCATATTCCTCCGAAATGGCAGGATCGATTTGTATAAAATTTTACATATATATATATATATATATATATATATATATATATATATATATATATATATATATATATATATGTATATATATATATATGTATATATATATATATATATATATATATATATATATATATATATTCGGTAGGTTTAAGAATAGTTCGTAATATATTTTTCATACCCCTAAGGGGTAAGGGAAATTCACGCCAAACATTTTTTATATTTTTTAAACAAAATTTTTTATTTTTATTTTTTTATAATGTAGCATTAAACAATACATTGTGAACCTCTTGTGCACTCTTGTTGAACTACAGTGAACCCTCCCTTCTATTTCCAACTCCTATGGTTTAATAGCCATATCAGTGTCACAGAGTTAGTTGCTATGCTTCTCCGAAACGGTGTGACTGATTTTTATAAAATTTTCTGTGTATACCTATTACGTAAAGCTAATATTGGTCGTAATATATTTTTCATAATATCCTTAAGTTATACGGTTGGGCAACCGTAAACATTTTTTTTTTAAATTCTTTGAACAAAATTGTTTTTTATGGTGTGATATTAAAAATACTTACATCCCTTAATTTTCATCCTAATATTACAAACCCCTATTTTTAATTGCCATATTGTTGTCCCAGAGTTTGTTGCCATACATCTTTGAAACGGCTTGACCGATTTTTATAAAATTCGAAATGTATATTCGGTATTTTTTAATGATGTGGCATTAAGAAATACAATAGCCCTTAATTTTCATTCTTGTATTACTAACCACTATTTTTTAATAGTCATATTAGTGTGACTGATTTAGTTGCCATACTCTTCCGAAAACGCTTCACTGATTTTAATCAAATTTTATATTTTAACGTACCATTTGCTTTTAAACGTTTACAATTTCCCGTGCTTTTGGCTTCTGCAGTGACAATAAACAAATCACAAAGCCAACCGTTAGAAGTTTGCGAAATAAACCATAATTTTGATTTTCCATATTTCGCGCATGGGCAATAATTCGCGCGTCGGAAAACCATCATCTTTGAATATTTTTGATTTAACTTTTTTCATGCATAATATGTTAGAGGGTTTTTTTGGTTTTATTTTCTGTTAATTTTTTAGACACATTATTTCTAAGGCGGTCCGCAGTTCGCCAGGTCAGTTAGTGTAATATATTGAAATGATTTCAATATGTTAAAAAGGATACAACTTAAATGGATTTTTATGAGTTTGTTGTTCATGAATTTCATGAAGCCATCACAATGTGGGTTCGACTCTGAAATAAAAGAGAGAAAAAGATTAGTAAATTGTTAAATAAATTAATTTTGACTTACCTGGTATAGTGTTAATAATTTCTGAATAGTATAGTTGCCTAGTGTATAGGTGAATCGTCTAAACCTTAAAAAGAAAAAAAAAAGAAGAATTCTTAAAAAATATTTAAACATAGAAATTTTAAAAAACGTCAGTAAATAAACTGTCAAGCAAGTCTGTGGGAGCTAAATTAATAGGGGTTTTGTTAAATAAGAAATTACAATGATGTGAAGATGAAAAGAATAAATTGCATTAGCATTGTAATAGAATAAGTTTTATATCTCAACATTTTTTTTTTATAAATTCCCAAATTAGATGTGATTAAAGTGATTATGAGAAATTAATGTGGATTGACAAATGTGTCAGAACAGGACAGTTTTATGGTTAAAAAAAAATAGAAGACGAAAAAAAAAGAACGTTGGTTGCTGTTAGCAAGGGATAGGATAGGAATAGGTTTTTGGGGAGGCCGACGAGGATTTTTCGACGAAGGGGAGCCCTGAAACTGTGGAATAATAGGTCGGGAGTGTTTTTTAACTTGTCTAATTAGAATTTTAGTTTTTCCACAGTTTCCACAGCAGAGATATCCAGAATTTGTTCCAGAGAGTAAGAGAAACAATTTGACTTATAAATTATTATTGGAGTACAGAAATGTCATTTAAATTGAGAAAATTAAAATTCATGAATTAACATAATTGCGATAGGCCTTAAAAAATTGAAAATATTAATGATCATTAAATTAAAAATAGAATAGTACGTACCTTAACTTCCGAAGAGAGGATTGATGTTCCAGTTTCACCGATTATTTTGCGAGTAGCTAGTTTTCTTTAAATAAATCAGAACTGTTTTAAAGTGAGGTTGGATAATAATTTTGGGGATCATTTGAAATTTTGATTATATTTGAATGCAAGTTAAAAGTCAGCGGAACAAAAGTGTTCATTTTCTTTTTCTTTATAGTTCATTTAAACACTTTATAAAGTTGCAATATTTATTTAGTTTTTAGGTACTTGTAGAGAATCTCCACATTTTGTAATAAATTTTTATTGTCACGACACTAAACCACATTAAGATTTATACGATTCCTATTTTTGTAAATTTTTAAAGGCAACCCAAGTTGCAGACGAATTTTATTGTTTATATTAAATTTGTTCAATATTAATAAATAACGTGCTTCATTTGGGTTAATTTATCAAAAGTCTAAAGTAAATTTTGGTTTAATTTCTTTTTGAACTCTACCAGGAGACTACAGTGAGTCGACGTCACACAGTGACAGATTGCTTAGAACACATAATTGAGCTAGCTAAGGTATATATTAAATTAAACAACGAACCACATATTTTAAAAATTACATTTATTATAAATAAAAATAAAATTAATAAAATACAACTTTTTCAATATGTTCAGAGTTATCAAAAACATAGATAATTTCAAAGTCAGATAAAATTTTTTTACACAGTTATTCAAAAATGAACGAATGGTCATTAATAATGGATAGGACTAAATGACGAAAAAAATTGCGAAGTCGAGGCTCTAATCTTGATCGAAACATCAGTTCGCCAAGTCACCTAGTGTAATATTTGTTCATAGTTATCAGAAACATAGATTATTTCAAAATCAGATAAAATTTCTTTACACATTTGTTCAAAAATGAACGAATGGTCATTAATAATGAATAGGACTAAATGGCGAAAAAAATGGCGAAGTCGAGGCTCTAATCTTGATCGAAACATCAGTTCGCCAAGCACCTAGTGTAATATTTGTTCATAGTTATCAGAAACATAGATTATTTCAAAATCAGATAAAATTTCTTTACACATTTGTTCAAAAATGAACGAATGGTCATTAATAATGGATAGGACTAAATGGCGAAAAAAATGGCGAAGTCGAGGCTCTAATCTTGATCGAAACATCAGTTTTAATAATAATATTTGTTTTTTATATTACCAAAAAGAGAGATAATATTTATTATAACTTATTGAGTTACTCGGCCAATGTTTAAGGAAAATTCCCTGTGAATTACACATGAAAAACACAATCGATGGCAAACCTATACCGAAACTAAAACATTGTAATATGTTTCAAGTTATTTACTACTTTTCCTGTGCTATAAGTACTTATTCTAACAATTTAAAGCTTAGTCCGACAGTTCTTTCACAGTTTCAACATCAGCCACCTACTGTGTTGAGCATTGTTGAGCATTTAATGAGATTAGGTTAGTGGGATCTAGCCAGATCAAATTTCTATTAAGTAAATATTTAAACATTAAGATTTAAATATTTGTAAGTGTGAAGTTTATTAAAGAAAAATAATATACAGAAAACAGGTAAGAATATGTTTATTGTTTAATTAAAACTGATTCTTTTTTTTTTCTAAATTTTTGAGATCAATTGAAGTTTTAAAAATGTTGTAGTTGTCGATGACCTGAGAAAACGCGAAAAATATATTTTGCTAATAACAGTACTTTGGTGAAAAATTGTACCAAAATTTTGAAAAAAAATCACTTATCTCATTGTTGCATAGAAATGTTGCTGAAAATATATAGCAATAACAGTATATATCTTACTGTTAAACAACATATTAGAAACAATTTTAAAAATATCTGATGAACAATCTTACTTGAAGGTTCGAAACACGGAAAATTTTCGATTATATTAAATTTTCGGGAAGAAAAGAAACGCTTATATTTATGAGATAAGTAATTTTATGAAAAAGAGAAAAGAAATAGAATAAAACGAAAATTAACATTTTTTTTAGCGATCAAAAGTGAACAAAATAATTAAAATCAAACTCAAACTTTTCGGAAATTATTTATGTATAAGCTATAAGCATATATAAGTTATAGCTAATTTTCCTCTCCGGATGATTCTTCAGCTGACGCTTTATGTTTTGGTGATACCTGTAGGTTTCTAAAAAACTTTATAAACAGTATCATCCCCCTTAAAAAACTCAATATAAACAGTATTAAATGAGTTTTCTTCTTCTGAGGAATTCCTACTGGTTCTTTATGTGGTTTTAATAATTGCATCTACAATCAGTCGACTTAATTTTTTCTGTCTTTTCATGTCGGTTTGCGGTAACTTATCAGTAAGATAAACGTAAAATTTATTTCGGAACACTTAAATATTTAATTAGTTGTTAAAGAAATCACAATAATGTTTTATTGTCTCTTTTGATTATACAATTTGTGGTGGCAGGAATAAACTTAATTATGTAAAGTAGAATTGATTATTATTATTTTTTTAATACATGTATAATTATTCTTCTCAGGTTTTTCCGTAACACTATAATATTATATAAGGTTAGCTTCTTCAACAATTTTCAACAAACATCTTTAAGAGTTGCTTCTCAAGACAGGAAAGATTTATTTTCACGTTCAGAGCGTCTGTGAATAACCGTTCTGATGATCCCTTTTAGGGTGAAATAAGTATAAGCGGATATACAGACGCACTATACGCGAAATCAAATCTTAACTGTCTTTTTCCTTTTAAACATCTTCCACTTTAAAAAGTTCAGTAATGTCTTCATTTAGCAATTCATCTTCAAAATTGTCTTAATTTTGATCTCTGGATTGAAACGTTGAATCTGTTCAACCTTACACTCACTTTCACTGGATGAAATAGTACCTAAACATTCTCTTCCATACATAAAAAGTTATGTTGCATATCTGGTTCTAATATAAAATTCATTATAGAAATTGGAATGTTTAGTGGACTTCTTAAAAATGGCTTTACTTGATAATCAGAATCTCCTTGTAAGAATCTATTTCTATTATTTCCATTTAAACTTCTTATCAAGAATACAGAATTATTTTTTCATACCTGGTAGGTACATAGAAAAACATAGATATCCAAAAAGTACCACAAGATTGTCAGAATTTAAAATCAATATTTTATATATTATATAGATTTATTGAAAATTTTGAAAATTTCCTACTACATTCTGAATATTTTATATACTTACTCTTCAATTTTACTCCTGAGTCTTTTTTATATATAATTAAATGTATTTTATAATTATTAAAAGAATCTGACAAACTAGGTACTATGTGCATATGTTTCATTTTGGAATTCGATACAACTATTATTGAATCAATAGTACCAGTATCTCTCTTAAAAAGGGTTAATTAATCTATTTTTTACTTTTCAAGATTATTAAATTAATTGACTACTTCCGAAGTGGAAATTGAAACGTCAATAAACGTACTTTAACCTTTAATTGTGGCTTATTCCCATTTAAATAGTAATGTGTATTATGCAACTAAATTGAAATTAGTGAGTTTTATATTGGCTCAAATGACTTCTCTGTAATACTTAAAAATCGAGAGGTGCGCCCTAGATCTCTCACCTCTGTACCAGCCGATATGTAGGGTATTACAAAAAAATTAATAAAAAATAACGATTCGAAACTATGTGTATAATTGCCGTACTGTATCCAATCGCTAAAAATTGGGTCAAAATTTTCCGAAAATAAAAAATTTTCCCTGCTCCTGGAACCAATATTTTTGTATGGCATAAGGTCGCAGGTCAATATTTTTGTATTACCTACCTTAAGTTTATAAATGCCGTACAAAAATGTTTGACCAAAATATTGCCTACCCACCCGCCCTTGAGTGGTAAGTTTACCTTACCTGACTACTCACCTGTACCGATAAAAATTAACAGTATAACTAGTGTGACCAACTCCAATTCAAACGAATTTGTGACAAGCTTAAAATAAATACCTGAAATCCAGGAATATTTTTAATTTTTTAAAACAAGGACTGTAATACCATCATTTTATTGATTATTTAACATTTTTATGTTGACAATGATATTTTTGATGGGATTAAGCCATAATTGGTTATCACATTATCTAGCCTCAAGAGTCCACTGCTGAACATAGGCCTCCTCCTCATGTTTCCAACCCCGTCTACCTTGCGCCGCTCTCATCCAGTTTTTATTGAGTCTTCTTAAATCGTCAGTCCATCTTGTAGGTGGTCGACCGACGCTTCTCCTGCCTTCCCTGGGCCTCCATTCCCATAACCTCTTTGTCCATCGCCCATCTGTCATTCTGGCTATGTGTCCTGCCCATCTCCATTTTAGTCTGGCTATCTTCTCGATGATGTCAGTCACTGCGGTTCTTCTCCTGATGTCTTCGTTGGTTATTCTGTCTCGCAGAGTTATTCCTAACATGGACCGCTCCATTCTTCTCTGCGTGACTCTCCGTTTGGTAGCTGCTGCTTTTGTTAAATGCCAAAAACCCGACAACTGTAAACCATAATTGGTTATAATAATTATATTTTTGTTAGTTTTTGACGTTTCGACTTCCAATCCGGAAATCATTATCAAAAAAGGAAAAATTAGAAAATCAATTTTCATGTTAATGTAACTTTAGGTTAACAATTGTGGCATAATCCCTTAAAAAATATAATTGTTTAACATGTCACAAGAAAACAGCTTCAAAACATTTAAAAATCAATCCATTCATATTTTAAATTGACCTCAACGATTTGTCTTGCGACGAAATTTGCTTTAACAATGACGGCGACTTTTTTAAAAACTTATAAAAATCAACACATTCATATTTCAAATTAAATTTTACGAACAAAATGTTTTTTAAGGTTTCAATGCCAAGTTGCGATTTTTGGGCTGTCCACATTTTTGTAATCAATGAAAAAACGCGCTCGACGTTCGCAGAAGTAGCTGGTTTGTACGGAACGTGATTCTTTTCGAAGTGTTGGAAGCATTCGACCCAGCGTTGATGTGGTTTTGTATGATTTTCGTTCCAAGCTGTAATTTTATCACTGGTCACAAATTTCTTTACATATCCGAACTCAAAATTCATTTGTTGAATAATTTGACTACGTCAAATTATTCAACATTGTTTTCTTCTACGCTAATCCAATTATTCTCTGCCATGAATTTATTCGTCGCCTCGACTTCATTCCAATTTGGCTCGGTAGCGAGTCTAGCCCATCCAAATATGAGTACATCTTCAAACGGTGATTTCCACTGCTCGAAATAATCGATGCAAGTTTGATAAAATGAAAGGACTGTTTGCAACACTGTTTGTTTATCAATACCGAGGTCCGCGTCTGCTTTGTTTATTTCGTTCCATACAGCTGACGACAGGAACTGTGAATCCTTACAACGACTGCAGGAAATCGTCCAAAGCCTATGTTATTTCAATCGCAGCTACTTCTTCACCTTCAATTCTTAAGACTTCCCGATTGAAAATCTTAGCCTATAGAAAAAAAACTATTGCAATTCAGGTTAGATTCAAATATTCACGTCATGAAGTGATTAAAAGTAATTTTTGAACACGTTTCATGAAATGGTTTTACCTTAGACCATAAAAACTGATAGACACGCCTTGTACCGAACCGATGAAGCAAACACCTTCCGCGAAAGTGACGTCACAATGTGGCAAGAGCCCGCTTGGATTCTTAGCAAAGCACTAGTAAAATTACCCAATTTTAGATTAATTTTAATATAACTTCAATATTTTGTAAAAAATATGAAAGATAAATTATTTAGTAAAGTAATTAATAAATATTTTTGCCTTAAATTGTAAAAATAAATGTTTTATTTGAATGTATTATATTATTATATATCGTTGGTATATCTCTTCTTGTTTGATATTCAAAAATAAATTTAAAGGAGAGTAATTTTCTTTTGGGTGGAAGTTTCAGGTTAGGTAAAAAAAATATGTAGGAAATCTATAAATTTATTGACCACAAAACAAAATAGCTTTTGTTAACTTACTTCTAACTCGTATTACGTTATTTAGTTTTTCACCTTCGTGGTACAATCTAATGTTGCAATAATGGAAACAAATGATCTTTATTAGATTAAACAAATGGTTTGTTTCAAAATCATGATCAAACATATGTTCTTTGTATGCGTTAAACACAGAACCATGCACGTTACTCATGACGTTTAAGATCAATTTTGTCATTATTTTGCAATCGTTTAATTTTTTTGAATTGTACATAAATTTAATTTCGCTTTCAGCAATTTTGCAAATATGAATGACGTCTTTAGAAGGTTGAATTAAAAATTTTTTTGATATGCTATAATTTTTGTCTTTTATGAATGGAGATTGTAAATTATCACATTCAATTGCACACAAACATATGTCACAATCTAATGTTTTCTTAACTTTCTTAACGACAAACCCAGCGATATAGTCAACAACATCACAAACATAAGATGACAATGTTCTTGAAAAACTTAAATTATTTACAGTGTAATCCTGATCCTGGTTACTAGTTATTGTTTCCCTATTATTTTCATCACTTATAAAGTTGTCAATGAGTTGATGATCAACAGTTTTCATTTTCACCGTATTTGTTGTGCTCATTGCTAATATTATGGAAGGTGCCTGTTCTATACAATTAGCCTGGGTAGATCCTGTAACACTTGTGTGCATTAAGAGTCTTTTATATGCAGCTTTAAATTGTTTTGCCGTTGGATTGTTGTTGTAACCTCCATGACTCCTAATAGAACTAAAGAAAACTTCTAAGTGATCTTGAGAAAGTTTATAGGCCGAAAGATACTTCAGACCTCCATCCATATCCTCCACGTAATTTTTCCAAATTCCCATTAGTGACTTTAAACTAATGATCATACCAATAAAACCCGTCTTTCTTTGGCTTAGATATAGGGGTTCGCCATTTTTGGAGTCCTTAAGTGAACTAAGATACTTTATAGATTCTTCAGTTTTTTGAAAAATCGCTTGTTTATTATGTTGCTGTAAACTAGATTTTAGGTGTTTTGCCAATAAATTTCGGCTATTTAAAATATCAAAAATATCATTGATATGTTCAATAAAATTTTGGGTAGCTTCGCTATGTACAAATTCTTTTGAGCTTTTATTTCTCAAATAATGTATTGCCTTAGCAACTTTTTGGCTGAATGTTTGGGCAGCTAATTTCACTTTCATTTTTTCCTTATACCAATTTAAATGCCTTCGCGTTATCCTAGTTGCAAGATGAAGGCCTTCCTTTTCTTGAATGTCTACTAATTTTTGTAAATATTCCCATTTAATCGCTTTATTATTCCCGTCAAAAAAAATTTTGTAATAACCTAAAGTATTGCGAATAAGTTTCAACATATGTGGAGGGTCAAATATTACATATATTGGTTGATTTGTTGCTGGATGTAGAAAATATACTTTATTGGAATTAATCGATAAATCAACTCCAAGTTGTTTAACCATGCTAATATTTGATGCTGCACCATCAAACGTTAAACTGGTAATTGTAACATCAGCTTCGTGCATTATTTTTAAGCACATTTTTATTAGATTACTTTTTTGAACACCTGATAACCCAGCGATTAAAAAGTAGCCTATCGGCAGCTTCCATGAATCATTTAAGCTATTAATTAAGAATACAATTGCTTCTTTTGCTTTAATGTCGGAAGAGTCGCTTTGAGGTTTACTTCCTATATCAACATACCTAAAATTAATGTTTTCAATTATTTAAATAGAAAATATAATGTTGATACTTTTTATAATTGCTAATAAATATTAAGCTACACTTACCCTAAAAACTTTTCACCATCCCATTCTATTTTCTGGTGTATAGACATTTCATCGACCATCAAAGCACAGATACATGATTTTCCTTTATTTCTAAGTTCAACTACTTTTTGTTTTAATACATTCACTGCTTCTTTTTGAAATCCAGGCTCACAAGCTACTACTTGATACCACTTTTGAAGAGTTCGTGGATGAGGCAACATGTTAGGAAAAGTTTTTCTGACATACAAGTAAGCTTTTGGTGAATAGAAATTAAGAGTGAGCGCAAAGCTTTTTAACTCCGTTGGATATGTTTTAGTGCTCTTAGATTTAAGTAGCTGCTTAAAGATAGTTTTTGCAGAAGCATGCATCGTATCCTAATAAAATAAAAAGCAATAATCAAAACTTGATCGACTAACTACAAACAATATAAAATAATAAACTGTTATACATGCCAAAGCTAAATAGATCACTAATAATAAGTATTAATAATTTTCCTTACCGAAAGTTTCAGAGAGGAATCTTCATCGATCATCTGTTTTTCTTTAAGATGTTCTAATAAAGATTTTAAGGTATTTACTTTTTTAATAAGCCTTCTATTTCGTTGTTGCAACATTTTGATTTGTTTGTTTTTCCTTTGAATTAATTTGTTTACTACTACTTTATATCCCTGGTCTCTGTTAGATGATTCTTGTTCAAAGTCACCAAGGTAATGTCTTCGCTTTTTCAAGGGAGGTTCTAAGGTAGTTTCGTCTGAAATTTCTACTTGAGTCTTTATGGTGGTAGATTCACTCATTACATTTATATTTTCCCTTTTAGATCCTGTTGGTTTGACTGAGACAGTTTCTCTTTTTTTTGGAAATTTTCTAGTTGTAACTTGCTTAATTAAATGGTTTGGAAAATCGAAAATGCTGGGTACAGCATCTTTTTTTAGTTGTTTTTTTGAACTCCAACCGCTAGTAATATACGAATCCGCTGTGAAATGTTTGGAACAAATTTTAGAACTCTTTGTTGGTTTAAAATTTTCACGGCGCATCGCTATAATCCATTGTTTTTGCAATGATGAATCTTTAGGAAATCTAAAACAATTTATTTACTGAATCCTTTAGTTTTCAATCTAATTATAAAATGAAAATTATATATAAGACTCTCTCTCATATGTATCTATTTTAAACAATTTGGGAGGAAAAAGTAAAATAATAGATGCTAAATTTCTGGTATGTTTTTCAAGTTTAATTTGTGAATTTACTTACCCATGAAATGATATATCTGTCCCTTTTTTTTGTCGCTGCGTACAATTAAATGCACTGCAAGACCCCACCATAATTAAAATATTAATGTATCGGAAAATTTTTAAATTGGAACACTTTAAAAATGTTACAACGCGTATAAACACTTCTAATCTCTACCGTTTCTGCCGCACACTGACGTCACCCACAGCTGTGTGAATCGTTTTATGTTGGCTTCACTCTTCGAGACGAGAGAATAGCATTACGGCGTGTCTAACAGTTTTTATGGTCTAAGGGTTTTACATTATGCAATTTTCATTCTACGCAAGAGTCAAACAAGACAGATTGTCCAACAACGAATGCCCACGCGCTATTTTCATGCAATTCCTGAGCTATAGGAAAAATTAAAACGTGTTCAATTTTTTAATTATTTTGCTGCATGTTGCTATTAAAATTCATGTTGCCACTATAATAAAATTTATAGTTTAGAATAAAACTGAACATTATCACATATTATTGTGTAAGTTTATAATATTGTTTATTGAATTTAATAATTTGTGATTTATATTTTAATATATTTAATGATGGACTGAAATTTCCAGGTGAAATATCTTAAGTTAATGTTTTGGTATATTTTTTTGTTGGCAACAGTGAAAGTGGTATCAAAAATTGCCAAAAATAGCACTGATGTAAACAGGCTAGGCAAGAGATATGCTATGCAATGCAGACTTGCATAGCATGGAACTTGCATTGCCTAGATTTAAAGCTGCTTTTACCTGATCAAGAATGAACAATAACCAAACTTTCGAACATGGGTCCTTAAAAAAGTTCTTCAGTAATTTTAGACTGTTTGAATAATTCATAAACTCGTAAGATTGATTGCATGCATGTGAACATTTCTAAAAAGCGAGTTTTGCCATAACCAAGTTTCACAAAACTCTTTCAAATGTGTGACACGTACAGTGAAACGATAAAAATGTGAATAAATTTTCACCATAATTAATTTCACGCCAAATGGTAACATTGCAGCCACATTGCAAAGTGTTGTGATTAATGTGAGCGGCACAACCGATTCCCATCAAATTTGGATTCACCTGTGATTTTAGTTTGTAGTAAACATTGTTTTGCCCACCTCGGTTTTTACCACCAAAATTAGTATTCGTATTATCGCCGCAGAATGAAACTAACTTTCCTTAAGAGCTGCACAAAAATATCAGACGTTTCCCATCTTCAGCCGTAAAATTCAATATTTTTGTCTTCATGTCTTCTAATGGAACGAAATATCTCACCACAACCGGGAACATCTTTATGTTTCCATGGTTAGATGCATCGGTAATTATACTGACGTATATTGCGTTGTTCATTGCATCAATCAATTGATTTTCGATGTAAGGACCAAAGACATTTTTAACAATTGCCTCACATTTAGTACGTGCTGACTGAAATTTGGTCAATCCAAAGCAATTCCGAAATATTTTCGATGAGCAATCAGCTAAGCGAAAGTTTTCATTTTCCTTAATCATATGATACGCCCAAACACCTTCCCGAGCTGATGTCTCTAAATCAATATTGCTCGATGTTGCTGTTGCCTTAAAAAATTCAGTCAATTTTTTGCTGCTTGCCGCAGAGCTAATATCTCTTTGGTTTTTTCACTTTTGATGTGACTTATTACAATGGCTCTACCACTGTGGGTGATCGAAAATTCGGATCCACAAGTATCACATTTAAGTCACTGTTACTTTTTTTTTTCAAAAATGGGAATTCTTTTTGGAATGTTTTATTAAATGTGCAATAGCGTTTTTCTTTTTACTTTCTTGTTGTGGTTCCATATTAACAATAGAATGGATTGAAAAATGTCAACTAAACAGTGCTTTGGACCTTCGTAGATGATGACTAATCTATTTGAGGCTTCAAACTGATTAGTGACATGAAATAAATGTTTACATAAAATCATATTGCAAAGCAGCAGATTTGATCTTGGTTCAAAGCACGTAACGGTTTGGAAACTAATCATTTAGTCTTCAAGAATATATCGCGAATGAGATCTAGAAGTTTGGTACCTACTTAGAATGGTTGGCAATACCGAAAAAAAAAATATTTATCGGCAATCATTACATCGTTGAATGCGTAATTTTTTATCGTGTTTGAATAATCTTTTCGGACGAGGATAATTATTAAAATACAGAAACGAGAAAAAGTGCAATTTGAGTTTTCCTAACATAAAACCACGATAAAATGCATGCGTTTTGGATGTGGTATTAGTATTACACGCTAGAAATTTTTGACTTTTTTTCGTCCCAACAATTCAATTTGATGTGAATTCTTTACGATACGTTATTCTAGAAGAATAACGTATTTACAATTTAAAAATAGAATTTTACCAAAAATTCGGATAGCCCGGAAGCCTTGTTCGGGATGCCGGGACACGACTTCGTAATTCGGGCCATGTCCCGGATTCTTGGGGCTAGTTGGTCACACCCATAACATAAGTTGTTCTAAAGTTGTTATTACATATTGTAGTATTGATTTATATGTGATTCATATTTGGGTCAAATGACCCCTTAAAAATGTCCCATGGGCTTGTAGACTATTAGTATTGCTTAAGAATTTTACAATTGTTTTTACTCGGTAAATTTAAGAATTTAACAGGATATATCAAATACTACATTTGAACTTTGACAATTATATGACTTTTTTTTTAGCGGGGAATTTAATTAGATTTGTTTTGACATTTCTAATTTTTATAAAAAATATATAGTCGTATTAAAAAAATCTCATAGAATATTCATATCTTCTTTGTGTATATGACATATATATTTTAAATTTTGAATATCTTAAATTAATATTAACATTATTCTAATATATTATGAATATTAAATTTGACGACGACATTAAGAAATAATAGAGTGTAAATCAATTTGGTCAACGACATTATTATTTATTAAATTATGAGATTGAAGATGAGAATCGTATACGACAAAAGATTCAGCCCAGCAAGAAAATTCCACACGTTACACATATCAGAGATTCTAACTCTACAGTTAAAATAAATTTAGACGCATTTTAAAGTCGGATTGGAAAGTTCAGAATTCCAGAAGGACACGGAATACAGTAAACCTTTACGGTAACCTTCTATTACAGAACGGTCTCCATTAGATAAACACCTTTTTTGTAAAACATTTACATACAGGTGATAGACACGGAAAGCCTGGATACCAGGACATAAAAAATTACTTTTTCTTAACAGATAAAATGAAAACTTTTAATGATCTTGTAGTGAGAGCATATATACTTCATCTAATTTACTTACCGGTGCACGTCATTCGCGTCATAGCCCGAGAGGTCACATGATACCAACACGAAATATTTAGGGGGTAGTGTGTTCTTTTTTAGAATCACTTTGCCGAGTATACTGGCATTACAGCCACTAGACATATTTTATTATATACGCGTAGAAATAATATTTAAAGATTTCTATTAATGTTAACTTAAAAAAATACACAATAATGTGTTTCATTTAATTTGTATAAATGCACTATAAAGCGTTTTTATGAAGAACATTTGTTCGAAAGACACTGTAACTGTAATCGAACGAAGGTGATATTTTGGCACACTTATTTGACAGTTGCGGCGTTGACACTTTTTCTACTTTATTATTTTGAATTTTAAAGTGAATACCTCTTGTTTTATATTTTTACCTATTTAATAAAATCTGTTCTTTTTAGAATAAAGTTAGTATGTTTTATTTCAAAAATGTCACGTAAGAATTTAAATGTGTCAGAAGTAAGATCAGCTTTAAAGGAAATGAAGAACCATCGATCGCCTGGTGACGATGGACTCGTTATTGAGGCAATAAAAGCAGGAGGAGAAATTCTATTAAAATCAGTAAGCGAACTGTTTAATAAATGCTTACATGCGGGTACGATTCCTAAAGACTGGAACAATGCAGTGATAGTCTTGTTACACAAAAAAGGTGATATTACTAAATTAGAAAATTATAAACCCATCAGCCTCTTGACACATATGTATAAACTCTTTATGAAAATCTTAACAAAGAGACTAACACCTAAACTAGATTTCTATCAGCCCAAAGAACAGGCAGGCTTAGGAGAGGATATGGCACAAATGACCATTTGCACACCATAAAGATCTTAATTGAAAAATGCATCGAGTACAACATACCACTAGTTCTTGCATTTGTCGATTACGAGAAGGCTTTTGATACTGTAGAGTTTGAAACCGTACTGGAAGCCCTAAATCAAAGCCGAATAGATTACAGGTACACGTCACTAATCAAAAACATCTACGAGAACGCTACATCAAGTATACGACTACACGAAGACACAGAAAAATTCAGCTTAGGTCGAGGAGTAAGACAAGGAGACAATATTTCACCAAAATTGTTCACGGCAGCTCTAGAGTCAATATTTAAGAACACCCAATGGCAAGATATGGGCATCACTATAGATGGAGAAAGATTAAATCATCTGAGGTTTGCAGATGATGTCGTATTAATCGCAGATAACTTACAGGATACGGTTTCTATGCTACATTCGCTTAAAAGTCTGTCTGAAAGAGCAGGATTAAAGATAAACTTTGAGAAAACTAAACTTATGACAAATCTCGTAATGAGTGGAAATATAACTATCGACAATAATACCATACAACAAACAGACACTTACAAATATCTGGGACACGAGATCAAAATAAACAGAGACAATCAAACAAATGAAATACAGAGGCGAATAGGCCTGACATGGGCAGCATTTGGCAAACTAAGCCATATTCTAAAAAGTTCAATTCCCATGTGTCTCAAGCGAAAAGTTTATAACCAATGTGTTTTGCCTGTACAAACTTATGGAGCAGAGACTTTAACACTCACGCAGAAATCTGCGAATAAACTAAGAGTTACACAACGAGCCATGGAACGTGCAATGCTGAATGTGAGCCTCCGAGACCACATAACAAACCGACAAATCAGGCAAAGATCAGGAGTTCAAGACGTCATCGAAAGAACCACGAGACTTAAGTGGAACTGGGCAGGACACTTAGCCAGAACACAAGATGGACGATGGACAAGACGAATTATGGAATGGAGGCCCAGAAATTATAAAAGAAGCCGAGGACGACCACCGACTAGATGGACCGACGACATAAAAAGAGTAGCGGGAAACTGGCTACAAGCGGCCCAGTGTAGAGAACACTGGAAAGAACTGAGGGAGGCCTATGTCCAGCAGTGGACGGGATTGGCTGATTGATGATGAAGAATTTAAATAGTCGTTGTAAAGAGATGGTAACTTCTTTGATTCATTATTTTGAACAGGAACGTAATAACGGCTCCATTCTACCCTTGACTGCTGTTAGAGAAGTACGTAAATGTATGTTTTGTATATTATTGTAGTTGCTTAAAATATACATTCATGTCTGAATCTCTTCTGTGATGCTCCAGTTAAGGTCCATGACTCCAATTCATATAGAAGAACCGAGAATACGTATGATTTCAATAAATGAACTTTTATTTTGAATTTTATATCGTGGCCCTAAAAGATTTTTTTTCATTTTGACGAAAACTGATCTTTATTTTAATTTCCGTCAAGTGTTCCTACTATTCGTTTAAATTTGCAACCAAGTAGCAAAATAAACTGCGTTAGGCTTTCACGGCCATCGTCTAACTTGTTAAACTGTTTGTTAGGGCTGTTAGGACGTTGTCTTCTGAGATTAGTTCTAGTTTCGCCAACACTAGGGGTTGGCATCTTCTGGAGATTTTTATGCTACGCTTGTAACCTGAAAATGGAAATCAGTTTTTGCCTTGTTGAAACTGTCTCTTTTTTGTGACCCAACAACCGATGAAGATGCTTCAGTTACGAGCTTCACGAATCTCTCTACAGATTGGGTGTGATAGGGAAATGTAGCTATGTCGATGATTTTTTCAGGAGAACCGGAATAATATTTTTCAAATCCTCTACTTTCAAATTTTGAAGCAATGAAGGGCAAGTTATTTTATTGGTTTGCCAATCATCAGATCAATATAGTGATCTGCGTTAAAATTAATTTGAGGAATAATAAAAGGTCGAATATAAGATGAATCATTATTGGCCTTAGTTTTTGCAATGAGAATGGGACGAAGTGCAAGCTCTCTTATATGCAGGCGAGTGTCATGCAGCATACATAGCAGAAGATTTTCCGGATGTACAAAATAGGCATTTCTAAATAACAGGGACTATAACACTTTTTAAATTTTGCTCTAAATCATCATTCAATCTTCGCTTATCCACTGCTGGACATAGATCTCCCTCATAATTTTCCATCTATTTCGATCTTACGCCTCTTGCATCTAATTCCTCTGACAACGTTTTAGATCGTCAGTCCAACGTGTTGGTGGACGACCTCTGCTTCGGTAGGCATCATCTCTTGGTCTCCATTCCAGTATTCGCTTTGTCCATCTATTGTCTGTTGCTCTAGATATCGACTACGTTTTATTGTTTGTAAAACATGCTTTTTACATGCATTTACACATGGTGAGTTGCATTTAATCTGAAATCATAAAGCAGCATAAACCGTGACAATAAAGGTCAGTTCCTTGAATTCTGATGTTGGATTTTCAGTACTAACATAAAGACGTAGAATGTTATTTGTCAACGTGAGCCATCGAGAATGATTTAACTTTCTAGGGCTTCGATTTATTAAATCGACAAAACATTTCCCTGTAGAAATTACGACACAAATTTGAAACAAATATTTCTGATCGGCACTCGAGTCAATTAAATCTACTTCTGGTAACTCACAGTCAATAATGTTATAGTTTACAACTGGCATATTCTCGCACTGCACTATTTGATTTCTTATAGTTTCTGCAAAAACTCTTTGATCTTGAGCTTGACCGTTAAGCTTCTGGAAAACATGCCATAAAGGCAATTCATTAGCGTGAAGCTGAAAGACAAATCTTTGTAAAGGGCATCCCAACTTTAGCTCTAGTTGAAAAATTACACCATTTTTTCTTCCCGTATATACCATATGTCCGTCACTACCACTAGTTTTTCTAGATTATATCTATAACTCTAAAAAGTTGACAATACATTGACAAACGCTTAGAGCTGATCCAGAAAAGGGTTTTGTGTGACCTAAAAATATAGAACCTGGCTCTTGAACTAATGAAACATGCTCTTCGAGTGCGGTTCTTCTGTGGGGCTTGCCTTCAATATTTTCGATAACGAAGGTTTTATCTTTCCTTTAAAAAGATAAAGTAAAACCTTTTCTTAATTGGTCTCTTGCTCTTATCAGTTTATTTCTGTCTATTAGGTTTTTTGTCATATTATACCTTGTCCATAAATAACTCAATATTTTACCTAGTATAATGTACCTTTGAAGAATTCATATTTTATAACACGATCGCCAAAAACCACAATACTGTTCAATGTTTATCAATTTTTACAACGCAAACTAATTTACGTGCGTGACGTGACAAACATTACTGAAAGTCGATGCAACCCCGCAGATGAGACTTTTTTTTTCGTCTTTTTAGAGGGGGGGTCTGGAATCTTCAAAAGACATCTCAGTCCAGGACGCCGCTTGACTAACTTTAGTGCAGGATTCGTTCTTCGTACTCTCGGCGATAGTTCCCGAGGTACTTTAAAATGCCCTCTCGTCGCCGAGTCTACGCCGAACGCCTACCTGCTAAACCAGACCCTCCTCTGTCATCCAGCGATCCGGAAGCGGAATGGCCGCTGTAAGGCCGGCATCACTTCCGAATCACTACCTTTATTCATTTATTCTCCATTCATACACATCCACACTCTATTCATCATCAAGGAGGTTCCCTGTCTCGTTCCAGGTAGCACGTAAAAGACACTCATCGCTCCTAGTTAGGCATTATTTCCAGATGGGCATTTCCTCCTTCCCCACAGTGTGACTCACGCATTCCAACTCATACAGTGTGACCCACTTTTCTAGCTTCACCTTTCAGCATCATTCACTCTTACCTTTTGCGTTGGTTTAGCAGTCTTTCTTCCTCTTACTTTTTCTTAATCACCGCACGGATATAGCTGTGTATGTTAGTCCAAACTAATTTATTTTCAATCATTCTCTCAATCATTTCTCTCACTGTAACAAAATTCACACCTGTCTCTCTCTCCATTCTGTCCCTTTCCACTATCCATCTGCTGCAATCTAACATCGTATGTGTCATAGTGTCCGAGTATCCACAGTATAGGCATTCATCTGTATCAGCCTTTTCGATCCCATAGAGGTAGGCCCTAAAACACCCGTGTTCTGTGAGCACCTGCGTCAGAAAATTATCCAGTCGCCTGTGGCCACAGTCCACCCAATCTCTTATGTTCGGGATCAGCATTTTCGTCCACTGTGCCACATCTTCCGTGTTGTTCCATTCTTCTTGCCATCTTTCAACTGACCTTTCCCTTTCCTGTCTTTTCTCGGCACAGTAAGGTTTGGACCACTTCTCTCATAAAGCTCTTTTCTTTCCACCGCCAAAACATGCAACGGAACACATCTAGTGATGGTCCATAAGGCTGCTGCAGACACAGTCCTGTAGGCACATGCCACTCGCAACAGACCTATTCTGTCTACTCGTGTCATGAGACTCCTATAGGCAGTTATCTCTACCGCCTCGCTCCAGACTGGTGCCGCGTAGAGGATGATCGACTGTACAACACCGTGTAAGACACTCCTCCTTTCGGATTTGGGTCCTCCAATGTTCGGCATCACACTCCCCAACGCAGCCGTACTATTCGCAGCCTTCCGGACTACCTCCCGCACGTGCTCTCCCCATTTTCCATTCTGGTGCAATGTCACTCCTAGATACTTTCCTTGTTTTTTAGGCGTTAGACATGCTCCCGCACATTTTAATTCAATATTTTGCCTGTTCCTTGTTCAGAATGATGGCTGCAGTTTTCTCTGTCGCAAGTTTCAGTCCGTGCTGCGTCATTCATTTCTTTACGACGCCGCCTGCGTTTCGAACCCGGTATTTAAGATCTGGCTCATCCCGGGCGACTACCAGTACAGCGAGGTCATCCGCGAATGCGAAAGGGTTGTACCTTTTCCGTATTCACAGTGCATAACCCCGTCATATGCCAGATTCCATAGCGTCGGGCCCAAGACAGATCCCTGGGGTACCCCGGCCGTCACGTCCACGATCGTGCCCTTTTCCACCATAATCCTTCTCTCGGACAGATACTCCGCCACCAGGATATTCTCTCTCCCCCATTGCCTTCATTAGATGAGACTAGACTAGACAAACCGAGATCGCCAGGACCAGGCTTCTGTTAATAATGCCAACATTTTTTTTTTCGTTTTTCAAAAGTCTGTAGAGGGCAGAGGATGTAATTTTATACAAAAGTCGTAATAAGACTTTCTTATTACCGTTACTAAAGGTAACTATTGGTGGAGATTCCAAATCAATTTGTCAATTTTTTTTTAAATTTTGCAATGTCCCCTTTTTTGTTGCTGCGTACAATTAAATGCACTGCAAGATAATACCAAAATTAAAAAACTTAATGTATTGGAAAAGTTTTAAATTGGAACTTAACACTTATAAAAAAGTTGCAAACGCATGTAAACACTTCTAGTGTCTAACGTTTTCTGCCGTAAACTGACGTCACGCTTCGCTGCGCAAAGCAATTTATGTTGGCTTCACTCTTAGAAACGGTGCTATAGCATACGGCTTGTCTAAAAGCTTTAACGATCTCAGAACATTTTCACATAGTGAACGTAGATAAAACAAACATTCGTATATTAAAATCTATTGAGACAGAAAAAGTGGTGATATCTAGTGACTGTCTCAATTAAAATCAAACAAATTTAAAAAGGTAAAAGAAATAATAAGTTAGACTTACTCACAATCAATTTAATTTAACTAATCGGACGACCGGTTTCGCTTTCTATAATATGCAAAGCATCTTCAGGTCACGATACAAAGTTAAAATGCTGAAAATAATAATCCCATATTAGGGTGTTGTCTAATAAAGATAAAAACAAAGATAAAAACATAGGTAGGTGATATAAATTATATAAATTACAGTAATTATGCCAATATTACATGTCTGTGGTTTTATAAATGAATAAAATGTTTAAGCAGACAAGGTACGACCCACAAATTGGTAACATAGTCTATTAAACTGTAATGAATTAATAAATAAACCAATAAATAAACATTACTTACATGCCGGTACTCTATTAGTTGATGGTTGAAAGAACATGGTTCAAACTATCTTGGATTGTAGATTGGAGAGCTCAGGTCAACTATTGTAATTATTTAACAATAAACGGGGAAGTTCTTGAGGAGACAGATTGTATGATCTTCAATGGATGTACAGATTGTGTGGGTGTGCAATAGTATAATCTTGTAGTTATCAAAATTTCTTTGATAAAGTTGTTGCAATATCTGGCAAATTATTGTAAAGTCCGAAAATTTTTATGTTAAAATTAAATTAAGACACAATTACACACACAGAAACACACAGAAAACACTTAAAAAACGGGGGACGAAACAGACATTGAATTTAAAAGGAGTGGATTTCCAAAAGAACTACATTTCTTAATAGGAGACAATGAGTTTTTTATGTGCTGTATATCAGATTTTAGAGGTAAACTTGACAAATGTAGGTTAAAGTGTGACAGTTCTTCTTCTATTTTAAATGTTGTAAATTAAGTTATCCAGTTTATGAAATGAGCTGATATTAATAAAAATCTAAAATTTTTTTTTTAATTTTAGATATTAAAGTTATTTGATGTGTTAATATTGGCATACTTTAACAAACTTTAAATAATTGATTTCAATGTAACAATATAAATAATTGTAATACTTATTCTATGATAACAAACTCAGCTTAGTCAAAGTTACAGAACAAACTTAAGTGATTATTTGTTAATTAAATTAAATATGTACATTTGTAATGAAAATGTATAATGTATAACAAAATTACAAACTTTCTTTGAAATAATTGTTGGTGTAAGTCATCTGTCATTGTCATCTGTCACACCAACAATTATTTCAAAGAAAGTTTGTAATTTTGTTATACATTATACATTTTCATTACAAATGTACATATTTAATTTAATTAACAAATAATCACTTAAGTTTGTTCTGTAACTTTGACTAAGCTGAGTTTGTTATCATAGAATAAGTATTACAATTATTTATATTGTTACATTGAAATCAATTATTTAAAGTTTGTTAAAGTATGCCAGTATTAACACATCAAATAACTTTAATATCTAAAATTAAAAAAAAAATTTTAGATTTTTATTAATATCAGCTCATTTCATAAACTGGATAACTTAATTTACAACATTTAAAATAGAAGAAGAACTGTCACACTTTAACCTACATTTGTCAAGTTTACCTCTAAAATCTGATATACAGCACATAAAAAACTCATTGTCTCCTATTAAGAAATGTAGTTCTTTTGGAAATCCACTCCTTTTAAATTAAATGTCTGTTTCGTCCCCCGTTTTTTAAGTGTTTTCTGTGTGTTTCTGTGTGTGTAATTGTGTCTTAATTTAATTTTAACATAAAAATTTTCGGACTTTACAATAATTTGCCAGATATTGCAACAACTTTATCAAAGAAATTTTGATAACTACAAGATTATACTATTGCACACCCACACAATCTGTACATCCATTGAAGATCATACAATCTGTCTCCTCAAGAACTTCCCCGTTTATTGTTAAATAATTACAATAGTTGACCTGAGCTCTCCAATCTACAATCCAAGATAGTTTGAACCATGTTCTTTCAACCATCAACTAATAGAGTACCGGCATGTAAGTAATGTTTATTTATTGGTTTATTTATTAATTCATTACAGTTTAATAGACTATGTTACCAATTTGTGGGTCGTACCTTGTCTGCTTAAACATTTTATTCATTTATAAAACCACAGACATGTAATATTGGCATAATTACTGTAATTTATATAATTTATATCACCTACCTATGTTTTTATCTTTGTTTTTATCTTTATTAGACAACACCCTAATATGGGATTATTATTTTCAGCATTTTAACTTTGTATCGTGACCTGAAGATGCTTTGCATATTATAGAAAGCGAAACCGGTCGTCCGATTAGTTAAATTAAATTGATTGTGAGTAAGTCTAACTTATTATTTCTTTTACCTTTTGAAATGGACTCACACAAGCAACACATTCATGATTTCAAACAAATTTATTTATGGCGTTGATCAATTATTCTTTTTAAACAATGGTATTATCATAATATGTGGTATAACTTTAGTGGTTATATAGAAGATGACTTGGCAGAACAAACTACCTTAATGGAATTGACCATACAAAAATGTTTGAAGGTTATCATAACGCCAAAGAATAAATAAGGAACATGTGTAACAAAAAAACATTTTATATATGGAGCTCTTTTTGGACACACAGGAATGCTACATCTGATAAATCAATGTTGGTTGGAAACTGCACAAATTATATCACTGTTTAAAGAAAACGATCTTAACAATTGTAAAAAATATATAGACTGTCGGAATGTTCATTGACTATTTTATTCCTTATGCTTTTGAGAGTACTATGGTATAATTTCACTATTTGAGAGAGTGATTCATCGTTTAAAGGCGCAGAAATGCGGAAAGACGTATGAAAATTCAGTGACGTATACTCGCTTTTATTTTAACGTTAATTATATTTTATTTTTCAAATATTAATGTTCGAAATAGGCCACAATATATTTATTTACAAGTTTTTACTGACGTTTCGATCTCTTTATCCAAAGACCGCTTTCAAAGATATAAATGATAGTTATATTTATTTTATTTGTTTATTCTTATATATTTTTATAATCTTATATTGTCGATCGGATAGCCAAGCGGGCTGGGCGGCTGGCTTCTCTTTCGCTTCAATGCAAGAGATGTCAGTTCAAATCCCCGGCTCGGTGAACACAAAACAAAAAGGCTAACGCAGTAGTTTAAAATTCTAAAATGAATCTGCGGCTTAGTCTAAAATATGCTGGTATCTGATCGGCCTATGGTGGAGCAGTACGGCAAGAGATAAGGGCTTGCGGCTAGGTGATACTCCTCCATAGATCCCTACCGGAAGGGCGTGGAACGCCTAAATACCGGGTATATATATATATATATATATATATATATATATATATATATATATATATATATATATATATATATATATTGTTATGATATGTAAAATCGAGAAAAATATTGGTTTGTTTAAAAATATTTCAAAGTTCAAAAACATTAAAATAATTCAGATAAGTAGGATAATATCCAACAAACATTTCGGAGAAGGAAAGTTATTAAATTCTTGGATTACCTGTACTAAACAAAATGTAAGCTTTGCATAAATTATTTCTTTGTTATACTTGAGTGACCCGCATAATTTTAAGTGAAATCCAAAGACAATTGAAATACATTAATGCAGTGATTAAAGACAATAGAAGGGATTATAGAAAGAGGTTTTTGTTAGTTTTTAAGAATTATAGAAAAATATTATTTGTAAATAAGTTTTAGGAAATTTATAATTATAGGTAAAAATTTGTTTGTTATCGAAATGAAAAAATGGGGGAATTGTGACGAGTTTTGATTGGCGGAGATTGAAAAAGGTGGGATAAGTATGTAGGAAAAAGTTTAGCGAGATTGAGGAGAGAGAGGAGAGAATCAGTTGGTTTCCAAGTCTGTAAGACGAACAGTGATTGTTCTCTGGCAGTTCCTGAAATGTAGCAAGCAGTAGTGTTGAATGTTAGTGAGTTTTTGTGGAGTTAGTGTATCTGACAGAAGCTGAAGCAGCAAAATATTGTAAGTCATATTTCTCTACTTATATTCCAAGAGTCACTGTTCAGGCCAACGAGAGATTCAGTTTATCGTAAAGAGAAGATATTCCAAGAGTCATTTTTCACTCGGGCCAACGAGAGATTCAGTTTATCGAGAGGAGAAAGGCTATCATAATTTGAATGATTTGTGCTTTTGAAGGAGATCATTAAGGACGAGATACTTGCAACAATCTGTGTAAGATTGCTGATTACATAGGGAGCGGTTGAGAGGAGATAATATAGTCTACAAGGAACAAGGATTTGGACCACTCATCATCAGAGAGAGATATTTTTGTTTCTGCAGTTTTTTTCTTTTATTGATAACACAATTTTTACACGTAATTTAGAAAGGATATAAATATTTTGATTAGGAGAGTTAGAATAGTTTGGGATTTTGAGATTTCAATTAATATTGTTGGTACCATTAATTTTGATTGTTCACGTACGGAGAACAAAATTTTGAGAATCCTTATATGAGATTTGTTTATAGAAAACTTTTGAGTGTGAATTATTTCATTATTTTTATTTCAATATATAGTGTTAGATCATATGTGTTTTTTATTATTCCGGTATTCTCTGGACCTTACCTTTCACATGTAATAGCATAGATATTGAAGCACGAATTTAACCCTGAGATAAAAGAATTAAAAATTGTGATAGAGCCATAATCATATCATTTAAATAATTTTAATTAATCAAAAAAAATTAATTAGCTAATTATTGTTTGGCGCACCAAGACTTAAAATATCACAATAACTGGCTTCCAAAACGTGGGGCTTAAAAATATCGCAGCTTTACATTTGAAGGAAGGGAAAGAGATCTGGAATAAGTACAGGTGATCCAGAGATAACAACATATAACATTGAGGGAATTTGAATTTGAAAGTATTTTGACAATTTTTCCAGGGAATATAAATTTGATTTATTGATTGATCGTAGTTAGTGGATATTTACTGCTATTGAATTATTTGATTTTATTTTCTTTACCAATCGTACATTTGATATTTATTTTGAATTATTTGAATTTTACTGATTGCATATTTGATATTTGTCGTGAAAATTTAATACATTTGGGGAGAAATATTGTCGTGTTCTGAAACATATAGAGTGTTGTAAAATTTCACATTTGGCGGGGACAAAAACAGTAACGAAAAGAAACAACATGTCGACCACAAGGAGTCAAAGCAAAATGCAAGAAAGGAAGGAGGATAACAGAGAAGAGGAAACAATTGTTGAAGAAGGATCGGATAATGAAGGAAATGTTACAATAGTTGAGGAGAAAAAAGAATTATCAGGAATAAATAAAATATTACAAATAATGCAACTCCAGTCACAAAAAATGGATAGAAATCAACAAGAAACAAAACACACAATGGAAGAAAACCAACGGGAAACAAGACAAGCAATAGAACTAAATAACAGGAATATAGAGCAGCGTTTGGAAAACTATGAACAAGAAATTAAAGGATGTGTTGAGGGGATAAAGAAAGAACTGATACAACAGATAGAAGAAATAACCATAAAGAATGCAAAACAAGAGACAGAGATAAAAGATATCCAAAATACGATGAAGGAAATAAAGATTGTCCAGAAAAAGAAATTAGGACAGTTAGAAGAAAAATTTGAAATGGCGCTACAAGAAGACAGGAAGGAAGTAGAAAGAAGATTAAAGCAAAATGAAAAACAAATGGCAGAAATTGAACTAAGAGGGGTAGAGAGAAAAGAAGTTATCATCCATGGAACAAGCGAGGCGAAAATACAATTTGGCGGGGATATTCGGAAAACACACCCAGTACCGTTTGTTAAAAATTTGAAAACCAAATTACAACATATTAGATATTTTGACGATTGCAAAGAAACAATTAGAAACCATTTGAAAGAAGGAGCAGCGTTATGGTATGAAAGCAAGGAAGATGAGTTTGAAAATTGGACAGATTTTGAAAAAAAATTTCTCAACTATTTCTGGGGGAAAAATAAACAGAGAGAAATCAACCAAGAGCTACAGAATGGAAAATATCACGAAAAAATGGGAATATCTGAAGAAAGATATGCTTTGCAGATATATAACAATTCAAAATATCTAGAATACAAATATTCTACCGAACAGCTGGTGGAAATGATCAGCAGACATTTTGAGGAAACGTTGGAAGATCACGTGATTTTGAGAAACTATCAAGATATTGATAGTTTGTGCCAATTCCTTCAATTAAAAGAAGCGAAAAGAAAAGAAATGAGAAATAGAAGACAACATGACCAATATAATGGACCGGAAAGAAGGTATTCATCAAATTATGACCAGAGAAACCGACATCCCAGATCAACAAACGAATATAGGCCGAGAAATTACAATAATTACAATAGACAACAAAATTATGATAACAGGAATGACACACAACATAGAACATATGAAAATCACAACAGGAATAGAGATGCACAAAATCCTCCGAATAGGATTACTAACGAACAAAGGGACGATAGAAATAACCAGAGCTTCCAACAACAAAATAGAAGGGAGATGAATCATGTAGCAATAGGAAACGACAGACAAATTTCTAATTCTAATCTAATATTTTTAGATGCATTTATAAAACATAAAGCGATTAAAATTGTGATTGATTCTGGATCGGAGATATCGCTAATCAATAAAAAACTAGTAAAAGAATTAAATTTGGACAGATTTGTGTATAAGATTCCTAGGGTTGATTTAGTGGGTGCAAACAATAAAAATTTGACGACAGTAAACGAAGGCTTGGGAGTACAGATAAGAGTGGGAAACAAATTCCATATTTAATATGGAATAATATTATAAAATAAACTGGAAATCAGAGCAGAACCAGACAACACAGGAGAAAAAAAGCAAACAGATAGGAAAACAAATTCTGGAAGGATCAATGCACAGGAAAAACGCAAAGAAATCGATATGACTGTAGAGGATAAACCGAAAGTACAAGAACAAGATCTAACAGAAAAGAAAAAGAGCAGGAAGAAAAAGAAGAAGAGTTCGAAAAGAAAGCAGGAAAATAAGATGGAGACCAGAGAAAAACAGGAAATAGAAGGTACAGAAGAATTGTTGGCAACCGACGATAAAACAGAATGGAAGCAGGAAGAAAAAGAAGGTATCATCAGAGAAATGAAAGGAATAGAAACATGGTGCTCGGAATACCAAAGGGAATTAGAGGATAAAAAGAAAACAGAAGAAAAAATGGCACTGATGGACGAGAATCCAGAATTTTGTGAAGAAGTATTATGGACAGTGAACACATGTGAACAAAAGGAGGATGAAAGAAAAATAAATTGTGGAGAAAACATGGGAAAGAAAATAGAGAAGATTTTAGGAAACCATGGAGATCTTGTTAATGAAGTAAACCGAGTGGCTAAAAATTATGAACTTTCTTTTAAGGGAAAATACTTGGAAAAATTTAAAACGAAAATGTATCCAATCCCGTATAAAGACAGGCAACATACGGGGTATTTTAACATTCACGACATTTATCAGTATAATAAGTAGATTTTAATAACATAGTGAAATAATTTGATCCTAGAAAACTTTTGTCATTTTTAAAATTTAACAAAGAGTTTTCGGCAGATCAAATGGCGGGGATTTGTTATGATATGTAAAATCGAGAAAAATATTGGTTTGTTTAAAAATATTTCAAAGTTCAAAAACATTAAAATAATTCAGATAAGTAGGATAATATCCAACAAACATTTCGGAGAAGGAAAGTTATTAAATTCTTGGATTACCTGTACTAAACAAAATGTAAGCTTTGCATAAATTATTTCTTTGTTATACTTGAGTGACCCGCATAATTTTAAGTGAAATCCAAAGACAATTGAAATACATTAATGCAGTGATTAAAGACAATAGAAGGGATTATAGAAAGAGGTTTTTGTTAGTTTTTAAGAATTATAGAAAAATATTATTTGTAAATAAGTTTTAGGAAATTTATAATTATAGGTAAAAATTTGTTTGTTATCGAAATGAAAAAATGGGGGAATTGTGACGAGTTTTGATTGGCGGAGATTGAAAAAGGTGGGATAAGTATGTAGGAAAAAGTTTAGCGAGATTGAGGAGAGAGAGGAGAGAATCAGTTGGTTTCCAAGTCTGTAAGACGAACAGTGATTGTTCTCTGGCGGTTCCTGAAATGTAGCAAGCAGTAGTGTTGAATGTTAGTGAGTTTTTGTGGAGTTAGTGTATCTGACAGAAGCTGAAGCAGCAAAATATTGTAAGTCATATTTCTCTACTTATATTCCAAGAGTCACTGTTCAGGCCAACGAGAGATTCAGTTTATCGTAAAGAGAAGATATTCCAAGAGTCATTTTTCACTCGGGCCAACGAGAGATTCAGTTTATCGAGAGGAGAAAGGCTATCATAATTTGAATGATTTGTGCTTTTGAAGGAGATCATTAAGGACGAGATACTTGCAACAATCTGTGTAAGATTGCTGATTACATAGGGAGCGGTTGAGAGGAGATAATATAGTCTACAAGGAACAAGGATTTGGACCACTCATCATCAGAGAGAGATATTTTTGTTTCTGCAGTTTTTTTCTTTTATTGATAACACAATTTTTACACGTAATTTAGAAAGGATATAAATATTTTGATTAGGAGAGTTAGAATAGTTTGGGATTTTGAGATTTCAATTAATATTGTTGGTACCATTAATTTTGATTGTTCACGTACGGAGAACAAAATTTTGATAATCCTTATATGAGATTTGTTTATAGAAAACTTTTGAGTGTGAATTATTTCATTATTTTTATTTCAGTATATAGTGTTAGATCATATGTGTTTTTTATTATTCCGGTATTCTCTGGACCTTACCTTTCACATGTAATAGCATAGATATTGAAGCACGAATTTAACCCTGAGATAAAAGAATTAAAAATTGTGATAGAGCCATAATCATATCATTTAAATAATTTTAATTAATCAAAAAAAAATAATTAGCTAATTATTGTTTGGCGCACCAAGACTTAAAATATCACAATAATATATATATATATATATATATATATATATATATATATATATATATATTGTTTATTTTCTTTTTTTTCTATCTTTAAAAACGGAATAGAGATCGAAACGTCAGTGTATTAAACATATAAATAGATATATTATGGCTTATTTCCAACCCTCTCCCTAAAAATACAGAATGCCACAAACAAGAAGCTATAGAAAAAAAAATCTCTTTATAGAGATTGAAACGTCCGTAAATTAAACATTTGAATAAATATATTGTGGCTTATTCCCAACATTATTTCTAAAAATACAGAACGACAAGCGAAAAGCCATAAAAAATAAATATTACTATCATTTGTATAATTGAAAACGGTCTCTGGATATAGAGATCGAAACGTCAATAAATAAACATATGAATAAATATTTTGTGGCCCATTCCCTACATTCCCCTAAAAATAAAGAATGCCACAAACAAAAAGAATGCTATAAAAACAAGTAATTTTGCAGAAAGTTTACTGATACCAACCGGCTGTGGCGGAAGTTACGCTAAAACGTCTTTTGGCGTGACCCGTTCTTAAAGAGTAACACAATGAAATTTTTTTTAAAACAAAGTTTTTTTTTTTAATTTTTAATTTAATTTAATTTTAATTTTAACAAAGTTTACTTTTGACATTTAAATCTTGCCAAACTTTTTCAACTGTATGACCTTCGTTAATCCAGGTTTCATCCAAATAACATATTTTGCGTCCAGTGCTGCAAATTCTGCGTACTTTTAAATATTTTCTTCTCCACCCAATAATTTTATTTTTTTCTAATAGCATACTTTTTCTGTTGAGTTTTACATATCGAAAGTTCATTTCGCGCATGGTCCTGATTAAGACTCTACGAGATATCTTGGGTAAGGAGTCATAGTTTTCGAGCTCTTGAGAAATATTTTTCGGTGTTGGAATTTCACTCCGAAAATAAAATGAATGAATTTTTCGACGTATAATATTCCTTGTCTCGTCATCTAAAACAATGCTTTTCCTACCTCTAGTTTTACCTTTTTCTTGCTTTTTATTTTCCGATGTATTTTTAATTTAGTTCATTTCGCGCATGGTCCTGATTAAGACTCTACGAGATATCTTGGGTAAGGAGTCATAGTTTTCGAGCTCTTGAGAAATATTTTTCGGTGTTGGAATTTCACTCCGAAAATAAAATGAATGAATTTTTCGACGTATAATATTCCTTGTCTCGTCATCTAAAACAATGCTTTTCCTACCTCTACTTTTTACCTTTTTCTTGCTTTTTATTTTCCGTTGTAATTTTGATTTAAGTACACGATAAATACAGCTAACTGATACTTTTGTTAAACTGCTACAAATGTCGACCGCTTGGCTAACATTTAATGTCATTTTTCTGCCGACAATTCCTTTATAAACGTTTCGTATCATTACCTTGTCTTCAGACGTTAACATTTTCCGTCTCTTTTGCGGCTTTTCATTTTTAGAATTAACATGAGAATTTTGCTGTCTTCTCTTGGAACAACTCGATTTTTCGTCCAACTCCAATAAAACTCAAACCAAATAATCACAGAATATAACTAAAAATGTTCTATAAAACAACAAACTATAATACTCGTATTATCAATAACACGTTTTATCAATAACACAAACTTATCGCATAAAATATATTCACAAAATGCAACACATGCCCTACCCTCAGAAACGGCAATGTAAAGGAACTATTGTTGTTGGGCATTTTTAGTTTACCTACTAACCTTTAAATTATAACTAGTTAGAACTAGTTTACCTTTAAATTTCCTTTTTTTTGATTACCTCACATGAAATTTTCAATACACAAAAATGCATAAGGGACAAAATCGTGGTTAAACTTTGTATTGAAATCCGACAGTCGAATAGGATCTGTCATAGACTCTTGTATTTTACCCTGTTTATTTTAATAGCTAAAAATATTTTTATTTGTAATAATTATTTTACTTTCAGGTCATTAGAAATGAAGTACAAATATGGACTTGCTTTTCTACTAATTTGGCTACCAGTGTTACTAAGTATAAGGATGCCTCCAAATGCCTGCCCTGATATCTTTCAGTACTACAAAGATCCACAAGGAAGAATATACGGAGAAGTGAAACTGCCCTACGATAACGCCACTGTATTAAAATTAGGTGTAAATGCATCTTTCGCGAAAGCTTATATCACAGAAGTAAGTACTTTTGATTTTTTCGTCCTCTGCGTTTGTTTAGGCATATTTTAAATTGTTATTCAACGTTGTGTCCTACTCTGTCCAACAGGCTTCTTCTTCTTCTTTAACTACCGTGCCCAAATTAGGAGTGGGTAGCCTCCGTGACTATTTGTCGATATTGTCCTCGATCTTGCGCGGCATGTAACAATTCATCTCCTAATAATCCAGTCCATTGACAAAGCTTTCGGAGCAACGAATATTTTTTCCTACCAATTCATCTTTATTCCTCGATTTTTTCGTTGAGTATTAACTGTAGTATCCAGTATCTGCTACCTCTTATTAAATGCCCCAGATAGTTAAGTTTTCTCTTTATCATCATCAAGTCACCTTTAATTACTATTTAAATGGGAATAAGCCACAATTAAAGGTTAAAATACATTTATTGACGTTTCAATTTCCACTTCGGAAATCGTTCTCAAAATACAAACATTAGTAAATTAAACAAATTTTGTTTTTGTTACTTAGTGAAAAATTCTTCTAATAATTTAATTTTATCTGACTCATCTATATTGACAATTCATACATACATTATACATTTTAAAGTAGACTTTAAAATAGAGAATTTGATAGATCTCAAATATGTAAACATGCATGGGATAATGAACATAGGGTTCAATGGAATGATTCAAATATAGTCCTAAAAGAAACGGATGGTAAAAAGAGAAAAATCAAAGAAGCGGCTCTAATTATGCTAAATGAGACCAATTGTGTCGCGAATTCCTCGGCAGAATGTAGTAGGATCTGGTTACCCATATTGAAAGAGGAAGTTATTAAAAGGAAAATACCAGTATTGGTAAGTCAGTAACATATAGAGAATACATCATTTATATTTTTTAAATAACAAACATATAAAATCGGAATTTGGTATTTATTGAAGGTAAACTAAATGCAAGATCAAATACTTACCATGTCGGGATAGTATTATGAGGTTTTTTTCCTGGTTTTTCCCTCATAATTTACTATGAAATCACTAACAGGAGAATTTTACTGTCATCATGGCATGTATTTGTCTTTTTAAAGACGAATTACATGTTATGATTTTTTCTGACGGATATTCTCAAGTTAAAGTTGATTTCATGTAATCGAATGAACTATCTTATAAGTAAAGTCGTCCCAGGAATGCAACTCAACAATATTGGCAATATCATTTTAAAGTCGTCTACTTTAAAATGTATAATGTATGTATGAATTGTCAATATAGATGAGTCAGATAAAATTAAATTATTAGAAGAATTTTTCACTAAGTAACAAAAACAAAATTTGTTTAATTTACTAATGTTTGTATTTTGAGAACGATTTCCGAAGTGGAAATTGAAACGTCAATAAATGTATTTTAACCTTTAATTGTGGCTTATTCCCGTTTAAATAGTAATTAATTTAAAATGCCACAAGAAAATAGCTTTAGAACAATATCAAGTCACCTTTGTTTGAGATGCGTTGAACCCATGATATTTTGAGCATTCTACGATAGAACGACATCTCTAAGGCTTCTAATTTTTTTATCATATTAACCTTCATGATACAGTTTTCACAACCATATGGTAATACATTACATACCTAACATTTTAGAAACTTAATTTTCAGTTGTCAATTCAGCTGAGAATTGCACAGTATAGATCTAAGTTTCATAAATGCTACTCTTGCAATTTCTATGCGAGTTTAATTCCTTCATCTGGATTTAGTATCTCTGTTATCCAACATCCTATGTATTTAACATGTTAAACTTTTGTAATCGGCTCATTGTTAACAATTAGTTGCATAGGGCCAATGCCTTGTTTAGTAACCACAAGTAGCTTTGTCTTTGATATATGTATGCCAAGTCCGTTATTAGAGCATTCTCTAGTAACTAGATCTATAAAGAATTGAAGATCTTTGATACTTTGTGTTACCTGCATATCTGATGTTGTCGAAAGTTTTTCCCCACATTACCTTTCCACGGCTTCGTTAAATATTATTTCCGAGTATACGTTAAAGAAAGTTGGGGATAACACATAACTTGTCTGACACCTCTTTGAATTGAAGTTTTGTCTGTTTCCTTGCCGTCTATCAGAATAGAAGCTTCTTGATTCCAATATAGATATAAAAATCTCAGATCTCAATCATCTATTCCAATCACTGCTAGATACTCAAAAAGCCTAATATTCTGGATCCCATCAAACGCCTTTTTAAATCTATAAAATAGACGAAAATTGGTTTCTGTCTTCCCTTGATCTTTGAGGTAATGTTAGCATTGAGAACAAGGCTTACCTTGTTTCCAATCCTTCTCTGAAACCAAATTGTTTTTTTGTCACTGCTTCTTTATATTTCTGCTTAATGCTATTAAGAATTATCTTGAGAAGCAGTTTGAGAGAGTAACTCATAAGACTAATTGTTTTAAAGTCTTTACGTGAAGATGTATTAGGTTTTTTTTTTGGAGTGGAACAAATGTGGACTCCAACCATATTGGTGGCATTATTCCAGTTTCGTATATGCAGTTATAAAGGTTTGTTAGCTCTAAGATGTTGTCGTCATCTAGAAATTTGGGCCAGTCTGATGGTATTTGGTCAGAGTCTGGAGATTTTCCATTATTGGTTTGTTTGACGGCTTTCTCTACTTCCGCTTTTAAAATACTAAGACCAGTATTCGTATATTTGCTGTGTGGCATCGTATCCAGGAAGAGCTTATTTATGTAATTAATTCATTCTTCCTTTTTTTCGTTATGTCGAGAATTATTTTACCTTTAGAGTTTATCACAAAATGATTTTTCTTTAAGCGTGGGTAAATTCTTTAAGTTTTTTGTGTATGTCAAACTGGTCATGTTTTCCTTGTAGTTCTTCCATTTCACGACACCTTAACTCCATCCAGGCCCCTTTTCATTGCTTAACTACGTTTCAAATTTGTCGATATATTTCTCTAGTAATAAGGTCTAGTACTTTATTGGACATCCAATCCTTTTTTTATTGAGTCTTTTTTTTTGGTTTCAAATCTTAGTTTGCTATGGTGAACGATGGCAAAATTCATTACATTTAGATTTTGGTCAATATTTTCTTATCCAGATCTTGCTACCTGTTTTTAATGTTACTATTAATCTTACTTCTGATAATAAAACTAATACCAATTATAAAGTTACAATTTTGTGAAGCAATAAATAATGCGGTCCTAAAATAACGCAGTCATACAAATGAAATAAAAAACTATTAAGTCTATTTTTAAACATGTTATCACTGGTTGCCGATACGGTGTCTTTACCCAAATTGTTCCAGATATTAAATATTCTGTTGACAAGAAGTTTACCCTTCTTCTTCTTATGGTGCCTATCCGTTACGGATGTTGGACACTAACATAGCTATTCTGACTTTGTTGACTGCTGCCCCTAAAAGTCCGGTAGTGGTTAAGTTAAACCATTTTCGCAGGTTATGCAGCCAGGATATTCTTCTTCGTCCTGGACCTCTTTTCCCATGCACTTTACCCTGAAGTATGGTCCGAAGCAGGTTGTATCGTTGCTCATTGTGTAATATATAGCCCAGGTACTTTAGTTTGCGACGTTTTATTGTTATGACTAGTTCGCGCTCTTTACCCATTCTATGTAGCACTTTTTCGTTGGTAACTCTGTCTATCCAAGAAATCCTCAACATTCGTCTATAGCACCACATCTCAAATGCTTCGAGTCTCTTCAGTGATGCTTCAGTTAAGGTCCATGACTCCACGCCATATAAAAGAACAGAGAATACGTAGCATTTTAGTAAACAAACTTTTATTTCCAATTTTATATCGTGGCTGTTTTAAGATTTTTTTCATTTTGACGAGAAGTTTACCCTAGACCTTGCAATAGTCTATTCCCTCTAATTTATACCGATGACCTCTTAATCTTTCGTCTTAATTTAAGGTAAATATGGTATTTAGGTTCCCAAAATTATATTTTAAAATACAGAAGAACAAAAGAAGATATGAAAAAAAAAATTGAAGAGACAAAAGAAGACATGATTAAAGAAGTTGAAGTAACAAGAGGGCTAGAAGAGAAAAAACATGATGAGTAACGAGTACCCTTGAAAATATCCGCCTACAAATTGAAAAGACCAAGCAACTGAGAGTTGAAGGTAAAGCAGAAGTGATTTGTTCCCCTGTCAATGAAATAAGTAAGCCTCCTACACTTGAAGGCGAAACTGAAGGCGAAACCTCCTGGACAGTGTATAGAAGACAATTCGAAGCCGCTGCACAAAATAATGGATCGACATATAAACAGAAGGCAACAGCTCTCATATTAGCAATTCGAGGTAAGGCTGTCGAAATTATCCAAAACATCCCAGAGGATGCACAAAAGAACTATGATACCAAAATTAAAAGTGAAACTGGAACAAACCATTAAGTGGAGATATCCAGGAATGGCTAGTATACCTGTTAAATACAAAGCACGTGGTGTTCGTGTGTATTAAGGTATAAAAAATGCTTATTAAAAGCTTAAAATTTTTATTTTAAAGAAGATCTTTTCGGAATTGCATCATTCCATCATCAGTTTAATAAAAAGTCGTTAAAAATATTGTATGGCCACATAAAAACATTGGAAGGACATCCGTATTAAAAAACAATCCTCATGGTATTTATCAAGGTAAATGCAATAGACTATTAACTTGTTGATTAATAAAAACTGAAAATGGGGACATCTTACATGACCCCCTGTAGTTGGTGTATGTGGCCATACAATGTTTTTAACAACTTTTTATTAAACTGATGATGGAATGATTCAATTCCGAAAAGATCTTCTTTAAAATAAAAATTTTAAGCTTTTAATAAGCATTTTTTTATATCCTAATACACACGAATACCACGTGCTTTGGACTATGATACCATTGTATCGGTTTTTATTTTGCGCAAGTCAGTTAATGACAGGCCCATTGCAAATGGCTACAGGTCACACCCAAATCACTTTACTTTTTTAAAAATAGGAAAACACAGAGTTGGATGTCGTTAACTAATACCTCAATCAACACCGGGCACCAAAAGGCAATTTTGTAACACAGAAAAATTAATTTTTGTAATACAGAAAAATTAATTTATTAATTATTTTTAATTTGTTTATAATTCGTGGAAACTTTTCTAGCAACTTTGACACGTTTTATGCTAGTAGAACGTCATCTGCAAAATGTGATGGAGTTAGTTCGTATGAGGTGTCTTCTACAGTGACTACGTCCTCATCTTATAATTCTGATGGAGCTAGTTTATATGAGGTATCTTCTGGATTTGTCGTAGTCGTAACTATTTACGATAAAAATTCATTGTATTCCGGAATACAAAGTTTTCTAAAATTCTGTTCATTGAACATGAATTCCTTTAAAAGTTGCGAAATTTTTCTGCAATCACATAACTACAATTACAAAAACAGCATAAAAAAAATCTCAAACTCATTTCCGAAGCTTTGAAGAAGCGGACGCAAATAGTGATCACTTCTAAATGATTGCAAAAATTAAAAAAAAAGACTTAAGTATAAACATATAAAAGCTGCAAGTAAAGAAAAAGAAACAAAAACACTTAAAAGAATTGGAAAAAAATATTTGTTGACAGGTTTACCAATTTAGCAAAAGTTTTAGTTCAATAGTTAGAATCAACATCTCCAATAAAAGCATCTTTTTTTGTAGATACCAAAATTGAAATTAAAAATTGGAGGAAAGGACCTTATTGCTGGCACTTCACACATTAAATTCATCATATTATTCCCATTAACCAAAGTTGTACCTAAAATCAGTGGAATCACATATAACGATATAGTGTACTGTAACGGTTCCCAGGAATCAGGTGAGTCTTATAAAAACCATCTTTATCAATGTGTTTTCGAAATCTTTTAAACCAATTTAAAGTGGATTAATCAAATCATATCGACCCTCCCAACGAAAACTGTCGTAACTCAAAATCGCTCATTCCGAGAAAATTGAGTTTAAATATAACTGTGAAAAGTGACGTCTGTAATTTTTTAATTATCGCTACTACGTTTTCCATTTTTTCAATCAGTAATTATTTGTGCAACCAGAATTATTGTAAGCGAATATAAATTTCATAAAGATATTCGTTTTTGAATTTTGAATGAATTGCTACGGTCTTCGTCGAGAAAAATTTCTTTTATAAAAACATATAAATAAAACAAATAAAATTACCAAATATTTTATTTTTAGCAATTTGTTTATAATGACATTATGACACTAATTATAATAACGATTAACGACTAATTGCTCAGTACAATACACCGCTACTTTTCTTAGCATTTCTACTTAGATTCGGAACCAGTTTCTTGATCTGTAGAGCACTCTGGTAGAATGTCTTCTCTAGCAGGCCGCAGGGAGTTACAAAACCCACGGTACATTTCTGGTATCAAATTGGCTTTAAATAAACTTAATATACCATTAAATTTTTTACTGCCAATATCAAAAAGCGCTATAGACAACATTAATAACAAGTGTTAGAAGTTAAAAAGAAACTATACTATTTAAATAAATATGGGAAAGATATTAGATTATGTTGTATTCCTGGACATATTGATATCAAGAGAAATGAAATATCTGACAAACTGGCAAAGATTGGGACTGGATTAAATATTCCTGCTAAAATTAGATTAAGTAACTTGGATATCATTCCATTATTAAAAAATAAAATAGGTTCTATGCATCAAAATAATTGGTTAAATTCTTTTCAATATAAAAGTAAGTGATATAACAACATACAAAATTTTTTTGTACGCAAACGCAAAAGCTCTTTGAACCGATTTATACCCATAGTGGCTCGAAAAATCTGTGGTCCATAAACTGAATTCCACAAAGCTTCATAACTTGCGTAGTTTGATTTTAGATGCCCGGCGGTGACCAGGAGACCAAAGAAAGCGTACATTTCAATTCTATCACAGGACTTTCATGATTTATCTTGCAATATACGATGATAGATTGGTGTAACGGACAATGTCATCAACAATATTTTCAGTCAAATATAAGCGAAATGTATCTACTGGTTCGTGTTCGTCCAGTCGAAAAAGGTTGTGATGACCACTCAGTTTTATCTGTAGCAACATACATTTCTGGTTGACTGTTTCTAATGTGTTCTTCAAGAGCTGAAATTTTATCATAAAGTATACTAGTCTCGATCTACGTTTTATTTTATACTTACATGGATTTTCCTCTGAAATTTATTCATCCTCTTCTTCACTAGCTTCTGACAAATGATCGTCATCTGATTTAGATTCGTCGTGGAAATTCTCTACGCAGTATTCGTCATCATTTACAGTTCTCAGTTACACCTTCAAGCTCCGTTATGGTTAACTTTCTTTTGCTCGTATTTACTACTTTATGATTTAGTAAATGTGTAAAAACTAAATTGTGAAGATATTTCTATGTACCGAATATACACCAGTAAAATAAATTGAAAAACTTACCAGAAACTACTGCATTACGAAAATATGAAAAATATCAAACAAAGCAAACAAAGTAAGCTGCACTCTAGGCTAGCAAAAATGCAACTGATTTACTAGTCTGATCTGACTAGTCAGAGCTTGTTTAGTACTTCATGTGACCGACAATCGATAAATATTGATGACCAGTAGCGTAACCGCATCGAAAAGCAAATTGTGTCAGACGGACGCACACTGTCCGGTTACGTCAGTAAACATAATTTTTTTATATTTAATTTTGATTAGTTCAAAATATTTAGTTAGAAATAAGTTTACTTTAAAGTCAAAAAAGTTATAAGTTTTGAGGTAATAATAATAACATACTGTGATTTTTGAAATATACAGTAACATCTTTAATTGTGTCCCATGAACACACCTTTTCCAAGTAAGAATTAAGTATCTGGTCTAGTCTGTTCAAAAATAGTTTTCGTGTGCTGTCACCGTATATGCTGTTGAAATTAAACTTTGTTTCCCTCTTAGTTGTTTCGTAGTTTTGGGTTAAGATTTGATTGGTTTTATGTTTATACGAATATTTGAGCTCGAGATTTCAGTAAGTAATGAGTCGATTTACATTTTTTACCCTTACATTTTTTTTTTGTTTTATATTTTCACTTCAGATGTCTACCTAACTATAATATTGTAACGAAATAGCCCATCTCCGATGTGTCACAATTCTTAGAACGATAAAACTAGAAAACTCGAAGAGTTGGTATTTCGATAAGGCACGTCTTCGATGCGCTTTCGATGACACGAATTAGAGGTAGGCTACTCTCGAAAATTCTCGAACATAATAATTTGTATATATATATATATATAAGTAACGATGATTTAGGTTTTAGTTAATAAGATAGTACCGAACTGTAAAGTTATAAATAAATATATTTATATAAATTCGAACCGCTCGTTTTATTTAATCTCGCTACAGTTGGTGTTACGGTGTGAGTAAAAAATAATAAATTCAGCAGTAACTTTTGAAAAAGACTTTGGAGCTTTTGAAGAGTATTGTTAGTCGGGAACATCCGCGTAGTTTGGTAGTGATCTTTGTACGAAAGAACATTTAAAAAGTACGTGTGTGCCTGACCAAAGATGCTGCTAGTACAACTTTCAGTAAAACAGTTGCGTGAGCAACTAGAAGAACGCGATGAAGACTGCAGCGGGTCCAAGAAGATACTCCAAGAATGACTGACGACTGTTCTGAACAAGAATGGAGATGTCTCAGAGACATTTCATTTTCAGACAGCAGAAGAAGCAGTTTTAATGAAGATAAAAGAAACTTCTAAAAAAATGATGATAAATTCGAGACTATTTCCAAAAGATTCGATGAAACGTCTCAAATTATTAAAGAAATAGCTAGACAAAACGACGAGAAACTTGAAAATGTTTCTAGAAGATTCGACGAGAAATTTGAAAATGTTTCTCAAATGATGGAAGAAACTTCTAAAAAGAACAATGAGAAATTTGAAGAAGTTTCTAAAACATTCGATCAGATACAGAAAAATGTAAACAACGTAGAAGAGAAGATCAAACAATTAGAGACCATGATAACTAACACGAAAGTAATTACACCAATTAATACGGTAGCTTTAGATCCGGTAGTGAAAGAAGAATCACTTAGAGATGAAATGACACATCATATGAGATTCAAATTGCCACCATTTGATGGAAAGTCCTCTTGGTCCATATACCTTAGACAATTTGAAGCTATTGCGACAGCCAATCATTGGACAGAACAAGAAAAAGCTGTTTCCTTTACTGCTGCTTTACGAGGTGATGCTGCGGATATCCTAAGATCGATTCCTAAGGTTAAAAAAAAATGTTACTAGACCTTGTTCACTCGACTAGACAAACGTTACGGAGATGCCCATCTACAACAAGTCTACAAGGCGCAACTAAGAAGTAGAATTCAACGAGCAAGTGAAAATTTGCAAGAGTTTGAAGCAGATGTTGCTTGTATAGTGCTGTTGACCTATCCAGAGGCACCAGGCAACATTTTGGAAGAAATTGCTGTATATACCTTCATCAATGGGTTGAGAGACAGTGAACTACAGAAAGCTTTACGACTAGAAAGACCGAAAGTTTTAGATGAAGCGCTCGCCATTGCCTTGGAACACGAGACAGCTAGTCGAGCTTCACGGAGCTATCGAGTACGAACCTCTGAAGGAGTATGTGCAAAACGATAAACGTCTGGAAGAAATCGTATGGAAAGTAGTTCGTAACATGATGCCGGAGAGACGCGAACCCAGATGTTGGAATGGTAACGACGTAGGTCACATTCGTCGTAAATTGCATGAAAATAATACAACAGTCAAAAAGCTAGAACAGATCCAACATTTGGCTGGAAAAAGGCATTCAAATGCTAAGGCTCAGTTAAGACGGCCATATAGTGTAAATCGTAATAATTGTCTTGAATTAGAAGAACGACTTTGCCCCGTGAGACGAACCACCGTCATTATTGATCAATGGCAGCCTCAACAGCTACAAGACGCTCAAGCAGATGATCCATGCATAAAAAGAGTATTGGATTGGATGCGTCGAAGTAAAAGACCTTCTTGGCAAGACATTAGTGCATGTAGTCCAGAAGTCAAGTGTTACTGGAGCCAATGGAATTGCCTAGTACTGAAAGATGATCTTCTGTATAGAACCTTTGAAGTGTCAGAAGTATTGCGTCAGTTGCATGACGGTGCATCAGGTGGACACTTTGGTGTTACGAAGACTCTGCAAAAGGTTCGAAAACGGTTTTATTGTGTGAACTGTAAAGATGATGAAAGAAGATGGTGCCGGAAATGTGAACTGTGTGCAACCAGTAATGGTCCAGTTGGTAAAAAGAGGGCACCCATGAAACAGTACCATGTTGGTAGTCCTATGGAAAGAGTAGCAATCGACATTGCAGGTTCACTTCCAGAGATGAATGATGGAAATAAATATATCCTGGTAGCTATGGATTATGTTACGAAATCGACTGAGGCCAATGAGATACCAAATCAAGAAGCTGCTACCGTTGCAGAGGTACTTGTCAATGAATTCCTTAGCCGATTTGGTGTTCCCTTGTTGTATGTCTCGACCAAATGGTCGAGAGTTGTCCGTCGAGAGGTCACCTGTCCAAAGTTATATCAGAACATCAAAAAGATTGGGACCAGCACATTCATTTATTTCTAATGGCCTACCGCTCGGCCGTGAATGAAACTACAGGCCAGACTTCAACCTGCCTGATATTAGGTCGTGAAGTTCGTTTGCCTTGCGACCTAGAGTTTGGCTGCATGCCTTCCGAAGAACATATTGCAAGCGAAGATTATGTCGACCGCCTGAAGTTAAGAATGAATAACATTCATGAACTTGCCCGACAACACATCCAGTTAGCCAGTGACAGAATGAAAGATCAATATGATTCTCGATGCAAGAGTGAAAGCTATAAGTAGGTGATCTTGTTTGGCTTTATAATCCACAATGTCGTCGTGGCTTGTCTCCTAAACTGCAAAGACAATGGGAGGGTCCGTATGAAATTAAAAGAGAATAAACGACGTAATATACCGAATTAAGAAGATGCCGAAAGGTAAACCAAAAGTAGTTCACATAAATCGTCTTGCACCATATGCTGGCTCCAATGAAACAGAAGAAGCACGAACCCTTCAACATGAGATCAAAGATGACCGGCGACCAAGCTTTAATAAATTTATGTCAAATTACGCAGACAGAAAGGGTGCTAGATTCGGTGTGACGACAGAAGTTCAGCACGATCTTTTTAGTGTTCCGCATAACGTCTCTCTAGCCCACTGTGTTGCCTAAGATCTTGAGATGACTAATTGTATCTCTGTATTCTATAGGAAGTTCGGTCGTTTGGACGAGTTAAAAAACCAGCAGCCTAAAGTTGAAAGAGTACTGAGATTAGAAGATGGTTCTCGATCTTTGCTGTATATGGTGACCAGGAAGTCGTATACAGACAGGGCAAGCTACGAGGATATATGGCGTACTCTAACTAATTTGAAGAAAATTGTGTGCAATTAGACATCAAGAATTTGGCCTTACCCAAGATAGGCTATGCACTAGATAATCTGGACTGGAAGAAGCATGCTTGAAGTGATCTTCCGAGAAACCGGCATACAAATTACTGTGTGTTGCATTAACCCGATGAGATTGTGTCCTTTAAGGACAGTAGACTGTTATTTCTTTCTGAGGGAGTCCTGTAGATTCCGCCATCCTGGTCCTACATATAGAGTTGCTGATCGGGACGCTCAGATCTAAGAGAGGAGCAGTGTAACGAAATAGCCCATCTCCGATGTGCCACAATTCTTAGAACGATAAATCTAGAAAACTCGAAGAGTTGGTATTTTAATAACGCACGTCTTCGATGCGCTTTCGATGACACGAATTAGAGGTGGGCTACTCTCGAAAATTCTCGAACATAATAATTTGTATATATATATATATATATATATATATATATATATATATATATATATATATATATATATATAAGTAACGATGATTTAGGTTTTAGTTGATAAGATAGTACCGAACTGTAAAGTTATAAATAAATATATTTATATAAATTCGAACCGCTCGTTTTATTTAATCCCGCTACAATATAGTCAATAACGGATTTTAATCGTCTTATGTTCTGATGTCAAGTATATTTATGTAGGGATAGAATCCATTCGTGATTTTCAGGTCAAATTGTGTACATAGGTTTAAAAGTATATTTCCGTCAGTATTTATCGTTTCTATCTTTTACTGGATTATTTTGTCTTTTTCCAGTTCTTGCATTTAGACTGCCCATCATTATTATTTCTCGCTTACTGTCTATCTTTTAAACGACGTCTTTCAGTTGTTGGTAGAAACCTGTGTGATATTGATATAAGAAACTCGTCGAAACTGTTCAAAGCAAGACAGGTAGCGCCGATGCATTTAGACAAGCTGTTCTCTGTTATGTGTTTTAATATTTAAAACTTGTTTTATATTTAATGATAAAATAGTATATCCGTATATTATATTAATCTTTAATCAAGCTATATTTTTATTATTTTTGAGAACTTTAATTCTTGGAACTTAATAATCTCTAAAAATATTAATAATATATTCTTTGTTTTAATCTCAGTTACATTAGAAGGCGTGACTAATACTTGGACCCAAAGCATCTTTCAGTTTAAACCAACAGAAAATGGTTCCGATATACAAAATACTGATATAACAGACGATCCATCACTACTAAAATCGACAGTCACTCCAGTATCGCCCCAGATTCCACCACAACAACCTGACCCATTGGTGACACCTACTCAGGACATACCAAACAAACCATCTACTATTTCTAATCTTACTAAGCGTGATACGGATCCACTTAAATACAAGTATATCCAATTATTTTACTATAAAACTCTCCTTTTTATGCTCATGCTTAATAAATAATCAGAGGTATGTATGTATGGTAAAATTATGTTAGGTAGAAAGTAAAGTTGGGATAATGAAACCTATGGATATTTAAAAAAAAATAGAAATGGTTTAACTAAGGTAGTATAACCGCTTAGCAAATTTGATAAATCTTTTAAAATGAAATAGAAACTGGGTAAGCAATAATGTCAGTAAATATTCTAGCAAGCGTGTTAAAAAATTTAATATATTTTTTAAAACATTGTTCTAAAGTTATTTTCTGGTGGCCTCTTAATGTAATTACTATTTTTATTGGGAATAAGCTACGATTTACGTTTAAACTAAGTTTATTTTTGACGTTTTGATTTCCATTTCGGAAATCGCTTGTAAATTAGATAACATTGATGTTTTATATTTTGAGAACGATTTTCTAAGCGGAAATCGAAACGTCTAAAAAACATTATTTTAACCCAATAATGCCCAGAACTATTTATGCTTATTTTTTTTTTAATTTCTGAAAAAATTATGTTCTAAAAGTCACAAAATTAACAAAAATATATGTTTAAAAAATAAAAAACTTATTCTTGTGTAATAAATAATCTTCACTTATGATCTCTTGTGGTATATTTATTTAAAACACTATATACTCATGCTTTAGTTTATTAGTTATCTAAGTACAATACTAGATAGTACTCAGTTGACGTTGACTAACTTAGACCGTTCTCTTCATTCTTCATTCTTAACAATAATGATAATAATACATAATCCCGTGATTTCCAGCTATTTAACACAAGTGCGCTTGTTGATATATTATTGTTTTTACTTGTTTAATTTGTACACATTATTTAATAAACTTTTGATTACATTGCAAATTTCACTAGGTCAGAGCGCGTTCCAGTTACACCTATATTTTCAATGTCGTAAATAAATAATATATTTTGGCAAATGTGTGTCACGTTATTAAAAAGGATTACTTGAATCTGATGCTTAATTAAATCCTGTTACACTTGGCTGTTGGGAAAACGCAACACTGAGCACTTAGGATGTAAAATTTTTTTTAATAATACGTTGTTTAGAATATTTTATTAAATCATACAAAAGAATTTTAAATAAACTGACATGAAAATAATATAAAAAAACGGGTGTGGCAGTCCAGTGGGACTGCCGGTAGAAGTTACACTTCTATACACGCATTCGCCGTTACAAATTTATTTGGGAGTCAATCTGCACAATCATTACATATGTAACGCTATAGGTAAGACATAGCAGAAAGAGAAACAGAATTAATAACAACTTACTAACAATTAATAAACAGCTTTTGACCTGTAATAGGAGTATAGTAAATGAAGGATTGAATCAATATTTTGATGAAAATGTATATTTTTATTTTCATATATGTATGAAAGAAGTTGAATGCAAAGGTTTTTTACACATACTCTGCAGTAAAATTCATTGTTTATTTTGTTATTAATATAATAATACAATACAAATTAAAATGCAATATTCATAAGTATTTAAAAATGACAATAATATACATAAAAAAAATACACTACAATACAGTGCAACATAATTCAATATAATAATACAATACAAATTAAAATGCAATATTCATAAGTATTTAAAAATGACAATAATATATATAAAAAAAATACACTACAATACAGTGCAACATAATTCAATATATTAATACAATGCAAATTAAAATGCAATATTCATAAGTATTTAAAAATGACAATTAATTTACATAACTTTTCTACTTACGCATATATGTTTAATTTATCATGTAATAATATTAATAAAAAAACGGGTGTGGCAGTCCAGTGGGACTGCCGGTGGAAGTTACACTTCCATACACAAATTTATTTGGGAGTCAATCTGCACAATCATTACATATGTAATTCTATAGGTTAGACATAGCAGAAAGAGAAACAGAATTAATAACAACTTACTAACAATGAAGGATTGAATCAATATTTTGATGAAAATGTATATTTTTATTTTCATATATGTATGAAAGGAGTTGAATGCAAAAATTTTTTTACACATACTCTGCAGTAAAATTCATTGTTGATTTTGTTATTAATATAATAATACAATACAAATTAAACTGCAATATTCATAAGTATTTAAAAATGACAATAATATACATAAAAAAAATACACTACAATAGTTTTTGCTTTTTCGAAATCTATTTTGTGGCCTGTTTGAATATGATGTTGGGCTAGGGCTGAAGTAGTATCGGAATGTTTGACATATATAGAATATTCGTAAATACGGTTATGGATTCGTCGGTTTGTCTGTTCGATGTAAGTACGTAGGCAACTGGAACAGGGTATCTCGTAGACACCATGGTCTTCATTAGGGATTTGGTCTTTTACGGATCTGACGAGATTGGACAAAAAACTTAAAACTGAAAAATAATAAATCTTCCTCTTCAGTTTTTCCATTTTAAGGGATTGCTGTTGCTTACTATTCATCGCCACTCATTTCTGTCCATCTTGTCTTTTTTATTTAAACCTCTCTCTTCTAAGACCTCTGTCACATAGTCTATCCATCTTCTCCTCGGTTTTCCTCTATCTTTCTTTCATTTAACTTCTAACAGCTTTATCCTTCATTCCACATAGTTCTTATTTCTACGTCTGACTTGACCGTAGGTATTCTAGTAAGTCCTACTGCCTTAACATTCTTTATCCTATTTAAAGCTTCGACAACCTCATAACCCATTTTTATTTAGGGTCCTGCATCCTCTGTCTCTCCTTTGGTGTTCTTCATTTAGTAACTTTACAAATTACTCACTCATACCATCTTTGCTCTATTTTAACACCGAATCTTAACACTTTTTAATCCGTACTCTTAATCTGCGTGAGTCCTGTCCTTTGATGGCTGTTTCTTACTTTAGCAATGCTGTATAACCTTTTTATCTCCCTGTGTGTTTGCAACTCTCTATACAGCTTCGCAGACGATCTTTTCTTAGCAGTAGCTACAGAGCGCTTTGCTCTTTGCTTCTTCTTCTTCTTCTTCAAGTGCCCTCTCCGCTACGAAGTTTGGCAATCATCATTGCTATTCGTATCTTTGAAGTTGTTGCTTTAAATAATTGGTTAGATGTGCACTGCTACCTCTTATAAAATAACAAATAAAAATTAAATAAAGAAAATAAAAATAAATGACTGAAAAAAATAGACAAAATAATTGACACTAAAGATAAAAAAATCAAAATAAATAAATAAAAAACAAAATTTATAACATCTTACACTAGCACAATCCCTCTTTGTTGATTTGTAAACAAAAAATAGTCCGGCATCTTGGTTTTACTAAGGCCAAAAACTATTTTTTGACTAGCTAAAAAATATGCAAGTAAAAAATAAAAAAAAAGATAAATTAAGCAAAAAAACAAAAGAAAAACAAACAAATAGAAATAAACAAATTAAATACAACTAAAAATAAGACTGAAAAAATGTACAAAAAGGATGACACCAAAGATAAAAAACTTCAATTAAAAGAAATGAAGAAAAACATCGATTTTAAACATCTTACACTAACATAAGCACTAATTGTTAATTTGTAAACAAGAGTAGTCTGGTCATTTGTTTTTACCAAGGCCAAAACTACAAAAAAAATGGTTTTTATTAGTTATAGAAAATTAATCCAATTAAGCCAATGGGGAATTAAGTCCAGTCTGTTCTTTGATATTTAATTTACACTTCTCCAAGAAATTAACACACTACTTTGAAATATTAAAATGTCCATTGTAATGTTATATTTTGCAAGCCCCTTGTATATGCTATTCGTACACTCTATATTTATTGACTGTGTTTTATCGCTATAGTTTTTTTTTGCAACAAAACAAAAAGAAGCAAAAAATGTACTAATTCTATAAATATACTAATTTCCAAGTGTTCAAAAATTTTACTGCTACTCTTCGGCTACTGTTTAATTGTTAATTATTGTTAACTGTGTTTATTATAGAGCGTCAATCACGTAATTTAACCCGAGATAAATGTGCCCAAGCAGTGAAACTGTCGGAAGAAGGTTGGAGTTACCAAAGAATTGCTCGTCGATTTAATGTGTCCCACACATCCGTCTCACGGGTGTTAGAAAGATTCCTCGAAATAGGGGATCATACTCGCAGACCAGGATAAGGACGAAACCGGGAAACTACCCCTATTCAAGATCGATTTTTAAGAATTTCTGCTCTTCGACATCGTTTTTTAACACATCTAAGTCTACAAATTCAGCTTCAAGACGTACATGGTATACAAATTGAGACATGGTTCGCCAGAGACTTAGGGAATACTACTTAATACCTAGGATTGTCGGCCGAGTTCCTCTATTAACTGCAGAGCATCGAACTGGGAGAACAACATTTTGCCAGAGAACACTTTAATTGGTTAGAGGCTGACTGGGAACGAGTGCTATTAACTGATGATTCCCGATTTTGTTTGTACAGTAACGACAGACGTGTTTGTGTGTTGTGACGACCCAACGAACGATATGCTCAGTGTAACTTCTTACACACCAAATTTTTTGGTGGAGGATCCGTTATGGTGTGGGGTGGTATTTTTTGACCGCACGTACGGACCTAGTGGTCATACAAAATGGAACTGTTACAGCTGAAAGGTACATATTGGAGATCCTAAAACAACATGTAGTACCATTCGCTCCTTATGTCGGTGAAAATTTCTAACTAATGCAAGATAATGACATACCTCACGCTGCAAAGATCGTCAGAAATTATCTAGAAGAGGTAGAAATGAACACTATGGAATGGCCAGCACATAGTCCGGATTTAAATCCAATTGAAAATCTCTGAAATATCCTTGGTAGGCGATTAAGAGCGACACCGATCCAACCAAACAACTTACAGGAAGTGAGAGAAAGGCTGAACCAGATTTGGAGATAACTAGACCAAAATGAAATACGGCAATTAATTTTAAGTATGTGCCAACGATGTGAGGCTGTTAGAGGTAGTAGAGGTGGAAACACTTGTTATTAAGACTTTTTTAATATTTTAGTTTACTTTTCTTATAATTATTTTTTTAGAATTTTCCGTTTTATTTTTTTTTCTCCTGTACTTCAACATTTTCTGATGATTAGACAAATTGTTATAATTACTAATAAAATTTAGAATAAATCTGGTGAAGTTTAATTTTTTATTCTTTGCCTGTTTACAAATAGAATTGATTTATTGAAGTGGTGCGTTAATTTCTTGGAGAAGTGTATAATTATAAAATATCTTTAACTGAACAAACTGAACAAGCAATTATTTATGTAAAAACGAGCAAAAAATCCAACAGCAAGTTAACCAATTCTGTTCGTTTTCAGAGAAATCGAAGGCTTATTTTTCAACCCTGCCACATGCGGAGAGGCAACTGGTGACGGAATACGTATATATGGTGCTACTGACACTAAGCTTGGACAATACCCTTGGCTGGTCGCTGTCTTCTGGAAGAGGGGATTCAATTTAGACTACAAATGCTCCGCAACATTAATTTCACGTAAACATGTCCTGACCGGTAATATATTTCATTTCACACTTTAATTGCATGCAATTTTAAACTAATGAAAAATATATAAATTACTGTATTAACTGTATGGCTAAGATGCTAAGACATAGCAGAAAAAAAACTGTTTTATTTAGGTAAGTCAATGATATAATATACAATTCCAGCCCATCTTCAGGTTCCCGAGTAAATGTTACTTAACTACTAAAAAAGAAGAAATATTACAGTTTTTATAGATTTCTAAGTATATATTATGCCAATACCAAAACTAGTTTATAAGATATAAGTGTGTTACAGGTATACTTACATAACGGAAAAATGAGAAAGGTTAAAGTAAGAACTCTATTTGCACGATTCTCAAAGAACAGTATCCATGGCGGAACCAGAATATTGCAAATAGAAGGACAATATCTTAATGAAATACATATACAGAGTGGCCCAAAAGTCTGGACACGACCAATTATCTCGTAAATTGCTAGTCACAATTTTACAAAATTTAAGGTACACCTATTTTGGGATACGGAGATTCCATATTTGATATTTGCAATGTTGCCAGATTTGCCGTTTCTCTTATATTATTAGTAACTTTGGTTTTTCAAATTCATCACCCTGTATATTCAGTCATTATTGGAATCTCCTATTCAATACGAGTTCAAAGATATGTAACACTTATGATTTTATGTAGTCTGGAAGGTGTTAAATACATAAAACAGTGCAAAATATGTAGATTTTAATAAATTTAAATATTTGAATGTAGAACGCTGTGATTTTGACATTTGTTTACCATTTACATTATTAACTAAAACTGACAGTGGTTGTGTTTCGAAAAGTTCTGCAAGATAAATTGCTTCCCTAAAACTCTAAAATGGTTCTTGACGAAAAAGAATGAACTACTATTCTAGTGTTGAGAGGGTACGGTGACAGAAAAAGATCTTATTGTGAAGTAGCCAACTTGTTCAATGATACTTTCCCAAACCGTTCTTCTATTCATAAGGCAAAAAACTGTAAAGCGATTTGAGAAATCTGGAGAAAAATAAGATAGATACCGATCCACATACATCCTCACGCAGGGTTACACAAGTACATGATGTAGGTCGTTCTTCAGTCTTAGGTGTAAAATTTATTGCAAGAATTAAGTGAAGATGACTTCGATCGTAAATTAGAGTTTACTGAGGTAATGATAGATTAAATTGAAAATGATGAAAATTTCGTTAACAGAATATGTTTTTCCGATGAAGCAATCTTTACACTATGTGGAAGTGTAAATCGACACAATTTAATGTACTGAAGTGACGTAAACCCACACTGGAAGCGTGAAAACCATACTCAAAGACTAAAAATTATAGGTCAGGTATAGTAGGTACTCAGTTAATTGGGCCATTTTTTATCGAAGAAAATTTAACGTCAGATAGTTATGAAATGTTACTTAGAAATGAAATTGTACCTACACTGAGAAACTTGTTTGTGCCCAATTTTAATCAGATATGGTTTCAGCAACATCGAGCTGCAGCTCAGTTTGGTGTAAATGTTCGGCGTTATTTAGATGAGATATTTCCCAGACGATGGTTTGGTAGACGAGGTAGAATTGAATGGCCTCCACGTTCACTTGATGTCAATCCTAAAGATTACTTTTATTAGAGATACTTGAAAAATTCAGTTTACAAAACTAAACCACTAAATCTTGCAGAGCTAAGGTAAGAAATTATATCGATGAATCTCGAATAATTACTAGACAATCAAGAAGAAATGTGGTAGACGCATTCTACCATCGATTAGGGTAGTAGTCAACTCACAAATGAAGCACATTTGATGAAGTAACCGTTATGTTAAAAAATGTTGTAATCTATTAATTGTTACGTTTTAAGCTAGTTGAAAATAATTAGTATTAAAAAATTTATTGAGATAAATATTCGCCTAACAGAAAAGTAGAATAAACAAACTAGGGACGCGTGATATATTCATTCCAAGTATCTAGAGATGCTGAAGAGGTATCTACATGTTACAAAATCACTTATACTGTAACTGATTATATACAAAAGCGTATCAAAAGTAACAAGTAGAAACTCACAAGTAACGACAATCTACACCTCTAAACAAAGACGCATAATTTGCAGTTTTAACAGATATGGATTCAGTAATCCTTACGAATCACATTTATGTCTGTTGAATTATATAAATTTAATTTTTACTTTTAATAGCTCTATATATGTGTGTTGGTGTGTTTATAGTGTTGGTTTATAATTATAGTGTTATTTAAATAAACTTAGAACTGTGAACATTTTTAAGGTGTTTGCTGTTTTCTCTCAACTGAAGTAAGTAAATTTAATGTTAATTAATTAATTAATTTAATATTTTGACTCTGTTATAATAATTATTATGATGATAAAAGCGTTGCAAGTGTGAGTCCATAATTAAACAGATATATTAAAAAGGTCAATACTCACAATCTAATATTTACTTTCAAAGTTTTACAGAAGCGATCGGTTTCGAGGCTTACAATATTTGCCTCATCCTCAGGCCCAGCAAAGTTTGTTTTGTTAAAAAACAATAATATAGATATCGCCAATAAGAAGTTTTCCACTTACATCCAGGGTACTGTCTGTCTTCATCTTTTCCTTTTGACACTATCAATGTAGTGAGGTGATATGTTGATCATTATATATGTATGTAAATAAAAGGTCTTACAAAATAAAGACCTTTAGGTCTTAACCTTGTAAGAACCTGTGACAAAAACAACAAAAAAAGGACATCCTACTGCATAATATGTGATTTTCCATCTTCCACAAGATTTTAAACTATATACAGTCCGGATGTGGCAGCTTATACTGCATGTGTATTTGTCTTTAATTTTATTACAAACCAGAAGAGAATCATACCTTTTTAATAATAAAAAAACTTTGACAACAAAAACTAGAACATCCAAGAAGTATTTTAAGGATCAAAGACAACAACCTTTAGCAACAGTTACACAGTTAGAACACATTAATGCTCAACCATATTCCCAAGAGTCTTTTATTTACAACATATATAATGATCAACATATCACCTCACTACAATAGATAGTGTCATAAAGGAAAAGATAAAGACAGACACTACCCTGGATGTAAGCGGAAAACTTCTTATTGCCAATATCTATATTACTGTTTTTTAACAAAACAAACTCTTTGCTTTGTCTGAGGATGAGGCAAATATTGTAAGCCTCGAAATCGGTCGCTTCTGTAATACCTTGAAAATAAAGATTGTGATTGTGAGTATTGACCTTTTTAATATATCTGTTCAATTATCTATTATTCTACTAGAATATTAGCCTGTAAATAATATTTTGCAGGTTTGTATATACAGTCACTAAAACAAATTAATATGTCGGACACGGATTCTGCCGATGAACTCGCAAACATACCTTTAACTCCCCCCAAAAAGAGATCTAAAAAAGGCCATTTAAGCGTAGACGTTAAAGAAATAATTGTAAACGTGTATAAGCATGAGTTACAAGAAAATCCGGCGTTAATATTGTCCGCTGTTGAGAAAAGAGTAGCCGATAAAGTTGGAGTATCGGATAGTTCTGTGTTTAAAATTATTAGAGAATATAAAACACACACATTAGTTGCACCAAAAAAATGTACCACTCGTAAAGGCAAACTCGAATCTGTAGATGATTTTGACAAGGTAGCGATAAGAAGAATAGTGCATCAATTCTTTTTTAGAAATGAAATTCCCACGATAGATAGAGTTCTACAACAGGTCAACGACGACCCCAATCTACCTGATTTCAAACGTACTACTTTTTACAAGCTTTTGAAAAAACTTCAATTTAAATTTGAAAAACGTGGCAGGAACAGTATGCTTACATACAGAGATGACTTTGTAATCTGGAGAAGAGAATTTTTAAGGCAGATAAAAGATCATAGGAATGGCAATCGTAAAATATATTATTTAGATGAGACTTGGATTAACGCTGGTCATACTAAATCAAAAACATGGATTGAAAGTCAGTCACCTCATCAAGACAAGCATTTTTGGATGGACTCTCGACAGGTCTGAAAAATCCATCAGGTAATATTTTTTGTTGAACATTGAAATTGATAAATAATATTTGAATTTTTAGGTAAAGGAAAGCGACTGATTATTTGTCACATAGGCAGCGAAGACGGATTTGTTGCTGACGCTCTATGGAGTTTTGAATCACAGAAAAGTGGAGATTACCATGAGGAAATGGATGGAAAAGGTTTTGAGAGTTGGTTTGAAAAAGCGTTACCCAAATTGGAAACTCTGTGATTGTAATGGACAATGCGTCGTATCATTCCAGAAAATCTGAAAAGATCCCCACTACATCTTCTAGAAAAGCGGATATCCAAGAATGGCTACATCTAAAAAGCATCCCCTTTGACGACTTACTTCTCAAAGTGCAACTTTTAGCACTTGTTAATCAACATAAAAAACAGTATGATAAATACATCATCGACGAAATGGCGAAAAGTCAAAATAAAATTGTTTTAAGATTGCCACCATATCACTGTGAGTTGAATCCCATAGAACTGATATGGGCAGATATAAAAAATTATGTAGCAGCTAAAAATACAACTTTTAAGTTTGCCGACATGAAAAATTTATTTGATGAAGCTCTATCCACCATAACTCCGCAAAAATGGAAAAATTGTGTACAGCATGTTACCCAAAAGGTGGAATCAAAAATGTGGGAGTTAGATAATTTAGTAGAAGCCAGAGTAGATTCAATCATAATAAACCCTGACGATGATAGTACATCAAGTTTCTCAGAATAATATTTTGCACTAAGTTTAAGTATTTGTGAATTAGGCCTACCGGGGAAACCACATAAAAAAAACGCACCATTATCACTCTACCTCTATGGCGGTGTGGAAATGAGTTCTCTTCTTCTTGATGTGCCTATCGGTGACGAATGTTGGCGATCATCATGGCAATTTTCACCTTATCTCCCACAGCGCGGAAAAGCTGCATAGATGTTGTGTTGAACCAGGTTTTGAGGTTCTTCAACCAGGACGTTCTTCTTCCTGAAACCCGTTGTCCAAATATGTTTCCTAGCAGGATGGCTTGTAGAAGGGCATATCTGGATTCATTTCGCATAATGTGTCCAAAGTACTGTAACCTTCGAGATTTGATGGTGGTCAGTACCTCTCGGTTCTTCTTCATTCTTCTGAGGACCTCCTCATTGGTGACTCGGTCAGTCCACGGGATTTTAAGTATTCTCCGATATAGCCACATCTCAAATGCTTCCAATTTTCTGCACATATCTTCGTTCAATGTCCACGATTCAACACCATAAAAAGAACAGAGAAGACGTAGCATCGCAGCATTCTTACTTTTATACCAAAAGAGAGGTTGTGGCTCTTGAAGAAGGCCCCCATCCGGTTGAAGGTGGATCTAGCTTTTGATGTGGAAATGAGTAGCAATGATAAATAAAAGATACGAAATAATTCGAAATTACATAAACAAAATGAAATATTTTAAAAATGAAAAACTGTAACCCATTTTACTCATTGTACCTATGTAGTTTTCCAGTACTTATTTTTCGTAATTCGATATTACTTATATGTAATAGTAAAAAGCTTTTTTTCATCATTTTCAAAGAAAAACTTTCGTTTTACATCCGCAAAGTATGTTCGTTTGTGCGTTGTCGCCTATGCAATACTTTGGGGACGATCTATCGATGGATTCATATATAGTTTTGTCTCCTGAATCAAAATATGAAAGCGGCATTTTGATATCTCGAACCATAACCGCCATCAAAGTCAAAAATAGTGATGTCACAATTCTTCTAAATATACATTAGTTTCTGCTGACACAAATAAATGTTAAATCGATATCGAAACGTCGACTTAATAAATTTTATTTATTAATGTCAATGTAATGTTAAATGTATAAGTCTATCTACCCTATAATTATGTATAAGTATTTTCCCGAACTTTTACACAAGAAGAGGTCTATTTTTATATCATTAATGATAATATTATTACTTATTTCCAAATATTGGTCTTAAAGCGTAAAATGTATAAAAACAACTTTCTATTTTTTGCCTTTTGATTAATACCACAATTAACTAATGATGTGTGAATGACAGTTTACAAAAATATTATTTAAGTATACTTCTTTGAAAGATTAATCATTGATTACTATTATTTTAACAGTAATCCTAAAAATTATAAATTAATTCATTTCAAATGCAGATGTTATAGGCTGCTAGAATCTTAATACAACCCTGTACAATTATGTATATAAACATAAGGTTTTGCGTGTTATGTGCATGCATTTGTTGACCGCTACTTTTCTGTTAAATGAATTTAGTTTAGGCGTTGCCAGACTTCTATTTTATTTATTTAAACATTCCAGACTACATAAAATCATAAGTGTTGCATATGGTTGAACTCGTATTGATAAGGAGATTCTTATAATGGCTGAATATACAGGGTGATGATTTTGAAAAACTAAAGTTACGAATAATATAAGAGAAACAGCAAATCTGGCAACATTGCAAATATCAAATATGGAATTTCCGTATCCCAAAATATGTATACCTCAAATTTTGTACAATTATGACTAGCAATTTACAAGATAATGGCCGTTTCCAGACTTTTAGGCCACTCTGTATAAAGAGTAAACGATACGTACAAGTGTAGACTTCTTTGTGTTCCTTCCATCGAGCAAAAAGACAAAAGAGGGAATGTAAAGGTAGTGGGGGCAAAAATATTATTGGACAGGAAGTGCCATCTTGAGAGGCCACATTAAACAAGGAAAGACAGACTCTTTCCTTGTTTAAGAAATCAAATTTAGTTAGGTTATGTCATTTCTGATGTTATTGTTTGTCCCAACTGTCACATGAAAGATTATTTGTATTTTCTATTGAAGTTTTTTAACAATTGCTTCACATTTTAGACTATTATTGTTATTATTTAATTAAAACTTTATTCTGTCCTAGTTTAAAAAAAAGTATTTTAAGTGTATTATGTATTAATATTATGTAATATTAATATTATCTAATATAACAAATTAGTAGATAAATTAGAACCCCTACACCACTGTATGATTATTGTGAAGTGTCATGAAATTTAAATTTGGCGCATTCGCATTTCCGGATATGTCCGCCACGCCATCAGAGGCCACTTTTTTGGTCTCCTTTTCATAACGATTAGATTCCCTCTTTTGTCTTTTTTAGAGAACTTTTACATTATTTACTTTGTCAGTCCATGATATTTTTAACATGCGACGGTAACACCGTCTTTTAAAGGTCGCAAGTTTATCCACTACAGTTTTCCTGAGTGAGTTTTACTAAGAATTTGGAAGATAGAAGTATTGTGCTTAAATTTTAGAAATTTGAAAATAACTTTATGGTCATTTATTGATTTATATACACAAAGAAGACGATTCTTATGTAGCAGCAGATATATGATTTAGTAAGCTGGTAAAATTCCTCCCCATAGAGGCGAATAATACGCCATGATTTATTTTACGAAAAAAAAATTGTTAAGTAGTTTTCCGCTGCTTTCTTCATCAAATTAGATGAAGAAACAGATGTTTAGACTGCTATAGTCGTACTTATGATTCTTCAATAATTAACTGGTCCAGAAATAACTTTTCTTTACATCTATTTCCAGTAATTTGGTTCCTCCACCCGATACTAACCTGACATAATTTAGCAAATAGTGCATTTACTTTAAACCTTTCTCCTTGTACCGTTATGTAAGTATATATGTAAGACTTCTTTATGTGCTCTTTTCTATCCAAGATTGGCGACCATGAAACAATAGGTTTCTCTGTTTTACGCCGCATGTATTATGATTGCAGCTTCTGGTATTTGGACCCATTATCTTAAGTTTCTTAGCCGAGATTTTTTCTTTCTATCCAAACCTCTTCTACCTTCAATCTTGCTTTCCCCTATAACCTGTAGTAAACTGTACTTACCATTACATATATTATTACAGATATGTAAGACACTTACAACATCATCATATAAATTTATATTTTGAAACCTATAACACCTGTAACATTTCTTTTGTGTTATAATCAAAAGCTTCCTTTCAATACTGGTAATGGTTTTCTTTATATAAATTTGCTTCTGTCGTAATCGCTATTTCTTCCTGTGAGTTTTATCGAGCCAATTTTGGTCATACTAGTTTTATTGTCTTAAGACTAGACATAATGCCTTGCACAATCTTTATCACAACATAAAAACAACTATTTCATTTTCTTTTGATTTTAGCTGCACGTTGCTTTGAGTACAATAATGGCCAAGTAGTAAATATCGAAGAAATATTCCTAGTAATGGGAACCGATAACTTAGACGAATGGGAAAGTAATGGAGCTGTTACCAGGACAGCTAGGCGAGTGGATGTACATCCCAATTATAATAAAAACAAAGAATCTGCTGATGGAGATATTGCTATTATTTTATTGGGTAAGAAATAATCAACTTTAATTAGTCATATTATTCTTTGGCAAAATTTATTTTGTCTCTCGGACGCGCAAACAACGAGTGAGACCGCATTAAGAGCAACAGAGCTGGTAAGTAAAGGGTAAAATGAAATTTGCTAAACAATAAACACCTTCTTCACACACACACACATATATATATATATATATATATATATATATATATATATATATATATATATATATATATATAATATTTATATATATATATATATATATATATATATATATATATATATATATTTATATATATATATATATATATATATATATATATATATATATATATATATATATATATATATATATATAATAGGAGGCTATAATAAGAGGCCAAAGTAAACGTATGAATACAAATAATAATGGCCAAAAATTAATTACATTGGCAATTGAAAACAGGATGAAAATAATAAGTACGCATTTTAGGAGAAAAAACTATATATAAAGGTACGTGGAAAATTCCGGGATCAAATGAAACTAATCAGATAGATTCCATCTTAATACAAGAAAATGTCGCCAATATAATAACAAATGTGAAAACGTGCAGAGGAGCTGACGTAGACTCCTATCATTTTTTGTTTAGAGTTATTATGAGAGAAGCAATAACTAAAAAGCATAAACAAAAAAGGAAGTGCAACGTAAATTTAATTTTGAAAAACTGCGAAAATTTGAGGTAGTGCAGGATTAACAAAGGGATATACAAGAAAAATACACCAAACAAGATAGTGCTACTGTGAGTAACATACAACAAAAGTGATTGAAAATGACAAACACTATAAAGGAAGCAACGTCGAAGAACATACCAAGAATAAAAAGATTTAGAAAAAATCACTGGTTTGATTACGAATGTAGAACAGAGTTAAAAAAAGATCAGATTTAAGATTAAAAAGTTTGCGATCGCAAAAACAAGACGACCTAGAAAGCAATGCTGAACAACGAAAAAAAGTAGAGAAAATTATAAGAAAAATGAAATAATAAAATTTTACAAAGAGGTAAAATACACTAAAACTGGGTATCAGGGCAGAACAATAAATGTAAAAAATAAGCAAGGAAACCTAATAGTGGACGAAGACCAAATATGTGAAAGGTGGAAAGAATATTTCGAAGAGATGCTACATGACGGAGTGACTACTGAAGAAAATTATAATGTTCCTATACCTCAAATAGTAATAGACGGAATACCAAAACCCACAAGAAACATAAAATATAAAGGAGATGCTTTAATAAACCAACTTAATTACTATTTAAATGGGAATAAGCCACATTAAAGGTTAAAATACGTTTATTGACGTTTCAATTTCCACCTCGGAAATCGTTCTCAAAATACAAACATTAGTAAATTAAACAAATTTTTGTTTTTGTTACTTAGTGAAAAATTCTTCTAATAATTTAATTTTATCTGACTCATCTATATTGACAATTCAGACATACATTATACATTTTAAAGTATACGACTTTAAAATGATATTGCCAATATTGTTGAGTTGCGTTCCTGGGACGACTTTACTTATAAGATAGTTCATTCGATTACATGAAATCAACTTTAACTTGAGAATAATATTGGTAAGTCAGTAACATATAGAGAATACATCATTTATATTTTTTTAAATAACAAACATATAAAATCGGAATTTGGTATTTATTGAAGGTAAACTAAATGCAAGATTACTTACCATATCGGGATAGTATTATGAGGTTTTTTTCCTGGTTTTTCCCTCATAATTTACTATGGAATCACTAACAGGAGAATTTTACTGTCATCATGGCATGTATTTGTCTTTTTAAAGACGAATTACATGTTATGATCTTTTCTGACGGATTTCTGACGGATGTATAAAATCAACTTTAACTTGAGAATAATATTGGTAAGTCATTAACAAATAGAGAATACATCATTTATATTTTTTTAAATAACAAACATATAAAATCGGAATTTGGTATTTATTGAAGGTAAACTAAATGCAAGATCAGATACTTACCATATCGGGATAGTATTATGAGGTTTTTTTCCTGGTTTTTCCCTCATAATTTACTATGGAATCACTAACAGGAGAATTTTACTGTCATCATGGCATGTATTTGTCTTTTTAAAGACGAATTACATGTTATGATCTTTTCTGACGGATATTCTCAAGTTAAAGTTGATTTCATGTAATCGAATGAACTATCTTATAAGTAAAGTCGTCCCGGGAACGCAACTCAACAATATTGGCAATATCATTTTAAAGTCGTATACTTTAAAATATATAATGTATGTCTGAATTGTCAATATAGATGTGTCAGATAAAATCAAATTATTAGAAGAATTTTTCACTAAGTAACAAAAACAAAATTTGTTTAATTTACTAATTTACTAAAGTATTATTTGAATTAAATTCAATATTTAATAATTTATTTATTTAAATTTAAATAATTTACTAATGTTTGTATTTTGAGAACGATTTCCGAAGTGGAAATTGAAACGTCAATAAACGTATTTTAACCTTTAATGTGACTTATTCCCATTTAAATAGTAATTAATTTAAAATGCCACAAGAAAATAGCTTTAGAACAATATTAAGAAACCAACTTAGTGGGCTAATACTAGAAGTATGGGATACCGAAGAACTGCCTCAAGAATGGAACAAGTCCATTATAATTCCTATTCACAAAAAGGGAGATCGAACTGAATGCGCAAACTATAGAGGAATATCCTTGTTAGAGGTAATACATAAAGTGCTCGCCATACTAACGAAAAAAAAACGAAGAATCTAGGAAAATACCACTTGTGGTTTTGTAAGGGAAGATCAACAACGAATCCAATTTTTGTGCTAAAACTAATCCTGATTAATTGCTATGAATACAAAATTTTAGCACAAGTACCTTTTATTGATTACAAAGCCGTCGACGATATCTTCTTCTTCTTAGAGTGCCATATCCCTACGGAACGTCGGCGACTACCATGCTTATAATATTTTTATACTGATCTCGGTCTTGCGCTACGTGTAGCAATTGGTCCGCTGTCAAACCTGTCCACCGCCGCAAATTCCTCAACCAAGAGAGTTTCTTCCGTCCTATCCATTTCTTTCCTTCGATTTTACCGTTGAGAATTAGCCGAAGGAACTCATATCTTGGTCCTCTGATTATATGTCCAAGATATTCTAGTTTACGCCTCTTAATAATATTTAATAGAGTTCGTTGATGTCCCATTCTTCGAAGAACTTCTTCGTTTCTAGTTCTGCTAGTCCATGGAATTTTTAATATTGTTCTGAAGCTATTTTCTTGTGGCATTTTAAATTAATTACTATTTAAATGGGAATAAGCCACAATTAAAGGTTAACCTTTAATTGTGGCTTATTCCCATTTAAATAGTAATTAATGGAATTTTTAGTATCCTTCGATACAACCACATCTGAAACGCCTCGATTTTATTCATGATATCGGCGTTTAAAGTCCAAGTTTCACATCCATACAAAAGTACAGACCACACGTACCATCTTGTAAACTTTTCACGGATTTCCAAATTTAATGAGTTATTCGATAATAGAAGCTTGAATTTTTGAAATGAGTTTCTTGCCTGTTCAATTCTACATCGAATTTCGAAGGATGGATCTAGATTTTGGGTAATCCAACATCCAAGGTATTTAAATCTCTGAACTCTCTGCAGCGGTTGTTGGTTTAATATCAGTTGGGTTGCGCCGATATCCACTTTACTGGTCAACATGTATTTAGTTTTATCGGTATTTATCGACAGTCCCCAATTTGTGCATTCCATGTCAACTCTATTGATTAGCTCCTGCAGATCGTCGATGTTTGCAGCTAGAATCACAGTATCGTCGGCGTACCGTATATTGTTAATTATTTCTCCTCCTATGATAATTCCTTTTTGATCTTTTAAAGCTTCCTTAAATAGATTCTTAGAATACACGTTAAAGAGGGTGGGAGATAGTATACAGCCTTGTCTTACGCCTCGTTCAATACTGATTGGCTTTGATTCTCTGTTGTTGGTATTAATAATGGCTGTTTGGTTCCAGTAAAGTTTGGCAATAAGTTTGATGTCTTTCTCATCTAGTTGGATTCTCTGCAAGGCGGTAATTAGCCTGGTATGCTGAACCCGATCAAATGCATTTTCAAAATCAATGAAGCACATATATACGGGTTTTCTTACCTCCCAACATCGTTGAAGGAGTGTTTGCATAGAAAATAGTGCTTCTCTAGTTCCAAGGCATCTCCGGAACCCAAACTGCTCTTGACTAATTATTTCTTCGCACTTGTTGTTAATTCGGTTTAGAAAAATATGCAACAGTATTTTAACGGCATGGCTCATTAAACTAATGAGTCTACAATCGCTACATTTCTTAACGTTTTGTTTCTTAGGTAGAGGAATAAAGATCGATTTTAGCCAGTCCGATGGAATTTCACTGGTATCATATATTTGATTGAAAAGTACAGTGAGTTCTTTTATATTGTCATTTGAAAGTAATTTTAGCCATTCGCTGTATATTTGATCTGGTCCACTGGCTTTGTTGTTTATGGCTTGGTGTATGGCTTTTTCCACTTCAGCGTTTAAAATTGATGGTCCTGTATTTGCACTTAAGTTAGGTAGTGATCCTCGATCATCCTTAAATAATGCTTTAATGTAGTTTTCCCATTCCTCCATTACTTCGTCTTCTAGGGATAGTGCACGACCTTCATTATTCGTTTATGTTATGGGTGTATTTCTTTTGTGTACTGTAACTTCTTTTATTTTCTTATGTGTGTTAAATTCGTCATGTTTTCGTTGCAATTCTTCTAATTCCTCACATTTTGCTCGCATCCATAACTCTTTGGCTTCCCTGATTTTTCTTCAAATCAGATTATGCTTTCGTTTATACTCTGAGTTATTTCGACGATAGAATAGCCAAAAATAAATTAATAGAAACTCTAAAAAAATTGGAAATGAAGTGCCAGAAAAAATAGTAAGATTGGTAAAAAAGACAATTAGACAAACCATTTGTGCTGTGAAATGTAACGGGACAGTCTCAGAAGAATTCGAAGTAAAAAAAGATGTTCGCCGAGGGTACCCATTGTCTACCTTCATATTCAATATAGTTCTAGAAAAAAATGTCAGGGTCAGTGGGATAAATAGGTCTAGCACTATTTTATACGACGGCTCCTATAAATTGGAGGTGGAGGATGAATTAGTTGTAGAATTCGAGAAGGTGGATGAATATATATACATAGGTACTCTTATAGATTAAACATTTAAGAAAGAAACTGATATCAATCTGAGATTGACCAAGAGCAACAGGTGTGCTGGAGCCATGTGCAAAATAATTAAGGCCAAAGATATATCTCGCAATACAAAAATAAGAGTTTACAAAACTATAATTAGACCCACAATGCTATACACTGACGAGACATGGACTATAAAAAAACCATACAGAACATACTCGAAGCATGGGAAAGAAAGATACTGCACAGAATGTTTGGTGGAAAAGTAATAGAGGGAGAAAGGAGAAGACGAACTAATGCAGAAATGTACCAATTTTATGCTTACTTTACAATAACAAAAGTGTTGAAAAAACGTACACTAGAATGACTCGGGCATCTATAAAAAATGCAAGGTATAAGACTAGTCAAGAATATTGTTTGGAGAGTACCTGAGGATAAAAAAAAATAGAGGAAGACAAAGAAATATAGAGATGATGTAGTGATGGAAGGTGTCAAAGAGGTGGGAATCAGAGATTGGAATCTGATAGCTAAGAACAGAAAACGATGGAAATTATCTATCCAGTAATAGGAATAAAAGGCCTGTTAACGCTATACATACATACGTACAATATTCGCGATAGCCAATTCCGACAGAGGGCGCTCAAGATTTCAAAGATGGACGATAACTTCGGGAAAACAAATCATTTTGTCATTTGATCTCGAAGCTATAAAACGTTTAATATAAATCATTTACAAGCGACTAATAGTTTTCCCAAAGGCAAAACTATTTTTAAAAAACAAATACTTTATTAATTAACTACAAAAATACGAAAAAGCTCGGACAATTTTATATAAAGATTTAATGTTTTTTCCTACAAGTTTAAGAACAGACTAAATTATATCTATATAAAAATGCAGTGGTAAATGGTAATATAAAAATGCAAAGTAATCTTTATTACAAAGTTCATTAAACACAAATCCTAGATCATCACTCTTAGTTGAATGGCTAGAACAGGGCCGGCTCCCATAACTCGCGTGTTTTGCCAAAGTAAAAGTTGGAGTACGTTCTTCAAAGTTTATTGGTTTGTGATTCGATTTTATACATGCGGTAATTGACTCCCAAACCTGAATAAAAATAAAATTAAATGTTTGTTTTTTTACAGTATGTCTGAAACACGGAAAGTAAAATTTACATTATCTCAATTATTTTTGTGGTTGCAAAGTCGGCAGAGATCTTTAGTTGAGGATGTTGCAATTTTTGGAGCTGGCCACATTATATTTTGTAAATTACAACTTACGTTTTCTACTAATAACTTCATGAGACTTTGGGCACTTTGGGACTTTGGGCACTTTAGCTGATGGAACAGCATTTTTCAGTAGTCTCAATTTAGTTTCAAGTGTTACTATAAAGTAAATTAGATATAACAATATTAAAACATAAATAATATTTTAATCAACACTTATTTGAAAAGTAATCGTTCTCAGTAAAATGTAAACTACACAGTCGTGTACTTGGTTATAGGTCTGCCAATTTGCAAAATGCATTGACAAATTTTTCTCATATTCTCGTCCAGCGGAAACTTATGTATGGAATTTTTTTGTGAATTATAATAGGATAACATTGAGGAACACTGCAATAGTTTTTGAAGTCGAAGTCATTGTTAATTACAATATAAACTGGTCGCTAATATGTATACAAATTAATGACAATTTCAAGGTTTTCCCGAAGTGGATGCTTTTGAAATCTACTACCAGGCGTCGCCTACTTTGCGGTTCCTCGCGAATTAGGTTCATGATAAGAGTAGACAGAACGAGTCTGTTGCGAGTAGCATGCGCCTACAGGACTGTATCTGCGGCGGCCTTGTGGACTATCACGGTTTGTGTTTCTCTGCTAGTGCTAGCAGTAGAAATGAGACAGCTCTATGAGAAACGAAATCATTTGACAACAGCCATAAAAAAGAAGAAAGGGAAAGATCAATGAAAAGATGGCAAGAAGAGTGGAACAACGCAGAAGATGTTGACCAGTGGACCAAGATGCTAATCCTGAGCCTAAGGAACTGGGTAGATTGTCTGTTTTAGGGCGTATCTCCATAAGTTCAGAAAGACAGATACAGATAAATGCATGTACTGCAAATATTCCGACACTATTACTCACACAATGCTGGAGTGTAATAGATGTACAGTGGAGAGAAACAGAATGTATAGAGAAATAGGTATGAACCCTATGACTGTGAGAGAAAAACACAAATTTTAAGGACTCAAAATGAAGGTAGCATAAAAAAAATTCGGTGCCCAACTAATCCCCCTCCCACCAGGAAAATTCTAGGTGCGCCACTGTTTTAAACGTGTCCATGTCATTTAATTTCCGAATAGAACTCTTGGGGAAACAACACAAAATTTAATATTAGTGTTGTAAAAAATTATAAACGTGGTGATTTCCAGATTTGTTTTTCTTTTTTTCCTGCTTCTCCCCTTTGGATAATTTTGATCATATTGATGTAAATCATATAACAACCGCTTTCTTATTCAGTTCAGCAAACGTTCATTGTCGTCATTGATCTGCACTTGTTTTGTAAACTTTTTTGATCATTGATTTCAAATTTTTTGTTGCTTGGGTTCATATGAATTTATAGTTAATTCTTGTGTTGATAGTATCCATTCATTATTATCTTTAAATTTATGTGATCACAGAAACTTATTAATCTTTCACCGTTCTTTTTTATCTTTTCTTATTTAAATTTTAGAACTTTGCTATTGAATTTTATTTCGCTTCTAACAATTAAGACATCTAGTTGAATTACTTCCTTCCTAGCTCTAACATTTTCTTTTAAGTCTGTCAATTTGTTGTAAAATTTATCCTTTACCTCTTCAGAAGATGTGTACGCACCCTCTACTATGTCCTTGTGTTGGCCCCATAACTGGATACAGATATACGGGACTTACAAAGTATTTTTTTTTTTTTTTTTTTTCTTAAAAATGGCTTTGGCAGAGCCAATTAGCCAGACTTGTTTGTGTTTATTGTTAAAATCGACTGAATTTCAATTATTATTGATTGCAGATTCATAGTCAAATGTTAGTACTACATATAGCTAACATTTTTGGATAGGTACATACATTTTGTTTTGATATATTTTTATTTTATTTTTTTTATTCTTTTATTATTTTCTTGTTTTTTTTTTGTTTTGTTTTGTTTTGTTGCTGTTTTGATTTTTTTTTGTTTTTTGCTTTTTTTATTCTTTTTTTTTGGATTTATTTTTTTGTTTTTTGTTCTATTTCTATTTTCTTAATTCTTTTATGTTTTTTTTTTAATTTGTGGTATACTTTTTTTTTTTTTTGTTTTTTTTTTGTTTTTTTTTTCAAACCATATTAACAGAAGTAGTAGTCTAATCCAAGGGCCTTACTTTAAAGGAACTGTACTAGACAGGTTACGAGTTAGTGCTTTGTCGTCAGAGCTTTTTTCATGACTGCATCTTAATAGGATAGAAAAATTAATGCCGAATCTCCATATATAAACTTGGGATCTGCATTCGTTATACATATGAATAAAATAAAAAAGTAGTGTTATGTGTTACACGAATCAATATATCTATAAAAATGAAAAGTGTTGTGAAAACTCCGTACAAGTACTACTAGCCAAAGTGTTGATATAATTTTTTTTTTTCAAATTGACTAAAATTTTTCAAATCTAATGAATTGTTTTCATGTTTGAATTTAAATTTTAGATCGCCTAGTTCAATTTACTGATGTCCTCAGTCCAGTATGTCTATGGAAAGGCGACAGCAATCTCCAACCGCTGATCAAAAAAATGGGAGTAATAGTAGGTTTCGGTGAGGACGAGAACTCTCCCCAAGGTTTGACGCACGTTTTAAAAGCTAAACGAGCGGAAATGCATATTGTCACTCAAAACAAATGCCTTAATAGACCACTGGGACTTAAGCTCCTTCTTTCTGAGAAAACTTTTTGCACAAGTAAGTAATTTAGGCAACAAATAATTACTTTCGTTGACATGTATGTCAAAAACTTTCGAAAATTAATATTAAACTCATCAATCTTTCAGGTTTAACCGCGTCGATTATTATTGCGCTAAGCTTTCGACATCCTTTTGATGTCTTCTTCAGGGCTTCCAAGGCCTCAGTCTTCCGAGCCCCCAAAAACTACTACACTGATCACTAAGCAATGCATTACTGCCACTGGAAACAGAGGACGGTTCATTTATACCGTCGATGATGAATGTATCGTCAACATATCGTAGTTAACTTGTGGGTTTGAGCATTGATGTCAATAGTACCCGGGTCTTGAAGTCTTCCATAAAGATATTGGCAATTACTGGAGATAGTGGGGAGTTCATTGGGGCACCATTTCTTTGTCTGTAGAATTGATTTTGAAACATGAAATAAGTGTTGGACATACAATGTTTATTGAGAGATAAGTGATGTTGCTGAATAATGCAATGCTGAATGTGAGCCTCCGAGACCACATAACAAACCGACAAATCAGGCAAAGATCAGGAGTTCAAGACGTCATCGAAAGAACCACGAGACTTAAGTGGAACTGGGCAGGACACTTAGCCAGAACACAAGATGGACGATGGACAAGACGAATTATGGAATGGAGGCCCAGAAATTATAAAAGAAGCCGAGGACGACCACCGACTAGATGGACCGACGACATAAAAAGAGTAGCGGGAAACTGGCTACAAGCGGCCCAGTGTAGAGAACACTGGAAATAACTGAGGGAGGCCTATGTCCAGCAGTGGACGGGATTGGCTGATTGATGAAGTGATGTTGCTGGATACTGTATTTAGTTTTCAGAATGTCTATATGTTCGTCTATAGGAATGTTTGTAAAGAGTGAGACAATATTGAAATTGAAACTTACTAGAGTGTGAGATAGGGTATTGTTTAAGAAGTGCGAGGAAATGAAAAGAATTTTTGACGAAGGATGAAGCATTTTCAGCGAGAGGTTAAAGAGTTTTGGCCAAGTACCTGGCCAATGGTTGTGTAGCTATTTGTGTGCACTGACAATGGGACGTAAAAAAATATCGGGTTTATGAATTTTGGGTAGGCCATATATTTGAGGTATTCTGGAAGACTTTTAACGAGGAATTAGAGATTGTTTTATGTCAATAGGAAGAGAGATTTGATTGATAATGGGTTTTCTTATTTTCTTTAAATTATTAGATTATTAGGAATTGGTCTGTAGTCTGGAGTATTAATAGAATTTTAGAGTTTATTAATGTAAAAAGAAGTGTTTAGGATGACGGTGGCATTGCCTTTATAAAAGGGTAGAATGACGACCAGATTTCGATTTGACTACAGTTCTTTCGGGGCTTTTTTCTTGGATTGGCTAATTTTCGGAGTAGGAGACTTTGAGTTTCTAAGAACTATAGCAATGTCTTGTCTAGTTATTTCAGCATCTTTGGAAGGTAAACTGGAGATGGCTTTTTCAGTTTGACAGATGATTGTCTCAATTGAAATGCGGCTTGGGGTAACAGAGTAATTGAAACCTTATGCTAAATCTTGAGTGGCAATGGTCGAAATAGGAGTATCAGAAAAATTATGAACCACTGTAGTAGGTTTTAAAGTTGTAGATTTTGGAATTTGTTCGTTAATTAGATAGGCTAATTTTTGTTTCTGAGTTTCAGTCTTAGATACAAAACTGTTTAGGGCTGCCTGTGTGTTAATACGGTCAAAACTGTCCCATAATATAGATTTTACATTGAAAGAATGAATATATGACCAGATATTAAATATATTTATATTTGTGAAATCTAGTTTTCGTCCAGTGAAATGTATAGCTTTGCGGGGAAGCGAAAAACTGGCCTTTCGAAGAATTTGGGAGATAGAAAAAGAAGTAGTAAGGTGTTTGAGTTTTAGAAATTTAGAAATGACTTTATGGTCTCCTGGAAGATCTTCTCTGGCTCGATATGCAATTTTTCTCCATTCCTTCTTGTTATTCATTTTTCTTTTCTGGCCTTCTAGTTCAATTTCTTCCATATCTTTTTCTACCTCTTGATTCCATCTATTTTTTGGCCTTCCTTTTCTCTTTTTTAAAGCTATAGTGTAGTTTAGTACCCCTTTTTGGAGTCTTTGTGTTCTGCATCCTTTCTACGTGACCTCGCCATCTTAGTCTCTGAGCCTTTATGACTCCTATTATATTAGGTTGATTATATAATTTCTTTAACTCATCATTTGATATTCTTTTCCATAAACCGTTCCTTATTATTCCTCCATATATCTTCCTCAAGATTTTCCTTTCCAATATCTCCAGTAAATTTTGTTCATTTGTTGTCATTGTTTCACTGCAGTATGTTATTGGTTGTATAGTTGTTTTGTATAACTGTATTTGTGCCTTTCTTGATAAAAACTTACTTTTCAATATTAAACTAAGAGCATGTACACTTCTATTGCCTACCATTATTCTAGCTTGTATTACTTCTTTAATGTTAGGTTTACGTGATATTATTGCACGTAGGTATGTAAATCTTTCTGCCATTTCGAATTCGTATGATGATCTTTCTTCTACTTCTACTTTAAACTTTTGTCCATCCCTGAACTGATCATTTGTCCACTGCATACATTTTGTTTTAGTTTGAATTGACAAAAATTGAAGAGTAATGATGACAAAGGATCGCCCTACCTTAATCCTTCGGTTACTATAAATTTGTCCGATGCATGATTGTTTGCTTTGACTCTGTTTTCTGTATTCTCTAAAGTAAGATGAATCGTGTTACGCAACTTTCTGCTAACTCTCAGTCCCACAAGGGTCTCTTTTAATTCCTTTCTTATTATTCCATCGTATGCTTGCTGGAAGTCGATGAATAGCGCTATCGTTGGTAAGTTGTGTTCATAGCTTTCTGCTTGTAATTCTCTGATTATGAATACTTGGTCCGTTGTGCTTCTCCCTCGTCTAAATCCGCAATATATATATATATATATATATATATATATATATATATATATATATATATATATATATATATATATATATATATATATATATATATATATATATGATTTCATCAGTGTCAGTGTCCCGTTTTACGTTTTAAATATTGACAAAGGCAAGGGTTTCCTGCCGAAACGTTGATTTCTATGGAAAATAAAATCTAGTTCCATATCTAATATAATTTATTGAACCTAAACCCAAGAAAAACTGTTTTGTACTATATATATATATATATATATATATATATATATATATATATATCTATAATATCGTATTTTTTATTCAGAAAGTGGTGAAAAACAACTGACAGGTCTCTGCAAAGGCGACACTGGTGCAGGATTCCTCATATCCATGGACGGAGCATACTATTTAAGAGGTATAGCATCGGTTATTCCCTATAAAGACGGAAAATGTGATTTGTCAACCGGATACGTAGCGTTTTGTGACGCTGCCAAGTTCAAAGATTGGATAGAATGCCAAATGAATGATAACTGCTATTAATAGAATACTTTGAACATTTATTATTTATGGGCGGTTTGTTGATTTTTTGCAAGTAGGAAATGGAATAATAGAAATGTCAAGAATTTAGGAGTTCTTATGGAATTCTTCTATGTAAATAATGCATTATTTTGTATCGTATGTAAAAAAATGTAATTTTTTTATAATATGTTAAAAATCTTATTTCTTATCTTAGTCTTAGTAAATCTTAATCTTAGTAAATATTAATCTGCTTAAATGCAACTAGGACTTACACTAAAATAGCTATAGAATACATGAATGTTAGTGAAATAAATCTTCTACTCACAATCCATTACAGATTTTATTAAAGTTAAAAAAAGTATGGGCTACTGGTTTTGTTGTTTATAAACTTGTACAGCATCTTAGGACCCTCAAGAAACTAAGGCTAAAATACATAGTGGATATAAACAAACACATTCAATACGATACAAATACACATAAATTTAATATAACCTATAACGGATTGTGAATAGAAGACTTATTTACCTAACATTTATAAATATGTGCTCACATCAGCAACCTTTTCATCACCTATAAAATTATTTAAAAAAAAAATTAATTATACCTGTGGAACATAAGTTTTGACAAAGAATATAGAAGCCTTAGTCGAAATTAAATCTGTACTTAGTTGTAACTATATATATATATATATATATATATATATATATATATATATATATATATATATATATATATATATATATAATTTCACAAGTGAAAATTTCCATAATCTTGTTGATACAACAAAATCCAAAATTCTTGAACTTTTCCACCATTCCTGGACATATTTCTACGAAAGAACTTTCAAATTAACCGCTCTAATTGCCTATTTAGGCAAATAATTCTGCGAGCTTCGTTAAAATCTTTCGTCCCATTTTCTAGTTAACGACTTAAATGTCCCGGTCATTTAATGTAGCTATACGATTTCCTACATAATGTACTATTCCCATTGTTCTTTCTGTTTTTTCTTAGTTTTTTTCCAAGTATATTTCTCTGTACAGTATATATATATATATATATATATATATATATATATATATATATATATATATATATATATATATATATATATATATATATATATAAAACAGCGCTACAGGCCTTATAGGCCCCTGGCTTCTAAAATCTTGGTTATTTCTCTTCATTTTTTTCGGTCTCTTGCTTTCTTTCTTCAATTTCTCACGACTATTTCTGACAAGTCTTGCTTCACTGGTTCCTACTATTTCTTCTTTGGACGTCCTCTTTTTTTTTCTCCCATCCTTTAGTATTGTTTTAACATTTCGATTCACTGGCCTTCGTATAATGTGATCAACCTATCTAGCTCTTTGAGCTCTTATTTTTGCCGTAATTGCTGATTTTCCATATATTTTCATTATTTCTTTATTTGTATGTCTTCTCCAAATATTCTCTGCCGTCTTTATTTCTCCGAAGATTTTTCTGAACACCTTTCTTTCCCAGATTTCTACTATCTTTTCTTCCTGCTGGTTCATAATCCAAGTTTCACTGGCATACATCACTGTGGGTCTGATTACTGTTTCGTAGACTCGCAGTTTAGCTGTTCTTGACATATTTTTATTGTTCTGAAGCTATTTTCTTGTGGCATTTTAAATTAATTACTATTTAAATGGGAATAAGCTACAATTAGAGGTTAAAATACGTTTATTGACGTTTCAATTTCCACTTCGGAAATCGAAATTGATTTCCGAAGTGGAAATTGAAACGTCAATAAACGTATTTTAACCTCTAATTGTGGCTTATTCCCATTTAAATAGTAATTGACATATTTTTGCTCTCAGCAATGAATTTAGTGAGAATATCCCGCTGCTTTCCTTCATTACTCTATTTTTTGGTTTATTATTAATCCGTATCTTTTTGCTTCTTCTTCAAATTTTTTGAAAACTTTTTCTCAATGTTTTTTTGTTCTCGCTAGTATCACCACATCATCCGCGTACGCTATGCACTGTTCCCTGCTATTGAAAATAGTCCTGTTTTTACTCATATTTGATCTTCTTGCGATTTGTTCTAATACTAGGTTGAATAAATTTTTTGATAGCGGATCCCCTTGTTTTAAACGTTTTGTTTTAAACTACTTATCGTGTTCCTAAGCATTATTCTCACTAGCCTTATAAGCTTTTCTGGTATTCCTAATGTTCTCATGGCCCCATGTAGTATCGTTCGATTTAGGGAGTCATATATGCTTATTTAAAATCGATAAATAGCACACGTAATTCTAAGTTTTGTTTGAAGCTGTTATTTTGTATTAATTTTAACATACTTATTTGATAGATAGTTGTTTTTCCTGGTCTAAAACCTCCCTGGTATCCTCCAATCACTTTGTTGTCATATTCTATTATTCTTTTCCTAATAATTTTTTCAAGTATTTTATGGACCACTTCTAATAGTGCTATACCTCTATAGTTTGCGCACTGCGTTTTGTCTCTTTTTTATAGATAGGACAAATAAGAGCGGTGTTTCTTTGTTTTGGCATTTCCTCGTTTTGACAAATTATTAGTGTCAAGTGAAATATCCTTTCCTTTAATCTTTCGTCACCTTCCTTAAAAATCTTAGCTAGCTATCCTACCAGGATACAACTTCCTCCTGTACTTTTTTTTTATGGTTTCTTTTTATTTCTTTGACTTCATTAAAAGTTGGTTCCTTGCACGTCCCTTCTTCAGCTTCTTGCCAATTCTCATTTCCTTCAAATTTTTCTTGTTGGTCTGTATTTAATAGATCTTCGAAATATTGCGCCCATCTGTTTAAATTTTCTGTTGTTTCACCTAGAAGTATGCCTTCTTTGTTTCTGTAATGCCTTTTTACCTTCTATGGTTTTTAATTGCTTTTCTGTTCTCTTTTCTTTTTTCTACAAATTCTTTTCACTTCCCTTGTTCTTGCCATATAGTTTTCTCTCGCATTTTGTATATTTTTTTATCTCTTTGTAGTTTTGCCCTGTCTCTTTTTGCTACAGCATTTCTACATTCTTCATCGAACCAGTCTTGCCGTCTTTTTATATGCTCTCTTCCTATACACGCTTCCGCTTTTTCCGACCTGGCTGTCTTTATGGTCTGCCACACTCTTCTTCTATATTTCGTTTTACTGCATTCTCTAGGGTTTTCTTTATTTATTCCTCTAGTCTGTTTACAACCTGCTTCTCTTGAAGGTGCTCTAATTGGTAATTTAGTCTATCTCTAACAGGTTTTGGAATTATTGGTAGTTTTTGTTTTAGTTTTGCTATTATTAGTGTATGGTCACTATTGGTATCTGCCGCTCTGTAAATCCTGCCTTGTGCTAGTTATTTTCATTTTGTTCTCTGTAGCAAATTCAATTAACTTTCTCCCGTTTTCATTATGCCCTTATTCTCTTACTCTCAAGTAACATATTCTGTCTGATATTGGTTGAAAATCTACAAATGCTTTATTTACTATCTCCGACACTCTTGAACAGTGTGCTCTTTCCAATTTTTATTATTTTATTTTCCAGTTGTTTCGTTTCTTGTAGGGCAAGGATATCTTCTTCTTCTTTAAGTGCCGTCTCCCGATCGGAGGTTGGATATCATCATCACTATCTTTACTCTATATACTGCTGCTCTGAAGGGTTCTATAGAACTGCATTTAAACCAGTCCCTTAAACTCTTCAACCATGACACTCTCCTTCTTCCTATACTCCTTCCTCCTCTTATCTTTCCCTGTATTATCAGCCTTAGCAGTTCATATCGCTGTCCTCTCAATACGTGTCCCAGGTATTGTAAGTATATCTATTGTATATTTTTCCATAATTTGGTGTAAGTTTCTCAAAGCTCGCTGCTCATAGGTACCTCTTACATTCCAAGTCGCAATTTTTATTATGTCTTTGGATTGTTGCCTTTCTGTTGTATTCATTTTTCCGTTTTCCATGGTCGTATTCTATTGCCTTGCCGTTTAGATATCAGATCTCCCGGTTGTTTTCTTTTACTAGCTTTTTGGCAATTTTTCTTTGGTATTTTCTTTTAGTTGTTGTTTTTCTTAATCCCATATCCATTATTTTCCATTCACGAACAACTTCTTATAGCCTATTTTGTCTGTTTTTCTTTACTTTTTTGTTTATTTGCGATTTTGACTATTTCTTGCTGTACTTCTTTTTCTTTTGATGTCAGATTACTATTTATGTAGATGCGATTTTTATTATACTTCAACTTACTTTTAGTGCAGTTCTTGTGATATGAACGTTTTCTCGCTTTCTTTTAGTTTCTTATCATCATTTGTATCTATTTTTAAACCCGATATAATCAAACTTTTCTTTCTACTGGTTTTCTATAGTTGTTCCATTCTGTCTTGTAATTCTTTCAAGTCGTTTTTTAATGTTCTGTTTTCCTTCTTTATCTCTTGTAGTTGTTTATTATTTTCCATTTGTTCTTTTTATATTGCCTTTATTTCATTCATCATTTCTTCATTTTTTTCCATTAGGTGTTGCATCATTTTAATTTGATATTCTCTTTCTCTTCCTTTCTCTCCTTGTCACTTTTAGAAGCTGTACGCTTTGTCATTTTACTTCGAAAATATTCATGCTGGTCTCTTCTCTTGCGTTTCGTTTCTTCATCTGTATCTATTTCTCTTCCTGTTCATATTATTTTAATTTAATTTAATTCTAATATATCTTTACTCTAATTTATTTTTAGGCCGAATCTGAATTTTTGTAATAAAATTATGTGGCTTTTATTTTGACACCTAATTTCTTGTCGATACTGATTACTTTCTTATCTGTCAAAAAACGCGTAGAAATGCCTAAGCGGGTCGACCCCTCTGACTTAAAACATTCGCCAAAACCAGTTTATTAATCTGTTACACAATTATTTATTTGCTCAAAACTTGTTAAAATATTATTAAAATAGTTCTATCTTACTTGTCTGATGGTATTTCCTTTTTATACTACTATCACCTGTATGCGCTAACTTTTAACACTTATTTTTAAAACTGTTGAATTTAACTTGTAATTTCTCAATTATTTGAAGTTTATTAAGAAGCGAAAATAAACGGAATTACTGTTGTCACTTGCAAGACCGTCTCTATCCTCACCTGTCACTAAAAACAAGTTTAATTGTATGAATCTCTTCCTTTAACAAACTGTATATTTTTGCAAATTCTAATTCTGTGCGTTATGGTAATTAGATTAAACATCAAAATTGGTAAGAAATCTTTCTCAAAACTTATGTTCCACATAATATGTTAAATATATTAAATAATTTAAAAGAAAACACCGACGGCATTGCAATATTTTTCAAACAGTACATACATTTTGTGCAATAAATGTATTTATTTTGTGTGTTAACTAGTGAATCTGAATTGAATAAAAATTTTAGAACTTAATTTTTTATTTTATACTACCAATATGGATCCTGTATACTAATAATCTTCAAACCAGTGGGGCACACGCCAAAAACACTGTCCAAAAATAATATCCAATAACAAATTGTTCGTCCTGAATTATTTTCTTTTCTCTTTCTGTCCGTAGTATGCCAAAGTTCCCTCCCCCTTCATCGGTGTGATATATTGTAGATGCAATTCCTCATAACTTTAAGAAAGTTAAAAAGAAGATTCTTCTTGAAATGCTATGTACAAAATTGCACGTAGGCGATCAAATATCCAATTCTTTTCCATAACTGTAAGACTATCGGAAAACCCTCTTCGGCCAGGCTAAATACAGTAGCCGAATCTTATGTTCAATATCAGTCCCTTATATTTCTTAGCGAGAAATGTTATTTTCTGCAAGTTCCCCGTTTTCCCCTTAATTTTTCCATATAATATCAGTTTTGGTATTGGGTATCAGGGTTCTCTCAACACATGTCCCAAATAAGATATTTTGGGATGTTTTACTATATTTAACAATGGTCTTTTCCCACTAGTCCTTCTCAAAACTTCATTATTGGTGAGATGAGAAGTTCACGGAATATGCAGCAGTAGAGGTAAGGGCTAACAGCTTGAAAGCTTTAATTCTATTTAAAGTATTCACTTTAAGTGACTAAGTTTCAACTCCGTACAGCACAACAGGTCATACATAATATTTGAGAACACGTATTTTAGATCTTAATGGTAAATGCCTACAAAGAAGATCTTTATAACGAAATTGGTGAAAATTATCCAATATTTGAAAACTGTTAGAATGTTTAATGAATAACTACAGACTCTGTCGCATTACCATTTCAGTGATAATACATACCAAGCTTAAGAAATATTAGTAAATGAAGATTAAATAGTGCAATCGCCTGGAAAACTTTAAATATGGCACGAAATATTAGACTTGTTTGAAATCTATTAAAGAATTTTAGTCAAAACCCATTAAAAGAAGTAATAATTTTCTAAATATCACAGCCAAGCAAGTGGTTCAACTGGCAAATTAACCTCTTTAAAAATGATAAAACACCTGACAAGAAAAGTAAAGAAAAAGCTAAAATGCTATAGAATGAGATCAACCAGTTAAAGGAATCTTTTAATGATTTTGAGCTGTGATCTGCCATCCACGTCACAAAGAATAACAAAATTTTGGTTTTGCCGACCTCATGAGTTCTTGCTGTAAAGCTCCTGGTCTCGATATGCAAAACAAGAAGTATTGAGGCAAACCAAAGTCGTTACTTTGGATAAATCTGGCAAATATCCCATGCCCTCATCATACACAAGGCGTAGTTTCAACGAGTAAGCATGAATTTAGTGGAGATCTCAAAGAAGAGATTTTACTTGCGATCTGAAAAAAAATAAATTAAAAATCTCTTGATATTCAAAAATCGGTAAGATAGTTTCGAAACAAATTCAGATTTCTGAACCTTCTATAAATGCAAGGTATAACAGACGTTAATAAAGATGTTAATAGAGACGTGGGGAATCTAAAATTTGCATTCCACGACATGTCTATCAACTAAGCAGAAATCCTTAACGAATTTGTTTCTTGTACTCATACAGAGTAGATCCGAAAAAAAGAGAGCAAAGATTTGATTTCACGTACAAAGCGTCTATGTATCTGTTGATACGTATTTCGACTTAATAAGTCTCATCAGAACAGTTATTCATAGCCGTTCTTAACGTGAACAATAATCTTCTCTGTCTTATTAGGAAGCAACAATAAAATGGCTTCGTTATGGACGCAATAGCGACATCTGATAGAAAAATCGGTTAGATAGTTTCGAAACAAATTCAGATTTCTGCTTTAATCTGAACCTTCTATAAATGCAAGGTATAACAGACGTTGATAAAGATGTTAATAGAGACATGGGGAATCTAAAATTTGCATTCCACGATATGTCTATCAATTAAGCAGAAATCCTTAACGAATTTGTTATGGGCTATGAATAACTGTTCTAATGAGACTTATTAAGTCGAAATACGTATCAACAGATACATAGACGCTTTGTACGTGAAATCAAATCTTTGCTGTCTTTTTCACTCTTGATATTCATTTCATAATTACAGTCGAAAGCCTACATTATACAGTAAATTAAGGATAATATATCTAGAAAATCCACCAGCAAGAATTCGTCTCGCCAAATGTAAAAGTTATTACTCAACGTTTTGTGCTCAAGAACAACGCTCACCTGGTAGTAACCTTTTTATGTGAAGAACTCTAATCTCAATAGGAGTCTGAGTCATGAAGACTTTTACCTGCTGACTTAGATTTTCATTGTTAATAAAGTGCACTGCTAGACTCTACAGACAACTAGACAACTAATTTATCTGCTCTTTATTGCATAGACCCTGCATGAAGCTCAACATTTTGCACGTTGCTCTAAGTGGCACGTTCGTTCAGACTTCTTTTGTTTAGATGAAGTATATGTGATTTGACAAAACTGAATAATTAAGTGAAGTATTTGTCGTCGTATTTAGAGTGCTAAGAAGGATTGGTATGACAGACGTAGATAACTGCAATAAATATACTGTTGACTTATTCAATAATATATACAAACCTGGTATATTGCCTAAAAATGGTTACTATCAACATTCATAACTATACCAAAGAAAACGCGAGACAGATTTTTAGGTACAAGATTTTAGATCAGTAATACCTAGGTACAAGAGGAGCACTATTTGCCTTTAAAGTGCTAACTATGTTAGTTTCTTCACACTTAACAGAAAAGTATTTTAAGATGCAACAGCTATTTAAGATGGCGAACCCATATGTGATATCCGATGTGCTGATGACACATTATTGATAGCAGAGAACTTCCATAATCTTCAAAGAAATTTGGATAAAGTTGTTGTAACACGTGAGTAAATCCATTTGTAAGTACGTATAAACACAAATAAGTGCATAGTAGTTACAGAGAAATACATTCCAAATATTGGTCTCCGTGTAAAGAACTAAGTTATAGAACGAATACAAAACTATACCTATTTAGAGACAAACATATTACTATTCAAGAATAATAAGACTAGGTATCGAAAAAGCAAGAAGCCCATTTAAAGACATGAACAAATACTTATCGCAGAAAATAAGATTAAAAATTCTGTTGTGTTCTGTCTTTCCGGTTCTGTTGTCATTGAGTCTTAATAAATGTTGCCCGAATAAATTAAAAGCTTTCAAAATGTGAACATAAAATAAACATAGACAATGAAATATTTTATGCTGTTAAAATGAGAAAACTTTAATATTTGGGTGTGACTATACTGTAGGGTCTGTAGGACGTTATATTGTTCACCATCTATAACCAGTGGTGAACAATATAACATCCTACAGTTCATAATTCAGGGTAAATGCAGCTTAGGACGAAGAAAAATGACATGGTTGAGAAATCTCAGAGATTAGTTCGAATACAATTCAATACAATTATTGTTCCGTGCAGTGATCTCAAAGATAAGGATAGCAATGATGATTGCCACGCTCTGTGGCGGAGAAGGCACGTGAAGAAGAAGTCATCGTTGTATTCACAGTGCTAAGAATGATCGGTATGATTGACGGAGATGTACTGACACCTACGTTAATTAGTTGTATGGAGAGTTCAATCTTATTGTACTGGTTTGCGAAAAGTAGATGTATAGGACTTTTCGCAGTATGAAATCACATCATATCGACGGTGTCAATATCGCTTAATATTTCTTTTTTTACATTTTTTTGGCATTTTATTATTATCGAACTGAGGCATTCTGACTTATAATATGTTATTTATAAAACAATTATTATAAACATGAGATATTTAACATTTTGGTGCTTACGCCTTTAATGTTAGGTTCTGTGGTGTTTAAGCCTTTTTGAAAGGCGGTTACCATATTTCGAAAAAAATATTTTGATCAAAAAATGTCGCTTAGGAACTTGTACGCCTTTTAATTTTACGGAATTATAACAAAAATGGAGAATAAATCTTTTCATTTTAAAGCATAACAATTAAGTAAAAATAATACAAATTAAACAATACACAATAATATATTTATGAGTTTCTTAGAGTTATATTGGTGTAAAAAAATACAAAAATAAAAGTTAATATAATTATCACGTTATATTAAGTAAAAAAACAACAAAAACTATTAAAACGTACCATTTTTTCTACATTGATAACTAAGTAAGTTGTATTATAAAACTAATAGAAATAAAATGCAAATCAAAATTTGATAACAGAAAATAACATTTATCAATAACAAAACAAACTAATAGAAACGAAGAACCGTTATAACAGAAAATTTAACCAGTTGATGAGCTAGAACGTAGTGAGCTAGAACTAATGCTGTCAAGTTCAGTCTCATTTTTAAAAAATACTGTCAAGGATGATGAATCTGATTCGGAGTTTAAAGGATCATTTTGTTGTATACAATCATTACAACCTATTTTATCATCAACCAATGAACTAAATACTATTGCGGCATTATTACTACTATCATCAGTATCATCACTATCTGAGTAAGGTACAAGCTTTTTATCACAGGTTAATAAATCAGTCTCTTCTTCGGCAGTTTCATCAATATTCGAAAATAAACGGCTGTCAATATTCAAATTTAGACTTGAGGAAAACTGAAATCCACAATGGCATCATCATCTAGAACAGAACTAGGCATTTGGAGTTCTTGTTCATGGTCTTTTAGTACAGGCTCTAAAAGAATATCATGCTTTAGCGCTTCATTGAGGACCTCATTTTCAGTGGAAAATGAACCATGGTTTTTATTATTTCCGCTGGATTCCTGCACATTGCTTTTCTGATCTTCCCAAATGGATTGCAATGCAAGATTCATTATTTTGTGCCCCCGAGAAACCATTCTAAAAACCATTAAAAAAAATAAGTAAGCGCCATTCAAATGTTAGTTTTTTAAAATAATATTACTACCAAAATATAACTTTAAAATATAACTTTAAAAAAAAAGAAAACTATACAACAAAGTCATTATATATTTTATTTAGGTTCAAACCTTATTTAAGTCGGTTAAGTAGTAACCGTTCTATGGCAAATCTAAGTCATAGTGTATTTTAAATGGCCAAATAGCGGTTAGATAAACGAAAAAATTTTTTCTAAAAAGGCCTAACCGACAGTCGGTAAAATTGTACATTCTTATGGTATATTATGATTTCTCAAGATAAATAATCTAACTAAACGCTTAACAAAACATTAAATATTAATAATATTTTAAATTATTGTTTACCTTATTGATATAACCACGTTTTCAGACCCAAGACGTAAGCACCACCTTCCACTACGGATCTTGTCGCTTACTGATTTCGGTGTCTCATCTTTTAAGAAACTCGTTTGGCGGTTAGAAAATTCAAAGCTTGTTTTAGTCGAGTTGGAATTTTTTACAGCTGCGTCATTTTAATAGTCGATAGGACGTAAAATGTATTTTATTTTGATACCAAAACATAAATTTATAAATTTTGGCGCTTATGCCTTTTTGTCGTGACGCCATCGATATGTCAGCAAAGACGACAAGAAAAGTGTGTTATATGGCTAGAGGATGTAAACAGCTTTAGCTTTTGCCTTATTTATCGCAATAACTTCCTTAATCGATCTAAATCGATTGATTAAATTTTTATACGAGACATTGGGCTATACATAAGATATATATATATATATATATATATATATATATATATATATATATATATATATATATATATATATATATATGTATATATATATATATATATATGTATATATATATGTATATATATATATATAATATATATATATATATATATATATATATATATATATATATATATATATATATATAAGAAATACTGGATATTAGTGACTGTCGATATAAACCAACAACACAGTTTATTAGGGCTGCAGTCAGAAAGTTTGGCCGGGATGTTACAGAAACACTCTTTTGACTTTTGGTCTAGCTTTCGGATTTGTTTAATTCCTTTTTCCAGACACTGTAGTTAGAAGAATGTTGTATTGTAAATATTTACAATATATCACAAATTGTCAGTGCAACTTACTAGTCATTGAGATTATTTATATAAAGCTATGACACTCAACATTAATAACACACATATAAAATATAACATAAAATAATGAACAAAATACATTTTAAAATTTAGTTAATGATAGTAAAACTACATTTGTGACATCTTTTAATAGTGTGTTTTAACTGATCCATGGAGAACAAAAAGAAAAAACGAAAATAGTATGATTAAAATGTAATTAGGTGTTATTCATGTTTTATTATTGGAAGTAGTATATTAAACCTGTCTTGATGGTATGCAACATGTTTTGCATGTAGGTGTATTATGGTGTGTATATGTAAAAATTAATCTTTATTTTATGTTTGATGTTTTGTCAGTAAATAACAATAAATGTTGCTCAGTTTATCTATGTCAGACTTTTTATTTATACAAGACGTATTGGATTTTATAAAACCCATCTCCAAGAAAACACGTTTTGAATGGTTTTTTTTCTTTTGTCAAGATACAGGAATCCTCGAAATTAAATTCATGTTTTAACGTTAATGCGTTAATAATGTTCTGTCAGCGCACATGCATTTATTTTTTGGTTATTATGTCGCTGTGATGTGAGATCACTCTATTGTGAAAATTACGAGAAGATTCGCCGATATACACGGTTTTACAATTGGCACAAGGTATAAAACAAACAACATTCGATGACTCCTGTATTGATATGTAAGTATATTAATGGAATAAACAGAAAAAAATTATACTTTAATTCAACAACCTATTGGATGAACTCAGATGAACAACCCATTGTTTTCAGTATACTGGGCCGAAATTGCTCGCATTGTATGTGTAATAATTTATAGTCTAGCAAATAAAAATAAAATTAGCAACCCAAAATCACGAATCTTTCAATATAAACCGAACTCACGTATCAATAATGAATTCTCAGAAACTTTGAATTCAATCATTGGCGGCCTGTAAGAAAATATGTTTCCTTGCTAGCCACCTTACATTGTAACAATAGAATATTATATGTCTGCTTATAATAACAAAAGTAATATAATAAATCTAGTTTTCAAAGTAAGTTTTCATTCAAATTCATAATGTGTCAACTGAACGGATGAGAAATACTCAAATAAGTATATTGTTTTTATTTCAGAATTAATATTTAGATATTTAATTATTTATTCTATCAATAAAAATGCTACTAGCAACCGCAGATGCTTGTTTGGTGTATATATACATAATATCCTTTAAAAACATGACAAAGCATGTTATTTAGTCATTATTAAAGCTCGGATTTATGGGCAACAAAAATTGAAGAAAAAGGCGCCTATATAGGCCAAGATTTTTATTAAAAAAGGCAGGAATATTAACATTTAGGCAAAATATAGGCAATAAAGGAATATAACTTATTATTTATTGTACAAAGTGAATTAACGTAATATTAACTTAAGGCAGGTATATTTACACATCATAATCATAACATTAGTATAAATAAACTAGTGACTAAATAACTGTAAATTATTAATTAAACATTGTAACCACTTAAAATTTTATCATTAATAGAAACAACTAAATGTTTTTCAATATTTCAATAAATCTGGCATAATTTGAAATTCCTCGGAAGATGTCCCATTCAAAACTTTAGCAACATTAGATAAAAACGAAAAACCTTCATTCTTGTCGAAAACATATTTCATTTTTTTTTAAATTAATTGACCGTTACTTCCAGGTGCCGATTTAATTTTCGTCTTTAAATTATCTATTAATTTTACTGACTCACATAAATTTATCTCTTGTTTTTCTAATAAGGTAATTGTGGTAACTATTAATTTATAATTGTGATTGATATAAGCGAGTTCCTGTTTCAATTTGGGATTTTTTAATATTTTTTTGCTTCTCGAATGGCTTCGGTAATATCATCATCAAATTCTGACATAACTAATTCTATTTCATGGCAGTGTTCAAAGTAAAAAAAACTGCTTCGAGCCAGGTTACCCACCTTGTAATTACTGGTTTATGTGGCAAAGAAACACCGGGAAGTCTTTCTTTATATATTTGCACCCTCAACGGAGCCTTTACAAAAACTTTTTTCATAAAATTTATAAAATTATTTACCAACGGAAACAGATTTCTTATTTCTTCAGCAATTCTATTTACCCCGTGGGCTACACAAGTGCAATGAATTAAATTAGGATAAAAAATCTTTAAAATTAACAGCAGCTTTTAACATATATACCGCAGCATCTGAAAGCATTAAAACTATTTTATTCACTGGTATAGCGTTGGGTAAAAAGAGGTTTGTTAAACTATCTTGTACAAATCGACTTATCGTTAAATTGTTTGTTTTTTCCAATTCTTTAACGGCAACTAAATAAGGTTTTCTCGCATAGTTTTCGTTCAAAATTCCAATCATTAAATTAGCTATATACCTGCCGCATACATCTGTCGTTTCATCCACGATAATATACAAAAAATTGCCCTCTAACTCCCGCTTAATTTTTGAAATACATTCCACATAACATTTTTTCACAGTATGTTTTCTCAATGTACTCTCGTCCGGTAAGGATTTATTAAGATATTTTTCGAAAAAGCATTTAAAACTAGGGTTATTAACTTTATATAGAGGAATGTTGGATGCAATCATCATCATAAATCAAATTTAAATCCGTCTTCCTCCTTTTTTTTGAACTGCTTAAACTATCCCGCAGAGATATTTGGGCTAACTTAGAGGAATTTAATTTTTCCAAATTACGTTTATGAAGTGGGGTTCCACAATGCTGGTGAATAAAGTACTTTTTTCTACTTGAAATCTGAGAATTAAAAAAAATAATTAGAATTCTAAAACCGCTTTAGAATTTAGTTATGTTGTAGGACGAGAAAAAAAGGAAAAAATAAAACTTACCGGGTTGCCGCATGGTTTACAAAATGCTCCATCTTCTTCTAGAGAAAGTTCCGAATAAGGTGCGATCCATAGCCTCAATTTAGATGTCATCTTTTCACACAAATGTCTAAAACGTTTTAAAACGTGTTCTTTGCTTTTCGGTATACGCTACAAAAACAAAACTAAACTAGGATATAGCAATTTTATTATATAATGGTTTAGTAATAGAATAATATCATGGGCAGTACCATGAAATTTTAAAAAAGGGACAAAAAGGCGGAATTTACGAAAAAAGGCAAAAAGTGCAAAAAACAATTATAATAGGCAAAATAGGCAAAAAGGCATTTGGCCTATAATCCGAGCTTTAGTCATTATATGAAGTTCTACTTATTGGGTAGTAAACAGAACGAAACACAATTATCAAGATTCGAAATTTATTTTTGAGAAAAATTTAATTCTTTTGCCTGTCAAAATAACCGAACTAGTCAATTAAATAGCAGAATTAATCAGGAGACACAACACATGAATCAACAGCTGAATCTACGCAACAAAGCAAATAATTTCATTTCACAAAAGTCAATAAAAAACTAAAAATTCTGCCAAACTGGAATACAAAGTATGATAACACAGCCCAACAATATGAAAAAAATTGGTACTATAGAAATAACGAATTTTAAATATTTTTAATGTACTGTTTTTAAACATATCTCCTTTTTTCGTAGTAGTTTTTTAAATCGATTGTGTAATTTTAACTTTGCTTGAAAAGATATACACAAAGGCACCTGGTAATCACCAGACGGACTTACAGTAAATATGGTAGATCGTGTTATTGCAGATTTAAGACCGTCCACATCAGGAGAGAAGCAAATGCGGAATATGATCACTACCGGGTGGAAAATAAGGTAACGGCCAGAATTTTAAACATAACAAAATGAAGTGGATTCTAAACATGAACGATACAATTTAGAAGGACTCAAAGTTGTGATCAAAAATAGAAAATATAAACAAAATATAAATATCAAACTAAAAGACAGATTATGACATTAAAACAATAATGAAGAGTAGAAAAGAATAATGAAAGATTTAGCTGAAAAATTAATAGGCAAGAATGGTAAATAAAGGAAAACAAGAGCGAAGTACTGGTTTGACGAAGAATGTCAGATTATAACAGAAAGAACAAACAGAGCATATTGACTTATGCAACAGGGGCATAGAACCCGACAAGCAGAGTAGAAATATAAATAACTACGTAAAGAAGAAAAGCAAATTCACCGCAGAAAAAAGAAAGAAAATATCAACAAAGAGCTTCAAAAACTACAAGAACTAAGTAAACCAACAGAGACAAGAAAATTTTATCAGAAACTGAACAAAAGCCCAAAAGAAGCCAAACAAAAGATGTTAAGAGATAAGGAGGGTAATATATTAACATAACATCAAAAAAAAAAATATGAAGATGGAATTCAATTATGTGATCTTATTGTAAGTATGCCATACGATAAATAAAAAATTAATTCTCTTAAATTGTTAAGCATATTTTAGTACGTGTGCTTTTCGTACAACGTCAATATTTTGAGGTCAATATTAGAAATTTTTCCACACATACATTATCACATGGACTATCGTAAAATTAAGTTACCTGCTATTGTTAGAACAGTTGGCTAGGGATTATTCAGCTGGTCATAGATGTACTTGGGGAATTACATTATTTGTTTCGGTTTATTAGATATTTAAACCATTTTCAAAGCATATTAGGTATATTTACATAAATCTGTTTATTTATTTATAGTTATAGTTATAGTTATATTTATTTTAGTAACCTTATTTAAGGTTATTTTTGTCGGTATGATAATGACCCATTAAATAACAAGAAATAAAGAAACTTGTAAAATAAATAGGTATTTAGTTAATGGTCTTTTGATAGTTTAGATACAAAAAGTCGATTAGCGAAATATGGTTTCCGATAAATGTGAACGCTATTTTAAATAGTATAAATTTCGATTTTGTTTGGAAAACCAATGGTTAATAAAATGGTTAATTCTCTTTAAATAGCCATTCATTAATATCAGAATATTTTTGTTCAGTCGATTACCAAAAACAATGATGGAACGTTGTCTGATCTCCACCAATTGTTGGGAGAAAAGCTTATTAAATTTCTTTCACCAGCGTGTACAGTACCAAATATTTTAGGACCATGGACTGTTACAGAGTTTTCTTCGTTACTTTCTTTCACCTTCACGGCGATGATTCCTTATGTGTTTCGTTTGACAGGGTTGTACTTAGAGAAATATAAAGCGTAATCAATCGATACTACACATTTAATAACTAGAGAATATTTACAAAATTACTATTACTAATTAAAGATTTTGCTTTAACATATTGTTCATTGTTATACCGGCGTTTTTGGGGAGCGCGAACATAGAGGAAACTAATGCACATTTTCCTGCATTTTGAAGGCGAAGAGATGGCTTAGGTACCGGCGAGTACCGCTCAGACAGCCGCACGTTCAGCTAGTTACTTGAGAACACAAATCACATATACACCAGTTAAAAAATTAAAGTTGAATCATTTATTACGTCTATAATTAATTTAAGCAACACAATCTTTCCAATACTGTTGATAGTATAGTTGAAATTTTGTCTAAAGTAATGGGATATTCAAGATCAACTGTATAACATTTTAAAAGAGAAAAAATCAGCTGATATAACCCCAAGCAAACCGAAAACAGGAAAACCAAAATTGTCGAAAGAGAATGTGGATGAATTTTTAAAAAATGCAATTCGTAGAATGGTCCACTCATTTTTTTTTTAACGAACAAATACCGACTTTAGAAAAAGTTTTACAAGCCATTCAGTTATTGCCAGCCAAAAATTCAGTTATTGTGATGGACAATGCAAGTTATCACTCTAGATTAGTTGAACGTTTACCAACTACTCAATGGAGGAAAGATGTAATTGCAATGTGGTTAACTTCTAAGACTTTAATCTTTGTCGATACAATAACTTACCAAAAAATTTTATAGAGTATGTTAGATACCTTAAGTACGTTGTTATAAGTGAAAAAATTGGTAAACTTCTATGTGTAATAATTGTTGTGTAAGATTTAAAAAAAAAATCAAGTTTTTCTCAAAACTTTTGATTGCAAAATTATTATGCGGTATCTGTTAAACTGAAGTTAGAGAAAATTAGGGGACTGTTTAAATATTTTCTAGACAAATTATGAAGGTCCTAGGTGTAATCTAAGTGGTTGAGAAACATTGAATAAGAAAAGGCTTGTTCTTCTCCTTTTGTCAAAAGCTCTCTTTTAGAACATTATTTCCAACCAACGGTATCTTATAGATAATTTAATTGTCGCTATTTTATTTTTGTGCGACTTTGGTATGGAATGAACTGTTTTGAAATTGTAAGCAAGGAAAGTAGAAAAAAAATCGATGTTTTAGTTATTATTAAATATTTTAATTTTTTTATTATTATTCTTGACCTATTTGAGAAAAGGATAAGTCAAGTATTATTGCTGAATAATATTACTTATTTTCGCCTAAATATTTCTGTAAAATTCAAACAGTAGGTACATTGGGCTTCTTAGCAAAGTACGATACTGTGTAACTAAAAAATTTAAAAACCAGCTCCTGCAAATTGAAAAAACCTGATAGCTATGGTGACATGTAGCCCGGTTGTATTGGTCTAAACCTTGAAACCAAATACAAATATTATAATATATTGTATATATGTTAATATGATATTGTTCTTTGAGCTAATTTAAAAAAAGCAGTTATTAATTATGTTCAAGTTAAATAAATTGAAAAAAAAAGTATTAATTAATTTAAATAATATTCTTTTCAAATATATTGCAAAAACTTTAATTATGGATGCCAAATTTTAATCCCATTGTTTAAATTTTATCTCTGGGTTTTCTGTCGGTTTTGAAATACGTTTACCTTCTAATAGTATTAAAATTAAAATAAAATAAATATTAAATAAAAATTATTCAAATATATTGATCAAATACCTTGCAAAAAATTCATTTCATATATAAAAAATTAATACCAAATATGCATATCTATATGCCCTACTCTGACAAATTCAAATTATTGTTGTTTGTTTGGGTTTATATGACTGCGGACACTAAATCCATTCGCCGTCATATAAACCCAAACAAACAACAATAATTTGAAGGGATTAAATTTGGACTGCACAGTTTCTTTTTTCAAATTTGTCAGAGTATTTCCTATATTAATTTTTTCAGCTTATAAACAATTAAAAAAACTTACTAAAATTTATTAACGCTCCGTTTTAAATAATTCTCTGTGAGATATTGTTTAAAATCATGCCCTGTATGCTCGTGTAGAACTCGTTCGCTAACCGCATGTCTAAAGGTCGTGGCATATTATCGTGCACGTTACGTTTCCAGCACATAGTGTTTAGTTTCCGAAAAATATAATTTAAATGGTTTTAAATATGAATAACGCACACTGTCCGGGACATAGGTCGTAACCGGTTGGTAAGGATAATGTGCATTAGATGTCCGTCGTTCTCCCCTTGTTGTTTATTTAGGAACTTGTTTGATTTTGATATAGAGTATTTAAAAAAATAATTTTCGAGGCTATTTTGTCATTTATGCATGTGTTTTTATTGCTTTGTGACAATTAATCATGGAAGTGATAAACAAGTAGGACTTTTGTACGGAAGTGATACCTCTTCTTTTTAAAAATACTTTTTGGTTTGATATGTATGGCTTCGTTAAATGTAGTATTTCGTTTTTTAACTGAAGGTGAAATTAAATTTAAAACATATTTAAACTGAATCCTATTCGTTCTAAAATAATTGTTAAACCTATTAATTATTATTAAATTCCTATTAAAAAGAGCCTCGAAAATTATTTTTTTAAATACTCTGTATCAAAATCAAACAAAGACCTAAATAAACAACAAGGGGAAAACGACGGGTATCTAATTAACATTATCCTTACAAACCGGTTACGACTCGTTGCGAAGCCGTCGGCATCAGTAAAATATTGTGTTCGTATATATTGAACAAGTGTCTGAAACGC